>NC_143581.1:193108440-193428857 GCF_048544385.1 Mastigoproctus giganteus
TTATCGTTCTTTAAAACGCAAAGCATAATAAAAATTTTCCTTTTTGAATTCAACATTTCAGCCTCGTTCTGGAAAAAAAAAGTACATGTTTTAACAAAACGTATGCTAGCGATTACGGATAAACAACGTTCGAATGCGATACGGTTTCGAATCCAACTTTATTATTCATGCAGAGCTCCAAACATAAGCTCTATAAAAAATTATTCATATACTGTATACAATTTTGACTGCTTTTCAAATGTTTATATGCTGTTAACTCTTAAAGAGGAAAACATATTTCAAACATATGACAGTAATCACTGTTTCATTAAATATAATAAATTTCCCAAATTTTAAGAAAATAAAAAGCCATGTTATTATTTTTATTTTTATATATTTTTAATGGAATATCCTTTTAATAGTTATGCGCGAACCTCTCAAAAATCCACAGACAATTTTATTTTCTTAGTAAGCAAATATTACGTTCTGTTACAACATAAATCAACCTACTAGAAAGTTCGGGCCTGATTTAGATAAAAAATGCATACTTTTATTTAATGAAGTTATGTCTAGCCTAAATTAATCATACATATAGAAGGCTCTGTACTGAAGAATCACATCTAGTTTCACTGCTGTTTTAATTTGTGATTAGTGATTAAATTTTCGTATGCCCGCTGTAATGTATATCGATAAGGTAGAAAATAGTTCGGCAAGCTATTTAAAATTTGTATACATGCATAACATAAATCAGCTCCAGTAATTTTTTTAATGCAATATTGCTTGTGATATTAGCTACGAAAGTAATTAAAAATGACTCAAAAATATACCAAGTCCACCATTACCAAACGATAAGAGAAAATATTACTTTCTCAATACTTTTTCAATATTACTTACGAATTTATTAACCTTATGTACTTCACTTATCGGCAGTCTCTGGTTAATTCCAAATGTTGGCTGCACAGTATTTGTCACTCAGTTCACCACTTTGTCGATAAAACTAATATTACAGAACATTTTCGATTTGCCAAGTATCGATAAAATACGATTAAACTATCATTAGGTCACCGAATGCAATATAGCCCCCTGCTGGCAAAAATTGTGAACAATTTCATTTACTGAGTTAAAAATTAAATATTTATGTCGTTATTTTATTTGAATAACTTAGTTATTTCCGATAAAATAAATATTTAATGGTGTGTTCATTTACTATGAAAAGCATCGTCGCTGTGCATAATAAGTAATTTTTTTAAAGCGACTTCTTTTAAAATTATAAATAAAGTCAATTGTTGTTATTATAATTATAATTTCGAATTTGTTATGCAAAAAATATATTGAAATATTTGTGTTATAGGCCTATTATTCTTTTCATATAATTTATGCGTATATTGAGTAGTCACTTTATTAGCACACCTGCCTAATAGTGAAAAGGTCCCCCATTAGCTCTCAGAACACCTGGACTTTTGGTATGTACTCAACGAATTTTTTTTTTTTCATTTCATCATACAATACAGTACTTTCTGGACTGACGTGTCGAAAGCATGGATTCTTCTCCATGTTGATTAGATTGCTTCCCACAGTTGGTGCAAATTGAATGGTGACAGATCTCCGCTCTAAAGAACTTATTCCACCTCGTTCCACAGGTGTTCAGTTTGATTGAGATCTGGTGACTTGAGAGGCCACAGCGATGTACTGAATTCATTCTATTGCTTCTGTACAGTTCTGGCCTTGTGATGTGGCGCATTATCATGTTGGAAGAATTCATTCGCATATAGATGCACTGCAAGTATAGAATGATGTGACTAGTAGGAAACAATTTCCAAAATAACCTGTGGCGTCAACGCACGCTTCTAGAGACATAATACAGTTACGGTTATGAGCTCACGCCCTGTGGGCCATTAAAACCAATAAATAAAATACAGTATAATGTATAATATAAAATATAGCATACAAATGTTACTCCACACTGACATCAAGAGGCCTAACGTGCACTATGAAAGCACCCCCTCCACACACACACACACACACACACACACACACACACACACACACACACACACACACACACACACACACACACACCATTACACTCCTCCACCAATCTGCATTGTTGATATCTGGCAGAATAGGTCTATGGACTCGCTGTTTTAGTCATATCCTGAGCCGACCGGGCTAGCCGAGTGGGTAAAGTACCTGCCCGGCAACCCAAAGGTCGCGGGTTCGATTCCCGCCTCGGGCTTGGATCAAAGTACTGCAAAAACCTTGGGAGGTGCAATATGGCCACAGAAGCCGATGCGCCAACAACTACCAAATCAAAAAAAAAAAAAAAAAAAAAAAGTCATATTCTGGCCCTTCCATCTGCATGAAACAGAAAAATCGCGATTCGTTACACCAGGAAACTTATTTTCCAATCCTCCACTGTCCAGTTGTTGTTCCTGAGCCCGCTCTAACTGTACCTTCTTTTAACCGTACCTTTGTTTTTTGCAGACAAAAGTGGAACCCAGTTCAATCGTCGGCTGCGATATTCCATCCATGACAAGGCATCAACAGCTGTGCGTTCTGAAATGCCTCTTTGATTACCAGTGTTATACTGGGTTGTTACTTGGCTGACTGTAGCCTTTCTGTTACCGTGAGCAAGTCTTGTCAGCCTCCGTTGATCTCTTGCATCAATGAGCCGTTTTCGTCTCCAAGACCGCCGGAAAGGTCATTTGGTTATTGGATTAATCTCGATACACCTGAGATAGTCCTACGTCAAAAACCCATCAGCATGTCACCGATTACCATGCTAAGTTCAAAGTCACTAAATCATTCGTCTTGCCCACTTTCGCACTGAATTGCATACATACAGCATCCCTAAGTATCTGCTCACTTGTTTGCTATCGCATGGTACAAATACGTAATACTAAAGGAGTGCCCCATTTCATAAAACGGGTAGGCACAGCAAACGAAGTGGCCACTCAGTATATAAGTAGGTGGTATTCTGTTGTTGAAAATAATCATTATCAAAGTTTCTTTCATAAAAATCATGTTTTATAGTTTTTGTATGTAACTATAATTTTAATACTATATTGAGTTTTCAAAGCGTTATAGTTGTGTTTTCAGATGGATTATTGTAAAGGCCAATGTTGTATATTCCTATTTTAAATCTCATTGTCCTGTGATGTTTAGGAATGTCATTCCGCATACGTTATCTACATATAGAAGATAATAGAAGATGAAATAATAGATAATAGGAGACAGAGGCGCAACCAGAAATTCATATTGGGGTGTAAAGTGCGTATATCTACTATATTCAATTATTTATTATTGCAAAAAAAGCAAAACTTATTTTAACTCTCGAAAAACTAAATAATTTCCTTTTATTTTTTGTTATATTATCTAAAAATGATAGTAATGAAACTAACAGCAGGACGCTTGTAATAATTTGCACTGATAATAGTAAAATATATGAATTTCTGAGGTATGCAAATGTACTCTTGTTCCTCTGGTTGCCCCACTGATAAGAGATAAAAAGGTTTTAAAAATTGAAGCTAAAGTAGATCCGGTTCGAAATGATATTGAAATGTCATTTTGTTCAAAAGTACATTTAAAAGTCATGGAAGTGTGCATTCATCCAGAGAATGTAATCATGATACATGACAAATTTTGCAATATACTTTGTTTTTGTTTTTATTTAAATGCTTGCTTAAATATAGCAAAATGTTTTTAATAAGCTTAAATATTTTAAGTAAACTTCATTTAAGCGTTTGATCTGATTTAAGTTATTTCGTTAAAAACTGAGCCTTTATAAAAGAGGAAACCAGAATATCTTTAAAATCTTTATGAACTAATAAAACGTGTCAGTTTATTTCAATTTTTAAATGTATTCAGATATACATAGTATTTATATATATTTATTATATTTACATTTCATTTGATTATTTCAATCAAACCGAATACATTATTTCTCTTTTCTTTCTCTCTTTTAAACGTTCAGAAGTACATTTAAAAGCCATTAATAAATTAAACAAAATATTTCTAGAGTGTCATTGTCACTTACTAAGCACTATTCGACATCCAAAATGGCGTTGTTCGTTGACAAGTAGGCCTACAGTTTTAATTAAAAAAAAAAAAAGTCTTTTTAGGGACTGTAATATTTTTAAACAAATTACCCCATAAAATGATAAGTATGTATTATATAAATGTATGTAATATCGTCACGTAATAGAATCTTTGAAAAAGTGATACCACCCATAGTATTGAAATAAATTTGTCCTGTAAATGTTCTCTTAAACCTATTTCACAAAAATAACTGGCATGTTAATTATTTGATTAACATAATTTGTGCTTAGAAAGAGTAATTCTGATTGTAATTCTTTAATCAAGAAAATAGTATTCATATTCTGGTAATGTAGTTTTGCATTTTTCTGTGAAATTTCTGCTGCCTGATATGCATCCTTTTCGAATGGATATGTTGAATTGTACACCACTGATATAGGCATTTCGTTTTCATATTTTAATCTATGTTTTAACATGTCTAAGAACTGAAAAATGTTCTGAAGTACTACATTGTCCAAAGCATGAGAATCAATGTTCCAAAATGCCCTTCTACGTCCATGCTAAAGACTCAATGAGTGAATAGAAGTATGTGGCAATATTTTGTCATGTTTCTGTACGTATTATGACCGTATTATTGTAATCTATCTTAAACTGTGTTAAAATTTTCGCTTGCCTTAGTATAAGGCTCTGAAAGAACCAACAGTATATGCGTGTTTGTACGTACTGTATTTCAATATATGAAGAGAATAATGTGCCAAATATTCTATGTAGATAGAATGTGTCAGTAAAAATGTTTGTTATGAAGAAAATATTGTTTTTAATTGTTTGTTATTTTTTTATTTCTCATACTGAAAAACATTGCAACACCCTACATGAAAGCATAAGTATGAATACACCAAGAAAAGCATCAATAAATTTTATAGCTTGTTATAAAAAAGGAAATTGATAGGAGTAGTACACACTCTTTGTAAATGATACAGGAAACCCTAAATTATCATTTAATAACATCATTGTTGCTTAAGCCCTTCTCAGAACACCCGCCTTGTGTTGTGAAAAGATTTAAAAATTGGATGAAAATTCAGTGTTTTAACAACTTTATTTATTAATTCGTGCAGATTTAATGGTTACCAACTTATCTTACACTCTTTTAAGTAACCACACTTTGTTAATTACTTAAAATGTCCTTTTGGTGTTTGAAGATTTAACCGTTTGTGAAATTATTTCAACATTTACCAGTACTTAGAAAAGGTTCAATTAGATTGCATGCAAAGTGATATTGTTTATTATGATGTTAAGAAAAATGTTCTTTCTGTTTCTCAGATATCCAGTAATTGTTGAGTTAGTGGTCGATCTGAGAACTGCAACTCTTAATTATGACCAAGTAAGAAATGCAGCTCTTTTCTTCTTTTAGTTTCATGTGGAACATAATATCACAAAAATAAACCTTACCATCTGAGGTTTTAGTATTTTTGAAGCCTAATATGAATCAATGATATTTTTAACGATGGCCCAGTCATTCTTCTTAATTTTCAAAAAAACGATTTACCAAGCTGTTACAAAAGCATCCTCTGCTGACACCAAATTTGACATTGAAATCATTTTAATACGATTTGAAAACTTGATAAACTTTCTCAATGAATTTATTTATGTCACATATCAAGTATCCGTCCACTTATTTGAAAAGGAACTGTGTGTGTGGTTCTTAACATAGAAATGAAGTTCAGCATACCCATACCGCTTGTTCTTTATAAAAATGCCCATTTCGCAGCTTAAGCCGGTGCTGGTCCATAAAGATCACTAAGGAATCCCATTATTTTTATTAGAAGAAATAGTTTACCATATGACAGAGGCGATAGTCTCTGACTACCTGCTCTCCATCTGCCAGTTTCCTAAAGTCTAAAGATTTATGATCTGGTCGCAACCAGGCAGCAATATTTTCTGAATGTAAACCATTATTCTCAGGCCATGAATTGTCTTAAAAATTAAGTAGTGATTAAGTAGTGATTAGTCTATAGACTAGATTAGCAGATATATCTTGATGGACGGAACATCAGACTCATCAAAGAAATCTACTGGAATCAAACAGCCACTGTAAGTATCGAAGAGGGCGAAACTAACGAGATCAATATAAAAAGAGGGGTAAGGCACGGTTGTATTCTCTCGCCCATGCTATTTAACATCTATTCTGAAGTTATTTTCCAAAATGCATTGTGGAAAAGGAAAGAAGGAATTAAAATAAATGGTCAGCTGATAAATATCATACGATATGCTGACGATACTGCTATATTCGCAGAAAAATAGACCTTCAACTGCTGTTGGACTGTATTAACAACAAATGTAATAATATAGGTTTAAGAATTAATGTCAACAAGACCAAATACATGACTGTGAGTAAATCTCCAGTAAGCCAAGTCCTCCTGCTATTATTGAATGGAGCTCCAATAGATGGAGTGGCTCATTTTTAATACCTTGGTTGTCGGCTAAATGCTGATCTAGATCTGGAAGCAGAAATAAAAACTAGAATAGTGGTTGCGAGAAATGTCTTTTCAGAGCACAATGTTGTGTAACAAAGCTCTAGATCTGTCAATTAGACTGAAATGCGTTAGGTGCTATGTGTGGTCCATACTATTATTCGGAGTTGAAACTTGGACGCTGAAAACATCAAGCATGAACAAAATAGAGGCCTTCGAAATGTGGGTCTACAGACGCATGTTAAAAATATCTTGGTTAGCCAGAATTACCAACATTGAAGTCTTGAAAAGAGTAGGAAGAAAACGTGAATTGTTGAGTTTAGTGAAGAGAAATAAAACTGCCTCCCTGGGACACATCCTTAGAAATGTGAAATATAAATTGCTTCAAGTAATAATAGAGGGAAAGAGAGGAGTGGGGGTGGAGGAAACTTTCTTGGCTGAAAAAAATCTGAAACTGGACTGGCAGATCAGCTGAGAATCTTTTTCATCTCGCCCAAGACAGAGAAAGATGTACAGCGTGGTGATCGCAAACCTCCAATAGGAGATAGCATCAAAAAAAGAAAAAGTCTAGAGGAGCCCAAAAATCACTCCTGAAGTGGGAATAGTATAATGATCTCCTTTTATAGGAAAGAATAATTCTTATCTACTTTCCCGTAAACAGGATTTTTCGCTTTGAAGAGGTCTAGAATGGATGTTTTTATATGCAAATTAGCATAGGAGAGTTATACTGTGAATATTAATTAACTGTTAGAGATTAGAGTTGAAATCTTGTGTATCTCTATAAGGTGATTACCCAGTTTTTTTTTTTTTTATTATTATTAATTAACGGTTGGCTTTCTATTAATCAAAAGCTGATACTAATTACGGACTTTTTTTTTCTCTCTTGGCATAGTTGCATAATGGGATTCGAAGACTAAATGAATGACATCCTTTATTGTATTCTTCAGTTGTTCTCACTAGCTAATCAGAAATTGGATGCTTTATCTCTTCTGAAATCAGATAATGCCGAGGAACAAACCATATACCGTAACTCTTGGGGAAGGGAAGACAATGATTACTCTGTCTTACTGATATTTTTTCACTAAGCAGAAATCTTAATAACAGGCTGATTTTTTCTGCTTGTACATTTAATTAATGAATTCATAAGAGCTCAGGGACGGAGTTGTTTTGAGTTTCGTGTTTTGATTAATTTTCATCTGTAAGACAGGTTTTTAAGGAAATAATGATCTGTCTCTACAGTTTTTCACTTGACTTGTAATATTTATTACTAGAAATAAACGATTTCTATATTGCTAATGGATTCTCTTAAGATACATTTCTTGAACTGTTTCTGTAAGCTTTTTTTTTTTTTTAAGCGCAAAAAAAAAACTTAAATCTCAAGTGATGCACATACATCCTTTAAGCTCCATTAGAAACATTAATTTTTTTTATAAACTTCTTCATGGAATTAAGAAATATTGTAATTTTAATTTAGACATTGGAACTGATAAAAAAAAAATCCTGATTTGCCCATAAATTTAATTTAAAACTGATTATAGTAGAAAAGTGTATTTTCTTATATATATGAGATAAATAATTGGAGCCACATAATTAATATATCATGTAAACTATAACAGTTAGAAGTGTTTTAAAAATAATAATTAAGAGGGTATTTACAGCTTACAAGTTACTGACTCCTACTGAAGTTCAGTTAGCAGACTTCTTTCTTGTAACTTTTTATATTAAACTTCACTAATAGTAAAAAATTGAATGTGAAATTAAAAGGAAGATAACTCATGAAAAAATCACGTGTTTATATTGATGAATGTATTAGGATTAGGACATAACGTTCTAATATATGAATCCCCTAGCAATAAGAAAACTCTGAATTCTTACCCTAACCTCATAACTACACATTGTTTATCAATGAAATTGGCTTACCTAAAAGGAATGGACGAGAAAATAGAAAGGAATGGTCCAGAATATTGAACAGACATTTAAAATTAAGAATAAACAAAAGCCTCATTATATCAGTTGTGACATACGGTTGTGAACCATGGACATTAATTAGTAAAGATGAGCAGTCGTTGAGAATGTTTGAGCTTAGAATTTTACGAAAAGTTTTTAGGCCCGTGCAAGATGTTGATGGATCCTGGAGGATCAAAATGAACCATGAACTTGACCATCTTATTTAGGGTGCGGACATCGTCAGATTTATGAAGAGCCAGACTCTTGCCTGTTTGGGACATGTTAATGAGAATGGAGGACAGCAGAACAACTAAGAGTATAATGAAATAGAAATCTACGGGGGGAGGGCGAGAGGAATACAGCGTAAAAGATGATGGATGACGTAAAAGAGGACTTAAAGACCATAAGAATAATAAATTAGAGAAGTTTGACTTCTGGGAAGGTTTATTGGTGGAACATCGTCGAGAAGGCTAAGGCCCACCCTGGGTAATACAGTAAATCCTCGCTAATCCGGATTAATATGGGGGGAGAGGTCATCCGATTATGCGATAATCCGTAGTAGTGAAGCAAAAGATAGCCTTAAAAGAACAAAAACTTAGAACACAAATAAATGGAAGATTTAATAAATAAAATATAGGTAGTGCTGATGAAAATAAATAACAAAAATATCACTGTAGAGCCTTTATTTAAAAACTATAAAAAGACAATACACTTATCCATCTATCGATGGATAAATGTATTGTCTTTTTATATATTTATCAGGTGGCGCTGGTGTCGCACGCCAACGCTTCTTTTGGCCCGGATTAATCCGGATTAATATGGGGGGGGGAGAAGTAATAGGAGAATCAACAACGATACCGAACAACAGGCAAGACAATGCAATGTATGTTCCGTCTCTCTTTGTACACAGTCAGAGTTGCTTATCTGCCTAAATCCCGTGTGTCTTTCAAAGTACTCAACTGTGAACAGAATTTTTCATATTTCGATCCGGATTAACTGTAACCGGATTAGCGAGGGTTTACTGTAATGCCAGAAGAAGAAGAAGAAAAGGAATGGACAGGTATGTTTGAAGATTTTCATGAACTCTGTTAAAATTATTAATAGTAGCAAATGATACAAGAAGGCAAGCTTATAAAGCAATCAGCAAAAAAAAAAAAAAACTTCATACGTCCTGTTCATCCATCTCCTCCAATAATTCTTCCTTGAATTTATTCAAAATACCGGCTCTATAATAACAGATGGAAGTTTCTTCCAACGACGACCACTGGCTGAAGGCAACCTTCCACACATCTATCCAGCAACCGTCCTTTTTCAATTTGAATTTATGCCCCCTCATGTGTAGTCTGAGCAAGAGCAAGAATGGCATTAGCATTGAGCTTACTCAATCCATTCTAAGCCTTAAACATCTCAGTCAGATCACCTCGCAGGTATTTAGACTCCAGACGCTGTAATTTGTAGAAATGAACCTTTCTTGGTAAGACCACCCTTTTGTTTCCTCTAGGAACTCATTACCCGTATCTGCATCCATTCCAGCAGTCTTACATCCTTCCTAAAATGAGGACCCAAGATCTGGATGCAGTACTCAAGGTGCAGCCTAATCATTTCCTTGTACAATGGGATAACCACCTCTTTATTCCTGTTAACAAAGTTCTTGTTGTTATAGTAGGGTTTTAGGAGCATCAGTGACTAAAGCCCTATTGCTCCGTATATACGGTCTGTAAGTTGCATGTGTTCTGTGATCGATTTTCTGTTTTCTGGACGAAAAATCATGACATCCTCGCCTGGGACAGACTAACCCAGCCACGTTGTGAAAAAGGCCCATAAATATTCCTCACGTCATCAACGACTCGAACTCAGCTCTTTTCCATCCACCCGTTGTGGGGAGGATGGCGATTGTATCAACTGTGTCACCTTCGAGGGTATCATCTGTGTATCATTGAAAAAACCCCATGGGCTAAACTGGCAGCCTGCCTGTACTGCTCAGAAGTCTGTGCGGCAGCACAGTGGTATCGCCACTGCCCTCCCCACACCGGGTGGAAAAGGCCCGGGTTCGAATCCCGTCGATGACGAGAGGAACTTTTATGGGCTTTTTTTCACTCTGTGGCTGAGCTAGTCGGTCTCGGGCGTAGATAGCAAGGTTCCCCCCCTTCCAGAACACGGTTTTTTTTTTTTTTTGTCCAGCAAAGCAGGCAAATCGACCAGAGAATACACGTGATTTACAGTCACAATACACATGGATAGATGAAAAGACTTTCCAGGTAACCCTGATAAATAGGTTTTTTTTTTGCACTGCTCAGAAAACTTCATATCTCACTGCACAATTACCCCTAAACGTTTTCATTTTCTACTACTCTGGGTGTAGTACCACACAGTTGGTACGTTAATCTGGGATTACTTCTACCCATATGCAGTACCTTGCATTTGTTAATATTAAATTTCAACTACCATTTCTCAACCCATCTTTTGCTTAAATTTTTCTAGATTTTGTTGCAGTATCTTACCTTAAGAATTGTCATTAACCATCCTACCAACCTTTGCGTTGCGTCATCTGCTAACTTAGATATTAAACTTGATATACCTTGATCAGTATCATAAATAAACAAAGAAAACAACGACGGGCCCAGTACTAAATTCTGGGGAATTTCACTAATAACATTAGTTCACGAAGTGCATTGTCAATTAATAGCCACTCTCTGTCTTCTCCCACTCAACCATCTCTTTATCCATAGCAGTAACTTAACCTGAATGCCACAATACTCCAATTTGTATAGCAGTCTTTTATGTGCAACCGTATCAAGAGCTTTCCTGAAATCCAAGTATATGATATCAAAATTATTTTCCCATACATCGAAAGCTTTTTTGAAATCGAAGCTATCAAAATTATTTTTTGCATCCAGTTCCATTTTTACTGCATCATAGTATTCATTCATATTGGTCAGCAAGATATATGCAGTATATTTGTATTCCAGTCTAGATGTCCTTGCATTGCTTTTTCAAAGGTGATTTTTGTTCCAGGGAACAGAAATCACCTTTATGCACATTTCACTCCATAGGGACCTCCCCTGAATCCAAAGATGCCCTCATAATTATGGCTAAAAACTTGTTTACCTCCGTTTCTGCATCCATTAATATAATTTTGATAATTGAGAGCTATTAAATGCTCAATAATTCCTATATTCTATTATGTTATAAATCAACAGGGATTACCTTTATTTTAGATATAGGAAGCTTCTTCCTATATCTAAAGCTTCCTATATCTTCCTATATCTAAAATAAAGGTAATCCCTGTTGATTTATAAATTAATATAATTGGATATATCCCGCCACCTCAGGACCTTTTTTTATGTTCATCTTCAACAATTTTCTTCCACTTTATTCTCAGTTATCACAAAATGATTAACTCTCTGTTAGAGGTTGATAAACTTCTGGCATCCCTAAAGAACTCAAGAACTCTTCATGTGTGAATGAGGATGCAAAATACCTATTCAGTTTGTTAGCAACCTGAGCATGGTCATGAGCAGTTAAACCATTGTCGTCAAGAGACCCAATGTGATTCAGACCTGTTAATATAAGCAAAAAAAGTCTTTGTTGCTGTTCTTTGCATTCTTTGCCAGAGACCTCTCGTAATCTTCCTTGGTTTGCCTAACCTCCTTTGCGACTTGATTACAGATTAATTTACATCTGCCATAGTGTTCGGTATCACGTGATCATTTATATGAATCCCATATATTTTTCTTCTCTGCCAAAAGTCTCATCGGTTCATCTGCCATTCATTTAGGTCTAATATTTGAGTAGCTTCTACGATTTCCTCTCTCTGAATTCTTTCCATTTAGAATTTTCTGTTGGTTACATTGCATAGAGTTTAAAATTCGTTTGAGACCACTCTAGTCACCCCGTACGAAAACCAAAGCCCTTTGCTTTACTCTTGACGCTAGTTACGACTGTGAGTAAATCCCACAGCTGCACACTGTTGTGAGATTTACTCAAAATACATCAATACACTGTTGTGAGATTTACTCAAAGTACATCAGTACACTGTTGTGTTCTGTGGTCGATTTTCTGTTTGCTCAGGAAGAACGGCGATTCTAGCAACTGTGCTACCCACGAGGGCTTCAGTCAATGAGAAGCAGCCAGGTTATGATAACCCAGACTGTGACGCCACATCTACTTAGATAATCGGTCTGCGCGAGTAGCACAGTGTTATCGTTACTGTCCTCCCCACAGCGAGTGGAAAAATCCCGGGTTCGAATCCCGTCGATGACGCGAGGAGCTTTAATCGGCTTTTTTCACTTCGTGGCTGAGTTAGTCGGTCTCAGGCGTAGATAGCAAGGTTTTTTCCCCAGAAACTAGAGTTTTTTTGTCCAGCATTACAGACAAATCGACCATAGAACACACGCCATTAACAGACATAAGACACACACAGAACGGCAGATGAATTTAATTATTCAGGTGGGCTAAAAATATATATTTTTTTTTTTTTTAGGTTTTTTACTTAGATAATCGCACCTACCTGGACTATGACAATTCCCAATACAGACAAATCTAAATAATACCGGACTATCAGAATGTGTTTCCTGCCCAGATAGAATATCCTATTATAGAAATTGTTATATGTTATGTAATGTAATTTTTATGTCCATGCGAATCAGTTGGAATCCCGTCGGGGTTCCGTCGTTGACGGGATTCCAACTGGCAATCCCGTCAACGACGGGATTGCCAGTTGGAATCCCGTCAACGACGGAAAATGCCGGGGTTCGAATCCCGTCAACGACGGGATTCGAACCCCGGCATTTTCCATCCGGTGTGTAGAGGACGATGACGATACCACTGTGCTAAACGCAAAAACTAGGGTGTATATAGTATATACATGAGTGTTTTCTAGTGCATATAGACGCAAGGCTTGCTTGAATGTCTGTGTCCAGTAAGAGCTCTCTATCACGCCTGTCGTGATGGAAGAAAGCAAGTGTGCAAAGCAAGGGTGAGAGAACGACAAAATCCACTGGAAGCTTTCTATTATGGTTTCTATAGTGGGCATAAACTTGAAAATGAATACAAGATTAGAACGAATGTCTACGTCTATCTGGGTCTCCTATCACGGTCGCCGTGGTAGGAAAAATTATGCGAGAAAATCAAAGGATGAATGAATGTCCAATGTAGCTTGAGCTCTCTGTCACGTCTACTATGGTTAAGAGGCTTATTATAAAAAAAAAAAAAATACTGTGATATATGAAATGTTGAAGTGTAAATCTCGTGTGACAAATATGTATCCAACTGTATTTTAATTTGATATAATTGACAAGAAACTGTTATTATCATCCTCGTATATCTCACGCTTTATGACAGTGTTTCTAAGGATTATTAACCAGCCATTTTTCACTGCTCATTACCTCAACTGCACACTGTAATTTTATATCTAAATTTTCATTTTTGTGCATTAATATGACCTTAAAACGAATGTCCCTTTAACGTTTAACACAACCCAATAAAAGATAGCACTTGTGCATCGGTATATAGTTGTCACCTAAACAAAAATATCGAATACTGTTTTACAGAAATCGTTGATACTTGCATTTAGAAACTTCAAAAACTGCTATTTCGATTCAACTTTAAATAACAAAATAAACATGTTTTAAATTGTTCATATCATTTATTTTTCTGCTGACTTTTAATTTTAAAATATGGTTCATAAAAAAAAAATTTTGGCTTTTCCACATAACAACGTTCCTGAAATTGGATGCCATATTTTTTTCTTATTGTAGATAATAACAATAATCGAATTACAGACAATGTTTAGGGACTACCAAAATAATGCCAAACTTTTATTGTGAATAAGCAACTAAATTTCCACTGAATTATAATGGAAATTTATTAACATTAAAATAAATTGATTTTTCTCTGTGATTGCAGTTATTCTGAACTCGTTTGGGAAGTGCATGATATTTTATGCATTAAAGTATCACATCATTCAAGAAGGGAAAGATGATTTCAATCATATTCAGTCTAGACTACTGTGTTTCTCAAATTATATTGAAAAGCACAATCGGCAAAGCTTTTTAAAAAATCACCCTGGTCTGGAATTTTAGCAGGACTATTTGAAGAATATTTCCTAGACCAAATTGTTGGTTAGTGCCTAGATTTATATCACAGGAAGATACACTCAAAGATCACTGAATTATGACCACCTCATTCATAATGGACTATGCCGCATAGCTTGCGGTATAAAAAGCTAAAGAAACTTCGTATGCTAGAGCAGTGGCAATTTGCATCCTGGTCGTGCAAGTTGAAGTGACAAAGTAGCAGTTAGGAAGTAGTAAAGATATCACGTAGTTTCAAAAGACACGATTATGGGAGCTCGTGCGCGGCTACTTCCATTATGGAAACTACTATACTAATTATATTATATTAGGCCACCGAATAATTAAATTCATATGCCTTGCTGTGTGTCTTAAAAAAAAAAAGTCTGTTAATTGCATGTGTGTTCTATGGTCGATTTCTCTGTTTTGCTGGACGAAAAACTCCAGTTTCTGGGGGGGAGGGGAACCTTGCTATCTACGCCTGAGACCGACTAACTCAGCCACGAAGTGAAAAAAGCCCATTAAAGTTTCTCGCATCATCGACGGGATTCGAACCCAGACCTTTTCCACCCGACATGGGGAGGATGATGATGATACCACTGTGCTACTCGCGCAGACCATATTGGAAACGGCATGCCTTGTCGGTTGCTCAAACGTACTGTGGTTAAGGTATACAAAGAATGGTATCGAATGAATGGGTCAAACCATTTCCCGCCGACTGAAGTATAAAGGATTACGTAAGGTGGATGTTCGTTGTGAACGAAAGGCGCAGCGCGTTCTACATCTCAATGGTAAGTCATTGTGCAATAGTACAATATAGAAAATGCAAGTACAATATCCCAAATGATGACGCGCCGCACCCTCAGACGTATTCTTTTTTTTTTTTTTTTTTTGGTACAATGTCACAGGTGATGACGCATTGCACACTCACACGTATAAAATTATTATTATATTAGGGTCGCCAGTAAATGATTACATATACCCGTTTATGTATTGCGTCTGTAAATTCCGTGTGTTCTCTGGTCGATTTGCCTGTTTTCTGGACAAAATCATTTGCCTGTTTTCCCCCAGTTTCTGGGAGAAAAACCTTGCTATCTACGCCTGAGACCGACTAACTCAGCTACGGAGTGAAAAAAGCCCATTAAAGTTCCTTGCATCATCTACAGGATTCGAAACAGGGCCTTTTCCACCCCGTGTGAGGAGGACGATGACGATACCACTGTGCTACCTGCGCAGACACACTCAGACGTATGGAGTTCCACAGCATATGACCCAAGAGACGCTCTCTCTCCTCACCGCTGATCATCGACGACGGCGAATGCTGTGGCGTCAACAACATGCTTGTTGGACACTGGACTGGAAACGTGTGTGCTGGTCATATATCCAAATACCTGGTGCAACACGCCGAAGGACGTCTTCGTGTATGGCGCCAGCAACACAAGTCCATGGACCCATCGTGCATGGAGCGCACTATCCTGGCAGGTTCCGTTAGTTGCTTAATATGAGCATTGTGTTTGAGCAAGAACTAGGACCCCCCCCCTGGTGCGTATGGAACAACGTTTCACTGGTGAGGTCTACTGACAGCTCTTAGGAGATCGTGTGCACCCTGCCATGTTGCATTTTCACCCCGGAGAGAAATGGATCTTCGAAGACGGTAATACACCGAGTCATCGGACCCACACTGTGCACAAATGGTTATAGGAACACAGTGAAGATGTCATCCATCTTGACTGGCATCCAAATTCGCCTGACCTCAATCCAATTGAACACCTGTGGAATGTTTTCGAATGGGAAGTGAGGCGTACGGATACGCATTCGTCATCTATTCCGACACTGTGAAACGCCTTGCAGGCAGCATGGCTGCGGATCCCTACGGACGTCTTCATACATTTTGTGGAGTCAATGCCTAGCGGCAGTAATCCGTGCGAACGGTGGTTCAGCACGGTACTGCGTAGGTGGTCACAGTTCAGTTATCACTGAATTTACAAATAACACTTCTTTATTTAAGTTTCAGTTTCAATCAGATCATTGATGTTAGAAAAGATTAAGTAAAAACGACATATATTCCATCTACTCTCTCTCTCTCTTTCAATAAATGTTTTATATTTAAAATGTTCTGTCCTTATAGCTTTTGTAGCTAGTACAATGGTTGTGATCGTTGCTCTTACGCCCTCGCGGGTAGTACAATGGGTACAATCGCCATCATTCCCACGGCGGGTACAAAAGACCTGCATTCGAATCCCGTCAATGACGAGAGGAAATTTTATGAGCCTTTTTTTCACAAAGTGGCTGTCGTTAGTCGGTCTCAGGCGGATAGCATGATTTTTCCTCACGAAAACTTGGATTTTTCGTGCAGAAAACAACAAATCGACCACAGAACACACGCTATTTATAGACATGGTGCCCTGACACTGTGCCTCACTGAGACCAGGCGGCTGGAATCCGCTGAGGATTACATTGCAGCTACGACCCCCAGTTGTTATGGTGCCGTGCTCACATCCAGGAATAAAAGAAAGGGAGGGGGAACGTCACTGTTCCACAATCAAGTCATCCTCACCCTTGAGAACAGCATCTCCAGCAACTCAGATGATTACGAAGCGCTCTATGCACTGCTAAAATTGAAGTCCATTTCCGTTGAAGTCGTTGTCATCTACATACCACTTCTTGCACAACTTCTATTAGAATAAGAAGCGAGGGGTGTTGGGGGTTTCAGGGACGGATGGCAGTCATCATGGAATAGTTGGGTATATGGGATGTGTTAGGGTAACAAGGAATAGGCATAGGAGCATGTATGCTTGCACGTATACCAATGCTAGAAGTATAGTAAATAAATTTGATGAATTTGAAGTGTTGGTCAAGACATCAAAGGCGGATATTGTTGGGATAGCAGAGACGTGGTGTCACAAAGATATAAGGAATGCAGAACTGGAATTTGGGGAGTACAATGTGTACAGAAAGGATAGACAGGACAGAAAAGGAGGGGGTGTTATGCTGTTAATTAAGAAAAACATAAAATCAAAGGAGGTGCACCCAGTTAATATAGATGAACAGTGCTCTGTTCAGTCAGTTTGGTGTGAGATAAGCACTGCGAAAGGAAAAATAAGAGTAGGAGTGTGTTATAGGCCTAATGACTTGAATGAGTACAATGAACAATTGTACAGAGAAATAGAGTGGGCCAGTAAATCAGAATGTCTTATAATGGGGGATTTTAACTTCCCAGATATTGACTGGAACTTGTGGATTGGTCACTCACACACTAGTCAGACTTTTGTGGATTTATTGGATGATTGTTTTCTGCAGCAGCATGTTCGAGAGGCAACCAGAGAAAGTAACACTCTCGATCTGGTTATCAGCAGTGATCATTCGTGTATTAAGAATTTGCAGATAAAGGAACCACTAGGTGGCAGTGATCACAGTGTGCTGAAGTGGGATTTACTCAAAGAGGTAATTACCGTCAGGGGTAAAGGAAACGGTTTTTGCTTCCGTAAAGGGGAGTACAGTGGTCTCACACAGTTTTTAAATTCTGTACAGTGGGATCAACTGACGATGTTACAAACAGCAAATTCTAAGTGGGAAGCATTCAAGGAATTAATCGTGGAAGCTACTAGACTTTATATACCGATTAAGAAATATCGTTCAAGGTTTAGGCCTAAATGGTTATCAAATGAACTAATGAGACTCGTGACAGAGAAGAAAAATGCATGGGATGCATATAAATTATCAGGTGACGCAGAAGCCTGTGGCAGATATAAGCTAGTCTGTAATCAGGTCACAAAGGAGGTTCGGCAGGCGAAGGCAGTTTACGAGAAATCCTTGGCAAAAGATGCTAAGAAAAACAGCAAGGATTTCTTTACTTATATAAACCCTAAAAGGAAGGGGATGAATATGATTGGTCCACTTGACATCGATGGTTCGACTGTTGATGATCCTGCTCAGATAGCAAACAAACTGAATGAGTATTTTGCATCTACATTCACACGTGAGGAATTATTACAGTTTGAAAATGGAAGAAGGTTATCAAATTGTAGCAGTGTGCTTAATGATTTTGTAATAACTGAGAGCAAAGTGGAGGAGAAATTGTTGAAGTTAAACATAAGAAAGGCACCTGGGGTGGATGGGATATATCCAGTTATTTTAAAGGAGGCGGCAAAGCAACTAAGCACACCCTTAGCCATAATTATGAGAGCATCCTTGGACTCAGGGGAGGTTCCCACGGACTGGAGATGTGCAAATGTGTCCCCAATTCACAAAGGTGGATCGAAGGGTGACACGAGTAATTACAGACCAGTTAGTTTAACCTGTTCCGGGTAAAATAATGGAATCACTGGTTAAAGATGCATTGCAGGATCATCTAGACAAGACTGCAGCAATAATTCAAACACAGCATGGGTTTGTTAAGGGAAAGTCTTGTCTGACAAATTTGATTGGTTATTATGATGTGGTCACAAAGGAACTGGATGCAAAAAATAATTTTGATATCATATACTTGGATTTCAGGAAAGCTTTTGACACTGTTGCGCATGGAAGACTACTGTACAAATTGGAGCAGAATGGTATTAAGGGTAAGTTGCTACAATGGATAAAAGGATGGTTAAGTGGGAGAAGACAGAGGGTGGTAATCAATGGGTGCTGCTCTTCGTGGACTAATGTTATTAGTGGAGTCCCACAGGGTTCGGTGTTGGGTCCACTGTTGTTTTGTGTATTTATCAATGATATTGATGAAGGTATATCAGGCTTAATGTCGAAGTTTGCAGATGACACAAAGGTTGGCAGGGTTGTTAATGACAGTAATGGCAGTGTGCTACTGCAACAGGATCTAGATAATTTGGGCAGATGGGCTAAGAAGTGCAACTGAAGTTCAACCTTGACAAATGCAAAGTACTGCACATGGGTAGAAGTAACCCCAGAGAAACGTACCAACTGTGTGGTACTACACTTAAGGTGGTAGAAAATGAAAAAGACATGGGAGTAATTGTGCAGTCAGATATGAAGTTTTCTGAGCAGTGCAGACAGGCTGCTAGGGCGGGTCATGGGGTTTTGTCAATGATATATAGGAATTTTGCTAGCAGGGAAAAGGAGGTGATTGTCCCTCTGCATAAGGCAATGGTCAGGCCACGCCTTGAGTACTGCGTACAGGTCTGGAGGCCTCATTTTAGGAAGGATGTAGATTTGCTTGAGCGTGTACAGAGAAGAGCAACACGATTGGTGAGGGGAATGAAGGGATTCTCTTACCAAGAGAGGCTTAAGTTCTGCAAATTGCAGTGGCTGGAGACTAGGCACCTGCGCGGTGATCTGATTGAGGTCTATAAGGCCTTGAATGGGTTGAGCACGCTGAATTCTGATGGGATCCTTCCACTTGTTCAGATTACGAACCTACGGGGACATAAGTTCAAATTAAGAAAGGACAGATGTAGAATAGATGTGCGGAAATTTGCCTTTAGCCAGCGGATGGTTAATTGCTGGAACAAACTTCCATCTGTCGTTGTGGAAGTTGATAGGTTAAATAAATTTAAGGAGGAACTGGACAGGCATTTGGAGGGAATGGTGTGATTTTTTTTTTTTTTTTTTTGGCTGATGCTGCATAAGCTCCTACATTTGCTTTCTTACATCATGTGCCACTACTACTACTACTACTACTACTACCACCCAATCCTACAAAGGAAACAATGCAAGAGGTGACCAACTGGATCCTTCACCACCTTCACACCTCACCAATGAAAATTATCTGTGGAGACTTCAACTTCCCTTCATGTCTGGATCATATACTGGTGTGCAAAACTTAAGGATCAACACTATTTCTAAAGATTACAACCACAAAATCTTTACTTAAGGCACTCTTTACTGATGAGAGTAGATTCAGTCTCAGCAGCGATTCTGGACGTCAGCTAATCTGGCGAGAGGTTGGCACACAGTATTTCCCTCAGCATGAATTGTTGAGGAGGCTTCCATCCTGCAGTGAGTTGATAATGGCTGCACTTTACTTTTTTCATCACCCCGTAAACATCACTGAAAGGGATCGATATGGTGGTCGAGGTGTTCTCGTCTGGGGAGGCGTTATCTTGGATGGACGTACCCAACTCCAGATACTGGAAGGCGGTACTGTAACCGGTGCACGCTACTGTACTGACGTAATCCTTCCCCATGTTCCGAGGTGCCATTGGCCGCGAGTTCGTGTTTGTTTGTGTGGATGATAACGCCACATCCCATCGCCTAGAACATCGTCTAAATACCTCACATAGTATGTGATACCGTATCACATAATATGGGAGGTATTTAGACGATGTTCTAGTTATTACTGATAGTAGTACTATCCAAGACATTTTACATTCGTTTAATAATATTCATTCTAGCTCAAATTTACATTGGAAACGGAGGATACGGATACAAAGTCATTAAATTTTCTAAATTTCACGCTTATTCGGGACTCGAATAAAATCCAATTTAACATCTATCGAAAACCTACAAACACCGGTATGCTTCTACATTATAACAGCTATCACCCATTCACCTACAAAAGATCGATTATCTTTAATCAATTTCTAAATGCCTACAAATATTCAACGACGGAACCTGCTTTGGGCTCAGAAATACAAATATTAACCAGCAGATTCTTAAACAGGGGTTATCTCCTTGCTACAATAAACCGAATTAGGGTACAAACTAAGGATAGGATACAAAATACTACACCAACCAACAATAGTAATATCAAAAAATACTTTATTTCTGTCCCATATGTTGAACAGTGGCACAAACAGCTTAACAGAGTCTTTAAAGATACCGAATTTAAAATTGTGGCCAGGCCAATACGGAAATTACACACTATACTGAACAATCGCTCAGTCCTTTCCTCGTTCGCAACATAAATTAATGACCTGGTATACAACATTTCTTGCGGTGATTGCGACTCGTCATACCAAGGTTCGACGCTGTTTCCTTTGAATATTCGTGTTAATCAACATGCGGCCTTGGTTCGTGCTTCTCGTTCAGCAGCGTCAGAATGAGCCTTTCACGCCGTTAACGAAAAACATACGTTTTTATTTAATGAGGCCAAAATACTTAGTGTCCAACGTAATTATACGCGACTATTAATTGCAGAAACCGTAGATATTAAATTACACGGAAATTCTGTTAATGTTCATCGGCCATATCTCATCTCCGATTCGTGGGCTTTTACACGCATACGGGAAGACAAATAATCCCTATTTAAGTTTCATACTCACCCCTATTCGGTAATTTTCATTCCTGTGATCACGACATACGGTCGAAAAGCATTGTCAGCTTCAGGAAGGAAAATCGTCATGCAATGTTTTCGTTAAATTCTTTTAATTAATTTTCTTATTGTTAATTGCGTTAAATTGATTTTTAATTATTTTTTAAATTATTTGTTACTCTAATGTAAGTTTTTCGATTTTTTCGGTTTAATTTCTGGAGAGTATCATACGGAAGTGTTCTACTTACTATATTCAGGTAAACTTCTCTTATTATTTTACAAATTATTTCTGTAATATTTCTGCTTGTTATCATCTCTATAAGTTATCATCTCTATAAGAATTATCATCTCTATAAGTTATCATCTCTATAAGAATTATCATCTCTATATTAGTCCGTCTCAAGCGAGGGTAGCATGAATTTTATTCCCAAAAAACCATTTTGCCCTGGGATTTTCATTCAGAAAACAGGCTAATCGACCAGAGAATACATGCAATTTACAGACACCATATACTGACCAGATGCTGATGCACTATAAAAACCCCTAAACAAACACACAAATATATACCGACACTATGAGCTATGAGGCTTCAGTGTATAAAGTGTAAATTGCGTATTGTATTAGCCGGTTTGCCTGTTTTACTATACAAAAACCTTTAAACGTATAGTGGCCACCGTAGGTAAAAAGTTCATAAAAAATTTTCCTGTCATTTCAAAGGATTCGAACCCAAGATTTTCACAGACAATGTAAAAGTAGTCGACATGCCAAACTACATGGTGTCACTACTTTCTGTGACACAGCAATTATCTCGAGCAGTGTAAGTTCATGGCATCAGCTGAAATCATCACATTTTTAGCAGCCTTCGCGGTGAGTGGATAGCGTTTCTCTGTGGGAGAGGGGTGAGAAGAACTTTTATGTTCTTTCTTTCTTTCTTTCACGCCATCTGTCACGTTATAGATGACCGTTGGATGGGTTTTCCTTTCGGAAACTAGAGGTTTTTCATCCCTGGAAATCGATTACCCTACAATCAACTATAATATATGCAATTTGTTGACACGATATATTGACACCTTGGATTTAGTTTCCTCAGTACAAATTCTAAATAACCCAACTGTTTTTATATGATTCTGTCAGCACATTCCTATAAATGATTGTTTAATTTGATTTATCCTACTATATAATCATTCTCTGAAAACGTTTTTTCATTTCCGGGCCCTTAAAAATTACGATTCAATATTGGACATGCTGTTTTTTAATAGCTGTGGAGAACAGGGATACATTTTTTATCGTACATGAGAGAGAGAGAGAGAGAGAGAGAGAGAGAGATGCATCGAAGCTTGATCATATAATTCAAAAATTGGAAACTTAATGAGTTTCTTAATTCGAATTTTTCTTTAAGTTATTTTAGCGAAGAAAGCAAGCAAAAATGATGTATATTAATTAATCATTAACATGTTTTTTCTGTAAAATATTCATTTCTAATCAATCACAAAAGCTAAAACGAGCAAATGCTGCCTGATGTAAATGACTATTTAAAAACTTAACAGCGTTTATTTCACAATCAACTTTCTTACGGATGTTTTAACATAGCTATAATGCATGTGTAGCTTGATGAAAAAGTTTCCCCATTATTTTATCATTAGTTTTTTTATTTGCAGATACATGGGCAGGAATGAAAAGGCAGTTTTGTAATTAAAATGTACCTAAAAGATGTCTTCTAGCTTATTAAAAGACTTACAAATTATAAAACAGCAAATACGAAAATAAAGCATAATTCCTCGAAACTTCCGGTGTTTTAGATGTAGAGATTACGTAAATCGTCTGCGTATGAAGAAAACTAATATGGCGACATAAAATGTTTTAGAATATTCTCGTTGAGATTACGAGTGTTAACCTTTTTTGTTTCAATAATAATGACGATGTTTCTGGGTGCTTTTTTCCTCCCTTCATTTTTTTTTTTTTTTTTTTTGCGAGCTTTGCTTTAAAATTTCAAGTACAGATTGACTTTTGATTACCTTACATGAAAATAAAGTTAACGAAGTCTAAAATTAATTCGCATATTGAATGGAGAAAACACTAATAAAAGGATAATACATTTACTTAAAATGGGCTACATTCTTATTACAGAATCACTGAGTTAATGGAAACTCATTTTCATTTATGGCGCTGCCCAAAAGTTTTAATATTTTTGTTTAGTTTTATGTAATGACAATGAACAACTCTGAATGTCAAACAGTGGATTTTTATTTTCTGTTTCATCTAATTCACTCATGTTACACAAAACGGTGTATTATATGAGAAGCTGCATACAAGTATAACTGGAATAAATGGAAATCGCTCGTCTCTAGCGATTTCCATTTATTCCAGTGCTATTTCGATTTTGTGCATGATGTCGCAGCCCCACCTCAAAAAAAAAAAAAAAAAAAAAAAAATGTTTTGGGGACGCTGTTTTGTCACCTTTTTCATGAAAGGTTCTTTTTCTGAACTAAATACATTATACGTAGCTAAATTAATAATGTATATAATTTAGCATGGAAATTAAGGTTATAGTAATGTGCATACATTTTACATCTAACATTCTCGAAGTGCAAGGACGATGTAATAAACCTCGATACGAATTGAATATGGGGCGGCGCATTGTCCTGCTGGAAGAGTTCATTGCCCTGTGGGTGCACGATGACCATGAAAGGATGCAGATGGTCTGTAAGGATGGACGCGTAACCTGGACCGTTCAGAGATGCGTCTAGACGTACCAGAGGTCCCAACGTGTGCCAGTTGAATACGCTCCAGACCATTACTGACTGTTCAGACAGTTACCGACCTGCCTGAACAGTTCTTTGTTGACATGAAGGGTGCATAGCTCCGTGCGGTTTCCGCCAGATACGGTACTCATCAGACCAGGTGGTCTGATGAGTACCGTATATATGAGTGGAAACGGTACTCATCAGACCAGGAAACCCCCCTCTCCAATCAGCCATGGTCCATCGTCGATGTTCTTTCGCCCATTTGAGGAGTAGAGTCCTGTGTTGTGGTTTTAGCAATGGGACTCTGTGGATCGGCGGCTCCCATAACCTATTGTAGCTAATGATCGCCTGATGGTCTTGGAGGAGACGTTTTCTGGCACCTCCCTCGTTGAATTCGGCGGTGATTTGTGCCACTGTCGCTCTAAGGTTGGCTGAAACAATGCAAGACAGACGTCGACAGCCACTTTCATCCTCTACCTTTCTCCGCCCACAGCGCTGTCCACGATGAGATGTTATTCCGGAAATAACGTATTCCCGATACACTCTTGATATTGTCGAAAGGGGATAGTGCAATTTCCGTATCACCTCCGCGATAGAGTAACCCATGACGTTCATCCATACTGCCAAGAATGATAGGGCACGCACTATCTTTCAAAATCGGTTAACTCACGACGTTTATCCATACTGACATCGAATTACCGTCTACGTGGATGCAGTGTACTTATCTATATACCTGCCAAGCGATAATTTCGCCCACTAGCGAGAGGGGTAACAGCGTCGCGTTACCAAGGAACCAGGTATCCCACGAATTCTGTCCTTTCAGTGTACGCCATGGCCAAATTCTATATTTTCCGTTATAGGCACTGTATTAACAGACTCTCATAACGAATTACATATCTCACAGATGGTAGTGAACTTCGGCGCTTAATTGTATGTATCGACTTTGAAGTAAATCCGGATATTCTTTTCAAGCATACTTAACAACCAGTAGAATCAAAAATCCGTTTTCTTCCTCAGCTATTCTCTATCGCCTAAAAGAAAAAAAAAAAAAAAAAAATCTTTAAATCGTTTCTGTGATTCGCAGTAGGCTAGTAGCTATGGAATTTTTCACCTGAAGCTTAAAAAAGGCTTTTGGTTTTGACATGTTTCAAAATCTCTGCAAGGTAGTAATGGAAATTGTCTTCCACATTAATTATTCTCCATTTTGATTAAATATCCATTGTTACATGACACGTAACAATGAGGGGTTAAAAGTCCTGATGACTGAATTTGATTTCTAGATTGCATCGAAGGTGCAAATGGAAGGTTGAGTTAGTTGAAGAATACGCCCACACTCCTTTAGTTCAACCCTCAAAATATAAACAAATTAAGTGAATGACAATAATTGATACAATATTCCAAAATTTTCAATTCCATCTTTGGATTATATTAACAATTCTTTTTAGCAAATGGCAATTATTGCATGAAGAAATGAGTATTTTCGGTTAACAATGATGTATATTGACAACAAAGCAAGTGGTTACTGTTAAGTGTGGCTTCATTCCTCTTTCAAAAATTGTATAATTAGTACCAAGTAATAATTGCATAATTACCAGGATGGCAAAATTTAAAAATCTTCAACCACCCTCTCGTTCGCGCTCTCCTGGTTTCAGGAATATGGTTCGAAATACTTCAATTCGACGAATGGCAAGAAGAGCGGGAATCACAAGAATTTCCAAACCATTATTTGACGCTGTAAGGAACGCAATCCTTGATTTTCTGGAAGAATTCTTGCAAAAAAGTATAGTTTGTGCAGACCATCAACGGAAAAAGACTATATCCTTGGAGCATGTGCAAATGGTACTCCAAACCATGGGAAAATCCTTCTATGGCCCTGGCCGCTAAAGAATTGGACATTTAGTAAAATTTATTCCTTTTTTTTTTTTGATTCTGTAAATATTTTTCGATAAATAATAAACTAAGCAGAAAACAAGGTTTTTATCGCTAATATGCAATAGAAACACACAGTGGTAATTATTATAACTGTAATATTACTGAAACCAAACTTCTAATTGGAAATACATTTTTAAAGGATAAGGGAAACCTTGACCACGATACCCCTTCCCTTTAACTCCCAAGCGCGAAAAGTATTTTGGAAACATAATTCATTACCTATTCACAATAAAAGAAACAATGATATGTCATATCGTAGTTTATCCGTATTAGATAAACTATGATAGCAGCAAACGCTTCAGAATTCTAATATGGAGTAGCGCTTTCAGAAATATGGATGGAATGGTGAGCACACAGGACTTCTGTACTTTGTCTTTAAAGTGTTATTGTTGTATCCCCACTGTTAGTGCCAACAGCAGTCGCAAATCTTGGCTGACTTTAACTTGCATTTGAGACACATCTTCTTCCATAATTTTGAAATTACTATTCCTGATACGTTTAAGATCTGGCCACCTCATCTTGCGAATGTTCTATAATCATACTGTCAATAGTCACCCACCGCGCTGAGCTTTCCAGATATTCCTTGTCATTCTGCTGAAAGAGAAAAAACCTAATTAGAAACACTGTGTGTCGTATTTTATTAGAATAAATGGTTCTGTTTCAATAAACAATTTTATAACAGCATAAATCGCAATATTTCATAACAGTACAAATCGTATAACACGATAAATCGCAATCGTATTCCGATTTATCATGTAAAATTACATCAGAACTTAAATCTGAATAACAATTTAAACAAATTATTTGTAATAAATAATAGGATGGCCCGATTTTTAGTAATAAAAAATTGGACAAAGCGAACTCTAAAAAGGAAAGATAGGGATATTTTCGAAATGCAGCTATGAAAGTCAGGGTGGTGTAATTTTTAGCTACCAGAATCAGCGCTAATGTTAATTTTTTGAAAATATAGAGAAAATGTTGTGGAGATTTTTGAAGCGGCATACAAAACATTTGCTAAATTACTTGTGAAAAACTGTTGTCGAAAAGTATGATGATGTTTTACTTTATGATAAGCTAGATTTAGCTTATTGATACTTATTAACTTATTGATTACTGTATGATAAGCTAGATTTAACTTATCATACAGTAATGTACAATAAATACATTATTGTAAAGGTAAGGCAATAGTTTGTATGTAATTTATTGTACAAGTAAAAGGTATCAGTTTGTATCAAGCCATCGTTAGTACCACAAGTGGTAGGATCGCTGTTCTCTCCTTAACCGGGTGGAAAGACCTGAGTTAGAATCTCGTCGATGACGTGAGGAATTTTTATGGGCCTTTTTCACAACGTGACTGAGTTAGTAGGGCTCAGGCATGGTCGGTAGCATCGTTTTTTCTCACGGAAACTCAGGTTTTTCGTCCAGCAAAACAGAAATCGACCACAATATACACTGGTGTTCAAAAGAAGTGCATCACCTAGGAATTTGACATTTCTAACCCTTTTTCGCGATGGTATGTTACATTAATGACTAGCATCACAAATAGAAATATAAACAAAAGATATTTATTAATAGTTAAGGCAAAGATAAGTAATATTCGACAGGTGCTCTCAAAATATTCCAAAATGAGCATTTGCAACCTTTATACAACAGTTTTGGTAAGCACGACAATTACGGCTGAAATGTTATCAAGAAGATCTCAGTTTGCTCCAGTTTATCATTTTAAATGGAAAACAAAATGAAAAGTTCATCAGGTGCAAACTAATATTTAGTTGAACCGCCTCTGGCCCTGATGACAGCAGCACACCGTCGAGGCACTGACAAGATCAATTTCTGAAGATAATCAACTGATAGTTCGTAGTTCCAAACACCAATTATGAAGTTCACGAAGGGTCTTTGGTTTCTTTCTGGCAACTGCAGATTCCGCACGGTGCCAACAGTTCTCTATAGGATTCAGATCCGGGCTATTTCCTGGAAAGCTAAGAGTTGTAATGGACCGTTCTTCCGACCATTTTTTCACCTGTAATAAATGTAAACACATTACTGTCAAAACTCTAATGCAGAAATGAAGCTAAAGTGACTACAGAAGTGCCTACTTACACTTTCGCCCGATGACAAGGAGCAGAGTCGTCCTGATAGATGCAGTTACTTGGCAGGTTGAAATGGTCTCTAATGGTTGGCAGCAATTTTCCTTCCAATATAGCCAGGTATCCATTGGCATTTACGGAATCTTTTATAAATTGCAGGTGACCTACTCCGCAATACGAAATGCACCCCCGTATCATTTGGCTGGTAGGCCGTAGCCTAGTGGTCAGGCGCGCGGGTGCATAAGTACACGTGCCTTGAGTGACCGGGGTTCAAGCCCGTGACTGCTGAATACGGTGCTGTTTCTTGTATTCTATCTATCTTGTGAACTCCTCTGACAGTTTGGTCGTCCCGGAGTATAAACAGATAATTAATTAATTAATTAATTTAATTAATTTCACTGTAGACACCATACAGTCTGGATGGCATTCTTCACCACGTCTGCGTCGAATCGTTTGTCTCCCATCAGAGCCATGCAAGTGGAATTTCTTCTCATCCGAGAAAATAACTGACTTCCACTGCTCGGGGGTCCATTTGAAATGCTCCTTACACCAAATTAATCGGGCTTTTTCATTTTTTGTGCGAGGACGGGCTTCTTCTTAGGACGACGAGCTACAAGCCCATTTTTGAAGAGGCGTCTTCTGTCTGTTACTGCACTTGCTACCACTCCTATATGTTCTTCCCATTCTCTTTTCAGCTCAGACGAAGAAGTTTTACGGTTTTTAAGGCACAAGCCCTTCAAAACGCGGTCCTGTTTTGGCGTAGCAACTGGTTTGCGTCCGTTTCCTTTTTTTCCTATCAGCAGAACCAGTATTCTTGAGTTTGGAAAGAAATATACTCACTGTCGACTGATTATAAGACACTCTATAAGCAATATGACGGGAAGAACATCCTTCCTCACGTAAAGCAACAGTAGCACCCTTTCTTCGTGGCGTCAACTGCACGTAACTCGCCATCCTGACACAAGCAAGGAATGACTGCAACTCTTGCAGAGCGTGCTTATATAGCTGAAAGTAGCAGCTGATGCAATATTACGTCATCACCTACGCGTGTCAATCTTATCTGATGAAATCTGTAAGAAATATTGCCATATACTTACGTTATTCGGACGACAATTACAATTTTAAGGGGTGATGCACCTTCTTTGAACACCATGTATACATACGGAGCAATATGTCCTTAGTCGCTGATGCTCCTAAAACCCTACTACTACTACATTTTGTATGTATCTATGTGCACATTAAGCTTGCTACGAAATGCACCCATCTCATGTTTCGGAGAAACTCCACCACGAGTTGCCTCGGTATTGCATTACCATTTTATATAAAAAAACACTACTCCCAGAGGAAGAAGTATACTACTTTTGCCATAAATTTATTTGGGTAAATAAGTATAATAATACTGGCAGAAGGTAATAAAAAATTAAATATTTACATTCCAAAATTGTAACCCGTGAATACTTAAAAATACTTTAAAAAAACACTACGATTCCTTTTCAATGACGCCTAATAGAGTCCTTTCAGTTTGAATTTGCCTCTAATATTCCAATAGGCCGCAACTGTCAATGTCGAATCCAAATGTATTTTAATTAAATTAGCGATATAGTAGTAGCGGGGTTTTAGGAGCATCAGCGTCTAAGGCCATAATTGCTCTGTGTCTACTGTCTGTAAATTGTGTTTTCTGTGGTCGATTTTCTGTTTGCTGGACGAAAAACCCGAGTTTCCGGGAGAAAAAATCGTGCTAACCTCGATTGAGACCAACTAACTCAACTCAGTCACGTTGTGGTAAAGGCCCATAAAAATTCCCCACGTCATCGATGGGACGCAAATTCAGGTCTTTGCCAGCCGGTGTGAAGAGGACGCCGATTCTACCAACTGTGCTACCCACGAGGGCCTATATGTAGTCTGTAGTACACCGACTTTATGAGGATTGGTATATACAGAAAATAATAAAAGTCAGATAAACTGAGTTTAGTATTCTCTTGCCTTCCACGAAACTAAACGCCATATATGCATTATACTGCGGTATTTCTGCTTCCTTGCAAATGTAGACTGTAGTAAATTAGTTCTTTACCTTACTTTCTTCGCGATGTTCTTGGCAAAAGTATAATTCTTCACTTGCAATCATTATTCATAGTGTCACTGTTAAAGAAAGCATTGCTATGTTACTGTTATGTGTGTATTTACTGGCATAGAATAATTTATAGTTGTCTGCGGCTATAAATTATTCTATGGGAGTGTTGCAGATGGAAGTTGTATTTTATTTGCATTCGAACAATTTTTATCTAAGTAAACTACACACACGAATACCAACGATCGCTTATCATACCTGCTAACACACACAAGCACTTCAATTTTTTTTTTTTTTGTACTGTCTCTCTAGTAAAGTAGAATTCCTGCAGCATTTCGTGAGACTGAAAGGGAGCACGCTCGAAGAATACACGAACTTGAATATGAGAACATGCAGAGCAAATATGTACACCTTAATTATTTGCTTAAAAAAACCCAGAATGTTTGCAGTGCACTTACATCAGAAATTTTGCGAGTTAAAAGGAAAATATTTACGTATGCAAAGCTTTACGATAAATAATTTAAGAGTACGATTACTCATACTATTTAAATTTTTAAATATTTATTTTAATTACAAAATTAATTTTAATTTAATTTTTTTCAGTATATAAGTTAAAATATTAAATAATTTCGCATACTTATTATAATTGGGGCACAGATCAGGAAGAAACGGATAGCAGATTCCCATAAACCACCGTGAACTGCTACTTAAACATGTAGGCTGTTCCAGAAATTTGTATTACTCCCTTGTTTACCAAAACAATCGATATATTTTATTCATATTTGCAAAGTGAAATTTTAATACATCGGAAGTGTAAGCCCCAAATTTAAATATATTCTGTTTATATATCGGTCATGACCACATCGGGTTCGAAGAATTGATGACATAGAAAATGCAATAACATCACCATATTTTTGATATAGCTAGATTCAAATACCCGCCTTGAAACACTTTTATATTTTAAAATATAAAAATATTATCTGAAAAATCATTTTATAAAATGTTTTATACATTTCTTTTAGAAATAATTTTATACTTTAATTTAAACTTTTTAAAAATAAACCGTTCTATGAATTTCTTGAATAATCCCATTCCGGAGTATTAAAGGTGTTACGTACATATTCAAGTGTGTTACAGAAGCTATATTTTTACTAAATTCGAGAGACCATAAGTAATTTTCTCAGCTTCTACCTAGTCCTGAGAAAATTACGTTTCCTACTAAATGCGTCGATGTCATATTGTAGAGGAACTTCACTACAAGTTGCCTCGGTATTGCATCTGTGCTTTAAATAAAAAGCACTGACCCAGTGAAGAAATAGATTGCTATTTATTAAAAATACCTGCCATTCCCCAGACTGTGACGCCAACTGCCACCTTATCGGCAGGGAAATAGGCAGCTTAAATGAATATTAAAATGAAATATCTTAAATGAAATAGCTGAAATAGCTTAAATGAAATATCGATGCATCCCACTTTATCTGGAAATAGCTAAAACAGGCTTATATTACAGACTCAGAAAGGGCATTCCCACAGAATTTCTGGGGATAGCCCTTGACACAGTGAATAACACTAAGGCTGTGAGAGAAGAGAAAGAGCATAGCCACAAAGCTCTACAAGCGATGGCAATCAAATTGGGAGCGGGAAACTAGAGGTACTTTTACCAAAAGATTTCTACCACTGGTGGCAATGGTTAGTACAAAGTCACCAAAATGGTTCGCCCCTGGACTCTTTATAACTTTCATACTGACAGGTCACGGCTCCCTAAAGGCAAAACTAACTTTCTTAGTGCTGACTGGTGACCCAAACTGTACCTGTGGCAAGAGTGAAGACTGGGCACACATTCTTTATGAATGTACAATATATGAAATCCAGAGCACACAATTGATGTTCCTGTTCCCTTGTAAGGGGGGCCTGAAATTGCCCCCCCCTTACAAGGGAACAGGAACATCAATTTATTACAGATGAAAATACATATAAAGCATTTACTAATTTTACCCAACAAGTATTTGAAATCAGAGAAACATGCAGAGACAGGCCTTACAGCCTCTCCCATAGCCATAGCCAAAGTGCCAATGTCTCCCATCAAGCCAAGATGATGACATTTAAATCTGACAGGGTAGGTGTAACAGTACCCTGAAAGATACTCAAACTTGACATAACAGAATTGATGACTGCGCCACCTCACCCAGGTAGGGATCCAGGGCTATACACTCACTCACAGAGTAAACATAAAGGGGAGGGAGGTGTACAAGCAGCCTGGGAAGCAATCAGCTGAATAATATTAATAAGCTTGTTGCAATGGGATACAATGTAGAATGAAAGAAGGATGAATGAAATGAATGAGTGCGAAAGAATTGAGTGAATGTGCTAAGCACTGAATGAATGAATGTGATAGAGCGAAATTGAAACTGTGGTGAAAGGCAAAGAATGTGAAATTATGGTGAAAGAGAGTGACCCAGCACGAAAGCAAAAGAGAGTGAATGAGAAAGAATTTTGGTAAAAGGGAGTGAATGAAGGTATGAATGTAATTGAAAGTATGAAAGCACACTATTTTAAAATATATTCTTAGAATATACATAACACAAATGAATTTAGTTACTAACAACACCAATATACCCACTGCACATCTCCCTGGCATGCAAGACATGCAGCCAGCACTGCACCCCAACTGAATAGTAATAGTAAGTTGTGGAGCCCGGGGATGCAGTGCAGAGAGAATGGAATAGGATAACTGAAACGAATGCAAGAAAGAATGAATGGAAGCATGAGTCTGAGTGAGAAACAACACAAATTATAATTCTCAGTAAGTTCTATTAGTACTAACCCTTATTCTTAGCTGTTTTTATGTTTTTTTATTGTTTTGTTTAAGTTAACTTTAAAGTATTCTATCCTAAATTACACTACAAACCATTGCAATCTCCCCCCTGGTGTGAGAAAGAGGATGGATGTATGGGAAAAAAAAAAAAAAAAAAAAAAAACGCACATATAATTTAACAACAACAACAACAAAAAAAAAAAAAAAAATCGTATGTGTAAAATGTAAGAAAAGAACTTAAAAACCAGAATGGAAGTAAAGTGCGAATGAGGACTGTGAGTGCATTAAATTGTGTATCAATTGTATTCCCCCCCCCCCCGAATTGGATGATGGGTAGTTGACCCATTTATAACCTCCTACCCATCCAAGCAGACATCATGCCGCGGCTATTTAGCCAACGTGGTGTGGGATGTAGACACTGATCAGTGGAACTTGACTCCTGACCAGTGTGGGACAGAGCACCAGACATGCGCTCCAACATGGACCCCTTTCCCTATGATCTTTCACCCCTACCACCTGGGTTGGTTGTTCTCTCACCCCTCTCCTATCCTCGGTGGCGCCCTCCCCCCCTTTTCGCCTGTGGGTCATCCCACTGCCAACTATCATCTCTCACCCCCAAGAACAGAATGGGCATCCTGACCTGGGAGCCATCTGCTGTCCCTCCTTTCAGCCAGGTGGGTGGCTGACTACTGCCCCCCCCTGTTTGTTTGTTGTTTGGTTTTTAGGAGCATTAGCAACTAAGGCCATATTGCTCCGGGAATATGCGGTGGTCATTCCCTGACCTTTCCGCATCCTCCGTATTTTGTGGTGACGGGCTCGAACCCCGGTCTAATCAAGAAGAGTGTGCTACGCACTGCTGCTCCTTCCCACCTGGCTACGGAGGCGCCAAACTGCCCCCTCTTTCTCTCTACCACTTACACCCCCCACTTTCTATTTCCTCACTATTCTCTTGTCTTCTTGGCTACCACAGGGTTCGCCCCGCCAGTGCTTCATACCCCCCTACTGCCCTGCCCGCCTCCTTGTGTCATTGGACGGTAAACTAGAGGTTTCTGTGTGAAAACACAAGCCTCTAGACTAAGAGTCCAGATGAACAACATAACAACATAACCCATGTTAACACTACACGAACACTCACAAACCTACATAAATCTAGCCTTTACAGAGTTTGTATTCATCACATTGCTTGACGCGGAGTTGGGGGAACCCTCCCGAAGCCACGTTACAAATACAGTGTAACACTGTACACTATCCACTATCAATGCATTTGGTAGAAAATTTAACTTAGTGCTACGTACAAATTCTGATCTTATGTAGTCATCCTAGAGTACGAAAAGAATATTTATTGAAATTGAGGCTATGTCCTACTTGTAAAATTATGTTTTATAAACCTCGTAGCATGAGACTTTTTCTATAAATTTGTTGAACTTTAAAATTCAATAGATTAAAAAGTTATTTTATTTAAAAAAAGTATTAACAATTAAAAAGGATTAGCTGCAAAAATTATTATTAATCAAGGGGTTTGCAAAGAGGTGAGAGAAAGTTTGTTGGGAAAAACTGATATAGATAAATTAAAATATATTAATAATATTAAATATATTTCATTAAGAAAATATATTTTATACTTTTAAATGTGATTGTAGAAAACGAATATTTTAAAAAGTTTCAGTAGAAAAATAAGTGTAGTTGTTATAATAACTTTCATCAGACAATTAAACAAATATTTTTTCTTTAATTAGTCAATTTAATCATTTTTACATGTTCTCAAAGCTAATTTAAGTACTATTTTAACTGGGATTGTAATTCTCATAATGCATTCGCTAGTAATTTCACATTTTACAATAATTGTTATAGCTGAATACATCCCAACTTTTATCTCCCAACATTAATCTTACAGTCACTTCCGGAACTGATCAGCTTAAATAGGATTGTCTCATATAAATTACTTTCAAGAGATGAAAAAAAAAATTTCTTTGAAATTTTTTTTTTCATCTCTTGAAAGTAATTTATATGAGAGTAAGTAATTTACTTGAAAGTATTATACAGGCTTTGAAAAAAAAATAATTATACAAGTTTTTGAATCTGCAAAGGATCGAAAAAATTAAAACAAAACAAAATAAATAAATAATAATAACAGGCTAATAGAAGCCACAGTCCACGTACTGTCCAGTGGTATCTGGAATTTCAAGTGCTTATTCTATTACAGCTCAATAACTATTAATCATTTAATATTGTCTAGTAATTATGAGTTAATAATTATGCAATAATTATTAAATTATTTAATATTTATTTTAGTTGTCTCTATCAGCGCCCGTTAGGTAGCGTTCGATATCTGAGAAAGTTAAATAAAAGCTAAGCCTTTTGTGTGAAGAATCTTTAATTCAGAAAATAAATTTAGTATGTTTAGCAGGATTCAATCAATAGCTAGCGCAGTCAGTAAGTAGTTAGATCACATATTAACTTTATTGTTTTTTATATCTTAGCAGATGAAAATAACATTCTCAGGCTACTTAATACGGATTATGCTGACCTCTAGAACTTACAAAGGAAGTTCCCTATCAAGAAACTATCGATATGTTCCTAATAGGTGCAGCCAACCAAAATGCCTACGCAGCATTTTGTATAATGCGAACAAGACACGGGTATATCTGTATGATGATTGTTTTCTGTCGCGATCTAATCAGCAGAATCAGTTACTTACGGACTACTCATAGCATTTTTCGTATTACTTCATTCTGATCGGGATGTTTAGAAACTCAACTATGATCAGCAGTCTGACAGAAATTATTGCAGATTTCCCAGTCGAGAGAAACTGGGAAGTCTTCAATAGAGAGAGAGAGAGCAACCAAGTAGAAATTCTCTTTGTCATTCAGCATTTTAATCGGTTCATTCTATTACTGTAGTAAGTCATGGATATGGATATGCTCAGGAAATATTAGATTAATGAGTTGCTTGTGTCCTGTGCTTTTCGAACAAACGATCACGTATTAGTTGTAATTTGGTATACAGGTGTTCGGAAAATAGGAAAAAAAATTGTTGATTCGAGGGTTAAGTAATTAAATTTTTCTTTTATATAAGCAATGAACAAAGCAACTTTTTTTTTTTTTTTTTTTTTTTTACAGTTCCATTCTCTTTGGTATTAATTCTCATTAAATAATAAAAGATATTTAGCAATATTTGTGTTATTTCTATCTATATAATAGTGATAAAGCTGCTTTATTTACATCATTATTTTGAGTATAGAAAAAAAAATGATAAAATAAATACAAATATAATAGCAAAGTCATGCGATTACTAAAAGGTGAAATGCGAAAATAAATTTTTACCCTAGAAAAAGGAAAGGTATATGAATTAATGTGTGTTCGAGAATTATAGTAAAATCCCATTGAAGTGAACATCATTTTAACGAAAATTCGCTATAACGACGCCTACTTTCATTAATATTAATCTTGTGTAAGTCTTGTTACACACAGTAGTTTTGAAAAATTCGGCTCAACAAATTATTTTCGAAATTCGCTTATGCCTGAAGTGAAAGAAAAAGTCCATAAGGCTATCGGAGCATTCGCTTGAAGTAAACAATTGGAATTTGTTGTAAAAGAACTCGTTGTGAACTCAAAAAAAAAAAAAAAAAAAAAACTCTACCAAATGTAGACAACTTAGTGAACTACGTTGTCAACGTTTGATAGGTTCTTTTTTTCTTTTTTTTTTTTTTAGCTGCATCGCCCACGTTTTCGATTGTACTACAGTTGAAATTTGTGCTTAATGCACAAATGGGAGGGAAAAGGTACGCATCGAATAAAAAAAATTTACCTTATTAATATGTGAAAAGTAACAATAATTTTTATATACTGTGTCGTGTTCCTGAATATGATATTTTTTAAAAATAAAATTCTTCCAAAACGACTCTGAAAAAAAAAAGGAAAAAAATTGGTAGCACATTTATTTCGTAATTTTATTTATTTATTATTTGCCCCCCCCCCCCAGATCCCTCAAGAATTAAGGAGGTAAACTTAGATTGTATTTTGCACAGTTAAGTTAAGAGCTCAATTTTTATCATAGCAAACGGTTATTTATTAAATAAAAAAAAAAAAACGACAACGAAATTACTGTAAGTTGATGTTTCCGGGCACCAAGGCTCCACCAGACTATCCAATTCCGACAGTGGATTGTAAACAGTTTGGGCACTCTTACCATTCGATAAAACAACCAAAGAGTGTGTGGAGCTAAACAATTAGTTCTTAGTACCACCTTAAAATTAATGATTCAGACTGAAATTATTTTATTAAACCAAGCTTGGAGGAGTCAACTTTTTTTTTCGCTTTTTTTTTTTTTTTTTTTTTTTTGGTTTTGTTATTTAACAAAGGGATTAAAAAACAGAATTTTCGTATGTCTTTTTCGCGTTTGAAACCCATCCAGTGTAGTAGTACAGTGGTTATGTTTGCTGGTTCCCACACCATGTGAAAAAGACTTTCAAATCTTTTCAAGCGGCAGGAATTTTTATGGCCTTTAGAAGGACTCTTTTAAGCACTCTCCTGCCCAGGACTGGCGCAGTTTTGTGGCTTTAGTTGAAATTATTTAAAATTTGATTTGGAGTTTATCATGCAGTAGGTCGTGATAAATTGGTGTAGCATTAATGCATTAATACTTATTATATATACAAGTACATTAAGTATTATATATACAAGTACATTTTACTGCGGGGTTCGAGCCCGTCACCACCAAAAACGGAGGATGCCGAAAGGTCAGGGAATGACCACCGCATATCCCGGAGCAATATGGCCTTAGTTGCTAATGCTCCTAAAAACCAAATAACAAACAAACAAACATTTTACTGCACATTGCTTTAGTTTCTATTTCAGTATTTTATTTGTCTTTTGGTTTTTAAATTTTACATTTATTTACTTTTTGTTATGTTTTTGTAATATAAATAATTTTTGGCCAAATATATTAGTAAATTTTAATATACGTTAATTTTGGAGAGTCCTTTCATCCTTAAATACTCTGTGGGCTTTTATTTCCGCACTTTTGCTGAGTTAATCTATCTCAGATCAATGCTGCACTGTTGTCCTTCCTGCCCCACCCCCAACCAGTCGAAACTCGAGTTCAGCAAAACAGGCAAACTGACAATAGAACACAAACCAGCTTAAAAGCTTTTGTTGCAGGAAGTTCAAATGAAAAATGCAGATTTAAAAAGGCTTCAAATGAAAAATGCAATATAGTTAAATATTACACTATATTGCAAAAGTAACTAGACGCCTGCATGTTTCAAAGAACATTTTATTGAGCAATAAGTTTTTTACATGTATTTTTTTCATACAATATTTAATAACGTTTCGGCCCACCTTTCCCCTTACATACACACCTTTCCCCTTATATTACGCGGATATGCAGGGGCCATCCCAGGATTTTTTTTAAAGGGGAAGCAAAAGCAGTTTAAAGGGAGATAAAGCAGTGTTAGCTTTAATCACCATGTAGCAATAAAAAAATTCTAATTATTTTGGTCATAAGGGGAAGGGAATTATAATCCCTTTACTTGGGACCGCCCTATTGAAATTCGGAACCAGTTTTTAAGCATACTTGTCAACCTTCGCAGTTGAGACGAAATAGTCTGAGTAGATCATAGCTCTCTCCAACTGTCTCGACCATTTCGGTCTTAAACTGAACTCCCAAAAATCCGTTATCCAGTGAGGGTGCAATTATTCCAAGTGTAACTAAACACAAAGATCTCGGTATAATTTTCGACCCAAAACTTAGGTTCAACTGTCACATAGAATCTGTTATACGCAAGATAAGCCAAATGCGCTGGATTGCCCATCAACATCTCCATAATACAGATGCAAAAACTACAACAGAAATCTGTATTAAGATCATAGCTCTCCAACTGTCTCGACCATTTCGGTCTTAAACTGAACCCCCAAAAATCCGTTATTATGGTTTTCTCTTTGAAGAAGTGCCCCACACTCATAAAACCCTCACTGGAGGGCGCAGTTATTCCAAGTGTAACTAAACACAAAGGTCTCGGTATAATTTTCGACCCAAAGATTAGGTTCAACTGTCACATAGAATCTGTTCTACGCAAGATAAGCCGAATGCGCTGGATTGCCCATCAACATCTCCATAATATGGATGGAAAAACTACAATCAGATATCTGCAAATTGTTGTGTATTCCAATGCTCTGTATGCCTCTGAAATATGGGCTTCCACACCACCTTCTCTCGTGAAGCACCTCGCCAGCGAATACTGGATACTGAAGTGGGCAACCCGCTAACTTCTCCTTATCCCCAACAGAGGACCACCAGTATGGCCGATCAACTTAAAATCCCACGGCTGCCTCAAATAATTCGCATGAGGAGAACTGTGACCACTATCAAAATGCTGGTTGGCAAAACCAACTCCTCTGACTTCTGGTAAATATGTCAGTGGCATGTGCCACCTCCTTCCCTAAGAGCAACTCCTCTTCAGCTACAGCAGAACAGGCTGAAGATCGGTGACAGATTTCTACCCGGCCAAGTACTTGCCGTAATACAACTCCTGCTAATGATCAGATTAGACCTCCAGAAATTCGCTTCTGATCGCAATTACAGGCGTTCGCTGGCCGAATTTGTTTCCCTATTGCATGGCCCCTGATGTCGACTCAAACTGATATTCTCACATGCTATCTGCTACGAGGAGCAGAATGGCACCTCGCATTTACACTGACGAACTTTCTCACAAGGAATGCGAAACCGCATACAGAGCACGCCTGTGAAATATACTGACTTATGAGCATATAGGGTGTCTCAAAAATATTGGTACAAACGTTTAGGGGATGTAGGTAACATCTAAAGGAATGTGAATCGCATAGGAACCCATAACCGGAAATGTCACGGGAAAGTAGTAGCAGAAGCACAAGAAACAGAAATGACACAAGACAGTAATTAGTGGCAAACATTTATTTGACATAAAACGGCCTCCGTAGCCGAGTGGTCAAGAGCGAGTGTGCAGTAGCACACGCTCTTTGAGTAGACCGGGGTTCAAGCCCCTGACTGCTGAATACGGTCGATCTGCCAACCCGCACTGGACCAGCATGGCAGATTATGGTCTATTTCCCTCAGCATGAATCATTGAGGAAGCTTCCATCCTGCAGTGGGTTGATAATGGCTGCACTTTACCTTTACCTTTTTAACAATGGAGTACGAGATGGATGCATTTCATGATGTTACAACAGATGCTCGAAGGTCCCACCATGAGACTCGATGCGTGCGTGACACAGACGCAGCATGAATTGGCGGACATGGTCAAACACACCTGGAGCACACCTTTCACAGTAGCAGCAGCGCAGACGAGTCTCGCCACGAGATCCATTTCCGTCTCCACGGGCGATTCATACACGATAGATTTGAGGGCCCCCAGAGAAAGAAATCAAGACTCTATAAATCAGGTGAGTGTGGGGGCCAGGCAACGGGTCCACCACGGCCAATCCATCGACTCCCAAAACGCCTGTTCAAATTGTCACGAACACACCTTCCATAATGGGCAGGCACCCCCTCATGTTGAAACCAAATGTTGCATCTCACATTTGCTGGAACATTGTCAAGTAACCCTGGTAGAACTTGTTCAAGAAAGATCCTGTAAGAACCCAGTTCTTACACTCATCCTATGGAAATAAATAATATAACATAACAAGAAAATATATGTATATATTAAATAAAATTATTCACATGGGATGATTTTCAGCTTAGATTGCGATCGCTCTGTACCGTACAGTTAAGGAGGGGAGGATTAGCGCAACGGGGGGTAGCTGGACAGTGCACAAAGGTACAATGGGAGCACCGTAAAGCCAGTTAAAGTCGGTATAAACAGAAAGTGGGCAGCTCTGGAAGAAAAGAAAAAGGGGAACCGACTCCCCCTTGTGGAGAGGAAGATTTTAAGAACTAAGAGGGTGAAGGAGACCCTGGATGCGATATACACTATGTGGCAATGGCTAGCCGCTAGATGAAACAGACCGACTCCTTGAGCACTTATTAATTTCATGGAGCGGTAGAGAAAAAACAGAATGGACTAAAAGGGGTAAGTGCCTCGGAAAGATCACAAGAGGATATCTAGAAATTTCTAGACGCCCAGTAGTTCATCGAAGTTTCTGGAAATTTCGTGAACAGGAAGTTACCCCAGGAGAGGGAAGGGCCAAGAAAAACGGAAGAAGTGGGAGAGAGCGAATGAGAATAATGAGATGAGGAAGAACGAACAACGATTGGATCAAAATAGAATGAGCGGCTGAAACAAAAAGGAGATGCAAGACAGGGAAGGGGTTTTTTTTTTTTTTTTTTCGTGGGAGAATTGTGAGTTTTGGAGTTTGGAAGTTTTGAGAGTTCCCGTGGAGATGCCTGAGGGATGTGCGGCTGGAAAGAAATCCCGAGAAGTGCCGGAAGAATCGCCAGAAAGTAGCGGACAGAGAAATGAGTTGTGGGAGTTGCTGTTTAAGAGTTGTTGAAATAGGAAGGAGATAACCAATGAAAGATGGAAACACATATGCTGGAGCTGAGTAAAAAGGATCGAAAAGCCTCGGTATAGAAAGTTAAGGAAGAGCTACATATCCAGGCTTCTTGATAAAGCAGTAAGAAGAGTCCTGATAATTCTATTATGCTTCCCAGTTTCGTCGAACTGATCAGACGCCCAAAAAGCAGGCCGGACCAACTTATTTAATAGCCGTATGGAGAGAAGAGCGAGTTCCTGAACGTAGGAGAATCCCTGTAGATGAGCAGCAGTTCCTTTGCCGATGAATAATTCCAGTTGGAGCCTGATCATGCCCTATGCTGTCGATGATGGTCGCCCCTGAACTGAGAAAAGGTTGTGTAAAGAGTGATTCCCTAAGTTGTTATGTAAGTACGAGATAATAATTTTAAGCTAGATTTGAGGGGAAGGACTTTAGGAAAATGTCTATTTAGTTGATAGTAGATTTGGTATTGTTTAGTATAAAAGGAAGGAAAGGGTTCATAAGATATAGATGTATGTACGTACTTCATCTCAAAGATAAGTTAAAGCAAGGAAGATTTAGATACATGTACTCGAGACTGGTATGTTCTAAGTTAAGATGTAAAGGTGTTCTATGTACATGAAACGTTACAAGATATTAAGATTGAATTATTTTGGAAGGGATAAATTAAAGAAAGATTATAGCGGGGATTTATAAATCTAGGACAATATCCATAGAGGTGTTAAGTTCACTGCTGTAATTCCAGTTGGGAAGTTTAACTGTGAGAAAGTAAAGGAATGTTATGAGATGTAACCTAAACCAGAAGGAGAAAAGGCAGAAAGACACGAAGAGACATAATATATCAGTTGTGATTAATTTTACATCTTAGCACACATATAATGCCAGTAATTAACATTATACCAATTGATGTTGTATGATATAATCCTTTAATGTATATACTGTGAAATAAACAAAATTGTATATGTTTATCAAGTGTAGTATTGAGTCATTCTGAATACTCAGCCAGTCCAGAGGAGACATACACGAACTATTATTCCCCCAGATCTGTGATCTTCTGTGCAGTATACAAGTCAGGTGTTAACGTGGAGGGGGTAAATTAAGGGGGAAAATTAATTGAGAAATACAAAGTTAAAAGAGGTGGGTCTGGAAGGTTAACGTGATTTATTATTACAGAAATAAATAATAAAGAAAAAAGTATTAACATCCATTTATCCCCCCCCTCCCAACAATCCGATATTTAGCGGAGTTCATGCGGGATGGTAACAGGTAAGGGCCGACTATTTGCCCACACATTTATTGTGACGACTATTTGCCATACCTGCCCACACATTTATTGTGAAGCTATGTTGTGCCGCATGGGGGCGCACACTGTGTGGGTTGTCGTGAACCCACACATGAGCATTGTGCTGATTGAATAAGCCTTCCCGAATGAAATAAGCCTCATCCGTGAACAAAACATAGGCTGGAAAATTCAAGTCTTGAATACTTTCTTGGAGAAACCACTACGCAAAAGCCACATGTGAAGGATGATCTTGGGGGAGCAGTAACTGAACCCTTTGGAGATGAAAGGGGTGTAATGATTCGTCGTGCCAGACACGCTGTACACTGCAACGAGACACTGCTAAGGCAGAGGCAATGGCACGTGTGTTGGTAGTAGGGTTATTCTGGACAGCATTCAACACACTTCCTTCCATGGCGGGACTTCGCGTCGAACGTGGTCTGCCCGCACTACTGTTACCTCTAATTGACCCATAATCGCACAAATTTTGATGCACACGCGCAAACAAACGGTGGTCCGGTACATGTCTGTCTGGGAAGCGTTCTCCATAAATTCGTTGAGCGGCTCGTCCATTGCCCTCTGCTAATCCATACACTAGGTGCATGTCTGCCAGCTCACAGTTCGTTATCGATGCAGGCTCTTCCTGCGGCGACTACTGCATGAATGAGTAAACCAGAAATTTTCCCTCTCGCGAACTGATGAACAGTGCCGTGTACCGACTTACGGTGACGTTTCCGGTTATGGGTTCCTATGCAATTCACATTCCTTTAGATGTTGCCTACCTCTCCTAAACGTTTGTTCTAATATTTTTGAGACACCCTATATATGTGCTTTGTAATTACTTTGTGCAAATGTATGTGCATACCTTGGGGTACTGTCTGCCACAGAACTATATGTATACTTCTATCTATATATTTGTATAATAATTGATCTATAGCATGTTTTAATACCACGTTTTAATTTATTTTAATGTCATGGTTTAATTCTCATCTATTTGTAATACTTGTTTTTATATTACCTCATAATCTTGGCAAGTCTCTGGCCTCCTGGCCGTGGCGGGCATATATTGTATCTTTACTGTACAATAAAGATTTCTTCTTCTACTGTATATGTAACAATTGTTATGAATACTGCAAAAGTTTTTAACTCCAGTTAAAGTTCGCCTCTGTGGGTTGAAGTTTCATGCTTATTTACATATTGATGTGCGGATTCCTTAGCGCGCGGGTAGAGTTTTGCTGGTAATCAGTTACTCAATACGATCTGCTTTGGAATATCAGTGAAGAATGTAGGAATTTCTTCATTTCAGGGAGACAAATGCGGGCTTCACGAGAGAAGGTGGTACAGAGGCTCATATTTCAGAGGCATACAGAGCAGTGGAGTACACAACAATTTGCAGTATCTGATTGTAGTTTTTGCATCCGTATTATGGAGATGTTGATGGGCAACAAGGAAAAAAAGGGAAATAAGGTTTCCTCAAGAGTAATCAGGATTTTTTATCCCACAAAATATGGTGGTTGTTCTAGGGTTTTTAGGCGCATTAGCAACTTAAGTCATATTGCGCCGTATAATGTCTGTAAATTGCACGTTTTCTGTGGTCAATTTGCTATTTGTTGAAGACAAATCTGAGTTTCCGGGAGGAAAAAACCATACTACCTTGCCTGAGGCCGACTAACTTATCCACACTGTGAAAAAGGCCCTTAAAAATTTCTAATCATTGACAGGATTCAAACAGGTCTTTTCCACCTGGTGTGTTGTTCTGTCGTAGGGTTCAGGAGCATCAGCGACTAATGCCATATTACTCCGTTTATATTGTATGTAAATTGCGTGTATTCTGAGGTCGATTTTCTGCTTGTTGGACGAAAAACCCGAGTTTCCGTGAGAAAAACAATGCTATCCTCGCCTGAGACTGACTAACTCAGCCACGTTGTGAAAAGGTCCATAAAAATTTCTCACGTCAACGACGAGATTCGAACTCAGGTCTTTTCCACCCGGGTGGGGAGGAGAGCGATTCTACCACGAGGGCAACCCGGTGTAGGGAGGACTGCGATTCTAATACTGCTAACCACGAGGGCCACAAAATTATGAAAGCCAACTCGTGAATACAGATCCCTGGCTAGTAGAACTTGACAAACAATGAAGTTCGATTATGAATAATAACTTTTTTTAATAAAATGTTATTGACACTAAATATAAATAATAGTCATTGTTACCTCTCAAGATAGTCTGGCTATTTAAGCATGGCCGTGATCGCCTACTGGTTAAGACTTTGCGTTGTGGTCACACACACGCTATTAAGTACTTTTTGCTGCATACTTCTGAATTTAACCCCGGGGGCTCACATCTGGTGAGTATGGGCTTGGCACACCCAGGGTCCTGAGCTGGATATCATCATTCTTCTCTTTCTTGGTGATTCCCTTCTACTTTTGACTCTCTCTCTCTCTCTCTCTCTCTCTCTCTCTCTCTCTCTCTCTCTCTCTCTCTCAGGGTTACTCGGGAACTTTCTTTTTTTTTCTTGGTGCAGTATAAGCCTCAGGCTTCCTTGCATCGTATGAATATTAATAATAATAATAATAATAATATTTTTAAAAACGGAATTGCACGGTTTTGACAACTTCATATTGTTTGAATTTTTTGCTGCCAAAATTTTTTAACGGTCCGAAAAATGATAAATGAAAAATTATGATATAAATGAAAAATGAAAAAAAAATGAAAAATGATAAAAATGAAAAATTAAAATTAGGTATGGACTCTGGAAGGAGAAGTTGGGAGGAAGCGCTTCTCATTTCAGATTCTTTGTTATTGTGGCTATGTGATGCCTAACATTGTCTCGATGAATACATTTAATTAAGGTTACCTTTAATGATTTAGACAATGAATACAATCCTTAAACCATATTTAAGCAATTACGCGGACTTTAACCACAGTCCACTTCTCCGAACGCGTACATCTGAACTCTCGCGCTAGATATTGTCAATATTTACGACGGTACCTTTTTTTTCATTTACTGCAATGTCCTTTAGTATCCTTCAGTAACGTAGTGGCAATTCATATTATGTTTTCTACACGATAAGAAAATCATTGAGGTGACACCTTGTGCACTCCAGAAAACGCGTTCTCGATCACTAATCATGGAGTTCGTTTGCCTCATTTTCACAACCTTCAGCGGTTTTTTCACCACGTGCGATTACTTACGATTCACTTTTGATTGGTATTAACAGTCCCCATGTGTGCGCCCATAACCTCTTTGTGTTGCACTTTGTGTGGGATGAAAAACTTGGACTAACTCAGGGGAGAAACCTTATTCCTTCTGCCTAAGATCGACTAACTATAGCACCGAATGAAGAGGACTTAAAAAAACTTCCAGTCATTGACGCCCAAACCTTTCTAAATGAGTGGCAGATGGCAATGTCTTGCGATTCACTTTTGATTGGTATTAACAATCCCCATGTTTGCGCCCATAACCGTAAGGGGTTTGTATGTAGAACACCACACTCCTACAAAGGTTGTAGGAGTGTGGTGATATAAGGGCGTCTATTGATATAAGGCTGGAGGTTGTTAGGGTTTTAGGTCAATAAGCCACTTAGACCATATTGTGCCTTATTGTGGTCGATTTGGTGGTTTGCTGGACGAAAACCCCGAGTTTCCGAGTGAAAAACACCACGTTACCCTTGCATGAAACTGACTGACTTAGCCACGTTATGAAAAAGGCCCATAAAAATTCTATTCATTGACGGGTTTCGAACTCAGGTCATTTTAACCTGGTGTGAGATGGGAATGACGGGGGTTATATATAATCCCCGTTGGAGGATGAGATAAGATGGGCTGGAGGCATTATTTGTGTTCCAATGGGGGGATGATCATAGGGTAAGTATCTCGTATACAGCAGCTATCCAATATTCCTATATAGCTGTGGATCAAGAGTGAACCATCAACCGGAGGTCCTAAACAGGACAGCCATGTATTAGGCGGCAGCTCTAATCAGACGTCTTCCTACCATTATCCATGAGAGAAGACTCGTCTTTGCTGTAAAAATGATGGTTGGCATTATTTCAGAACCAGACTTCTGGGCTAACTGCGGAATAAGAATCCCAGTACCAAGCCTTAGGGCAGCCCCAAACCGGTTAAAGTTATCCGATCGGTTCTTACCCGTGCAAATGCTGCAGCACATACACTCCTTGGACCGTGACCTCTACAAGTTCGCAGTCGATAAAAAATATAGTCAGAACGTATTCCATCGACTTCCTTCTCAGAACTACGTCACAGGAAATTAGAACTTGTTCCCGAGGACCTGTCCATCCTGCCATCGATCCATCACTACATTGTTCCAACTTTCTGCGCCTGCTCGGATAACTCCAGCACTGTAAAAGGACTGCTACCTGGAGAATAATCTAACTTAATACAGTGTAACATGCTGTTGTGTATATTTTCATATGTAACTTTGTAATTTTTTTTCTCCAATTTGTAATATCCCTTTCTCTAAATCCTACACTTCTATAATTAGTAATATATATTTTTTATTTATTTTTTCTCCTATGTCATCGTTGTTTATTACGTTATGTTAGCCTTTACTGTGAAGCCGTGACGGGTATTGTTTACGGCATGTGCTTTTTATATGCAATAAAAAGTTGTTGTTATTATTATTATTATTATTATTATTATTAAACAAAGAGGCAAGAGTATAATTCAACATGCTGTCCTACGGGATAAAAATGCCAAAATCGAGTAGTATACTGCTCGACAAAATTAAAAGTACATATAGAAAACGTGGAGTATATTGTTCAGTTTGCGCTGAAACAGGACAAAATTTGGTATGTTGGTGTACTATAGAATAACGATGAAATTAGGATACAGCGAGAAACTTCGGACAGGTATAAGGGACATTTATAGTTGTATACGAATTACTCAAAAGGTCGCATTACTGAAGTCGATACAAGATGCTCGAAAATATGGTCACATGATATCAGTATGGCGTATGATCCCCTCCAACGGCTAAACACACCTGACAGCGGTGAACCATGATTGATATAAGGGTGTCTATATGATTCTGTGGCAATTCCATTCTTCCACTAGCGCAGACCTTATCTCACCAAGTGACCGCGGGGGTTGGCTGTTAGCATGCAATGCGACGCCCAAGGGCGTCCCGCACATGTTCTAATGGATTTAAGTCTAGTAATCGTGCTGGCCAAGGCAGTCGTTGGAGACATTCAGTTTTCACAGAACCCAACAATGGTGAAATCCAATTTAAGATGAGCCGCGATTTCTGCTTTTCATCAACACACCGATCTGGGCGTTATTTTTGACCAGAAGCTCTCCTTTGTACCACACATAGACCACCTGCAAATAAAGTTCAGTCTACTCCGGTGGATGCTCAAGCAACAACTTATGCACGTCCATGACCAGGCTGTTGGGTGCAGATACATTAAGATGTGTGTTTATCCGGTCATACTTTATGGCGCAGAAGTCTGGACTTCAATTGCCACAACGCATCTTATACGGATTTTCGCGGGCGAATTTTGGCTAGTGAAGTGGGACATGGAAATTTCGTCTTCTCCCTGCACCAAGGCCCACCCAGATGGTGGCAGCTCTAAACATCAGACCTCTTCCATCATCCATGGGAGAAGACTCGTCTTTGCTGTGAAAATGATGGTTGGTATTATTGCGGAACCAGACTTCTGGGCTAACTGCGGATGGAGAATCCCGCTACCAAAACCTTAGGGCCAATCCAGTCCTTCCGACCACCCCAAACCGGTTAAAGTTATCCAATAGGTTCTTACCCGTGCAAATGGTGTAGCACATACACTCCTTGGACAGTGCCCTCTACAATTTTTCAGTCGATAAAAATTATAGGCAGAAATTACTCCATCGACTTCCTTCTCAGGACTACGTCACAGGGCATTAGAACCTGCTCCCGAAGACCTGTCCATCACTATTTTGTTGTGACCCTAAGCTATAACATGTATAGGCCCTTCTCTCTTACCTGGGCCAATATTAAAAAAAAAAAGGATTTTTTAAGATGGAGCGAAGCACCTTGTAATGTGAGGCCCTAAGCTGTAGCTTGTTTAGCTTATGTGTAAATCCGACCCCGCCTGAACCTCGCGAATCCATTCAGACTGTCTCTTGTCCACCACTCAAGCTACTGGAGATGGTATGGGTGCAAGATGTTTGCATCCTCTTAAGATTCACAGGTCCGGCTTCAGTAGAAGGTTATAGAAGGACTTGTTGTCGCATGGATCTTTGCGACAACAAGTGATAGGCAGGTCTAGTTTTGCAGTGATTGACTGCTAATCACCACGATTTTGTGTTAGAGTGAATGCCGTTTTGCTATCTATTCCTGAGCGTAACAGTGCCGGATTAAGGCAAGGGCTATCAGGGCCTTTGTCCGGGATGCCATTCTTTAAGGGGCGCCAAATTTTACAAATCATAAAAAAAAAAAAAAAAAAAAAATGATTTTACTAAGGATATATCTTTAGTAAAGGAGGCGCCGAAAAATCTTTCTACCCGTGGCGCGAAAATACCTTGGTTCGTGACTCGTGTGTAATTTCGTTTTCCGATTTAAAATCAGTGGCAAAGTGGGAAATTCTCGATTATCCCCGATTGGCTGTAGTTTAAAATTGGGAAGCGATTTTCCTGCGACCGGCCTCCGAAGCCGAGTGGTCAGGAGCGGGAGTGCAGTAGCACACGCTCTTTGAGTAGACCGGGGTTCAAGCCCCTGACTGCTGAATTCGGTCGATCTGCCAACCCGCACTGGACCAGCGTGGCAGATTATGGTCCGTTTCCCTCAGCATGAATTGTTGAGAAGGCTTCCATCCTGCAGTGGGTTGATAATGGCTGCACTTTACCTTTTTTTTTTTCCTGCTACGGCTAGATCTTCCAATCACTGCGCAGAATTGAATGGCGCTAGACCTGCCTATCACTTGTCGCAAAGATGCATGGATAAGAACGTTGTACTGAAGATTAACCGATTCGCAATAGTAAATTCTGAAATAATTAAAACTCACAATTGACGAGTTTTTTAAAAGCGTGGGGTTTTTATTAACGCAGTCGTATCATTGGTACCGCGATGAAGCCAGTCCTGTCCTCGCACATGTTTGCTATGATAACGTAAAGTCGTAAAAACTTCATATAGACTTTTCAATGAAGTTGAAACTTGGTACGCTACCCAGTCTTCGAAATTTTACTGTTTGTTACAGGAAAACGTCATAATGCTTATCATCACTTTGAGCACGTGAACTGAATACGTTAATTCTAATCCGAATTAATTAATTTGAATATTTCAACCAATATTTATTACCTACTTAACGTTTACGTGGTATTTGGTATAGGCCGGCTAATTAGGCCACAGTGTAAAAAAGAAGCTTATAAAAGTTTCTCTTCCTTTAACTTGGGATGGTGAACTGTTTTTTTGCACCAAGGCAACTAAAGCCGTTAATGTTTTTTTTTTTTTTTTTTTTTCAACCGTAATATCAATAACTACGATTTTATACCACAGTGTGAAAAATTACATAAAAGTTTCTCCTGCCTTGATGGTTTTCAACCAACCCAGGTCTTTTCCACATGGTGTGGAAGGACAGCGATTGCAACTGTGATACATGAGGGTTTACGAAGTAGTTTCTAAACTGAAGGCCTCCGTATCCGATGGTCAGGAGCGGGACTGCAGTAGCACACGCTCTTTGAGTAAACTGGGGTTCAAGGCTCTGACTGCTAAATACGGTCGATCTGCCAATCCGCACTGGACCAGCGTGGCAGATGATGGTCCATTTCGCTCAGTATGAATTGTTGAGGAAGCTTCCATCCTGCAGTGGGTTGATAATGGCTGCATTTTTTTTTTTTTTTTTACCTAAACTGAATTGTACCAATCGAATTTGTTTGTACCTATTGTACCTGCTGAATTTGTTTTAAGCTGTGTAGGTGAGCGGCCGCAATAAGTACTGCATTAATCAGTAACTCAAAAAATTTTAATAATTATTATTATATTTTGACAGTGCTACGAATCTTTCGGTTAATTCTGGTAGTCCAGTAATTATTGGGCTACCATAACAAATTTGATTCATTGGGCTCATTTGTAAAAGATGAGTCTCCGGTGCTATTGGCGCACTGCACCTGCACTTTCCGATTATATGCTTCTGGTACCGCATGTCATAATGTGAGCATCAGTAAGGTAAAGGAGTTGCAGACCCCCATCGCGGTTTGGTGGGGGGCAACGGTTGGTTTAGTGTGGTTGTTGAAGAGCACAGAGGAAGCTTGTCCAAGAATCGCGTGGGAGTAGGGGGTAATTTTGTAGTTTCGCTACTGGTATTCTGGCATAAAAATGCACAGCTTCGTTGCGCTGATTTGCCTGCAATTGAAATGAAATCGTAAGCTTCTCAGGTCGCGATGGCCGTATAAGAGTATAAATGGGAATTTTTAACTTGGTAATTAATTCCTCATACATACATACAACTTTGGCCTTGTAAGCTGTGTGGCTTACAAGGTTATCTGTACAGTATCAAGGGTGGTACTGAACCAATAAAAATCACGTGGTATTGTGCAATTCAAGCTTTAAGTGCTTACGATATAGAATTTTACGTTACTTTTAGGATAACCTACATAATAACCTTATTTCAGAACGTGCAGCGAAAATTACAATGATTTTTCCTGTGTTCATAGTTGATGCGTTCACCAAAGTACCATTCGCTGGAAATGGAGCAGCTGTTTGTCTTGTAACAACAAATGTATGTATTGAGCATTTTAATTTAGCATATTAGGCATTCTAATTAAGGTTTAAAAAAACAGGCTGAAATAACACCGTTAAATGTTTGCATTCGAATACAAAGCAGTAAATACGTTGTTACAAAATAATTACATATCGGAAAATCGTTGCGCGCAGTGATTATCGCTGCCATGCTTCCCTGAGAAAAATAAAAATAAAATAAATAAAACTCCTGAATCTCAATAACAGGATTGTATGGCGTTGATAATTAGTTGGTGTAGAATATGTCGAATATTTAGTCTGAAATAAAAAGGTGCAGTGCTTTATTTTTATTTTTCGTATTCAGGATCAGCTGGGGTGTACAGTTTTTCAAATTTTTCTTCGTGATTCAGAGCCAAAATTAGTCAAGTAATGATTACCGAGGTAGGCATACTTATAATTCATTTGTATGAACAGCAAACCATGTATTTAGATAAATAGTAAACACTTGTTTGCATTAACCCTTTCTCAAGTGAGTTCCCCCGGAACGTATGTGGAATCACCGATGTGAGTTTTCTAATGGGTGGGTCTGTGGTATTGGTGTTTTTAATTATATTTTGAAGATTTGTAAAATAAAAACTGTACTTCCATGCTTTTAAATATTAATTTCTTATTTCAACGTGATTGCCCATCATAAAAGCAAAATATATTGCCAAGAATGAAACCAGAATTAAAAAAAAAATTTTGGAAGCAATAATATCCTCTACATCCATCCTCTACATTACTATTTCATAGTAATGGAAAATGATGCAAAAGAGCAAGCTTATTATTATTATAATTAACCATATGGTGCAAGGAAGTCTGAGGCTTTTGCTGCGCCAGCCACAAAAAAAATTGAGTTACCCCTGAGAGAGAAAACAAGAGTCAGAAGTAGAAGGGAATCACCAAAAAAGAGAAGAATGATGATATCCAGCCCAGGACCCTGGGTGTGCCAAGCCCATACTTACCAGATGTGAGCCCCTTATATAGCATCAGCCAAAAAAAAAAAAAAAAAATCTACTTATATAAATATCTATTTATATATCACTTTTCATCAACTTCTGGATCTAAATTCCAGAGAATTTTGGGAAGCCAGATTTGGACAGTGATAGATGGCAGGTACAATTGCCCATGTTCAATTTTCAAAGATGTTAATAAGAGATGACAGCACATACTAGAAAATTTTCAAGGCAGTCAGTACATGAAAGGATGCATTATTTGAGATGTACTTTAAATTATTTCCAAAAAAGTAGATTGGCATACATACTCCTTATAGCCCAGTGGTTTTCGGCCTTTTATTAATAACGGCACCCCTGAGTAATTTATTTTATTTTGTGGCACCCCTATATTCAATTTTCTGCCTGTTAGATCCGATTCTCTCTGTGTTTATATATCTATTATTAAAAAATGTTATTGATAGTTATTACAGTAATATAACTATAAACCAAATTACAATTCATAATAGCCGACCGGGCTAGCCGGGTGGATAAAGTGCCTGCCTGGCAACCCTAAGGTCGCGGGTTCAATTCCCGCTTCGGGCTTCGATCAAAGTATTGCAAAAACCTTGGGAGGTGCATTATGGCCACAGAAGCCTATACGCCAACAACTACCAAAAAAAAAAAAAAAAAAAAAATTCATAATATATATATATATACATACATACATACATACAGGGCGTCTCAAAAATATGGGTAAACGTTTAGGAGAGGTAGGTAACATCTAAAGGAATGTGAATCGCATAGAAACCCATAACTGGAAACGTCACCGTAAGTCGGTACACGGCGCAGTTCATCAGTTCGCGAGAGGGAAAATTTCTGGTTTACTCATTCAAGCAGTAGTCGCCGCAGGAAGAGCATGCATCGATAACGAACTGTGAGCTGGCAGACATGCACCTAGTGTATGGATTAGCAGAGGGCAATGGACGAGCCGCTCAACGAATTTATGGAGAATGCTTCCCAGACGAACATGTACCGGACCACCGTTTGTTTGCACGTGTGCATCCAAATTTGTGCAATTATGGGTCATTTAGAGTTAACAGGAGTAGTGCAGGCAGACCACGTTCGACGTGAACTCCCACCATGGAAGAAAGTGTGTTGAATGCCGTCCAGAATAATCCTACTACCAGCACATGTGCCGTTGCCTCTGCCTTAGGAGTGTCTCGTTGCAGTGTACAGTGTGCCTGGCACAACGATTCCTTACACCCTTTTCTTCTCCAAAGGGTTCAGTTACTGCTCCCCCAAGATCATCCTGCACATGTGGCTTTTGTGCAGTGGTTTCTCCAAGAAAGTGTTCAAGACTTGAATTTTTCAGCCTATGTTTTGTTCACGGATGAGACTTATTTCATTCGGGAAGGCTTATTCAATCAGCACAATGCTCATGTGTGGGTTCACGACAACCCACACGGTGTGTGCCCCCATGTGGCACAACATCGCTTCACAATAAATGTGTGGGCAGGTATGGTCGGTGACTGCTTAGTCGGCCCATACCTGTTACCATCCTGCATGAACTCTGCTAAATATCGGATCTTTCTTGAACAAGTTCTACCAGGGTTACTTGGCAATGTTCCAGCAAATGTGAGACGCAACATTTGGTTTCAACATGAGGGGGCGCCTGCCCATTATGGACGATGTGTTCGTGACCATTTGAACAGGCGTTTTGAGCGTTGATGGATTGGCCGTGGTGGACCCGTTGCCTGGCCCCCATGCTCACCTGATTTATCGAGCCTTGATTTCTTTCTGTGGGGGACCCTCAAACCTATCGTGTATGAATCGCCTGTGGAAATGGATCTCGTGGCGAGACTGTCAAAGAAACTCCAGATGTGTTCGACCGTGTCCGCCAATCCATGCTGCATCGGTGTCACGCATGCATTGCATCTCATCTCATGGTGGAACCTTCGAGCATCTGTTGTAACCTCATGAAATGCATCCATCTCGTACTCCATTATTAATATTATGTCAAATAAATGTTTGCCACTAATTACTGTCTTGTGTCATTTCTGCTTCCTGTGCCTCTGCTACTACTTTCCCGTGACGTTTCCGGTTATGGGTTCCTATGCAATTCACATTCCTTTAGATGTTACCTACCTCCCCTAAATGTTTGTACCAATATTTTTGAGACACCCTGTGTATGTATGTATATGTATATGTGTGTATATATATATATACTGTATAATAATTTTATTCTTTATATGCCCTGTATGTATGTATGTGTATGTATGTATATATATTATGAATTGTTTTTTTTTTTTTTTTTTTTGGTAGGTACTAAGTACTTTATATATAGGTACTAAGTAAACATCAATTATAGATTACCAAAAAATTAAAGATACCGAACACCTTTTTATAATGAAATAAACATATAAATAAAAAAAAAAAATGTTTAAGTAATTTAAACCCAAATTACGTGGCATTGTGTTATTGTGCATTGGTAAGAGGGATGGAAGTTGTAGAATGTTTGACATTTTTTTCATAAAAATTGTTGTTTCTTGTCATGGCCCCTCAGGCATAATATTACATGATAGAATATTTGATCTAATCTCTGATTATTACAAATAGAATTGTTGTTATAAGGGTGTTCAGAAAATTTTAAACACATCACATAATTTCTGAATAGTCCATTTGGTTATATTAGGCAAAAACAAATAAATGCTCAGATTCATTATGCAAATATCCCAAAATTAGAATAAATTGGGGTTCTGTTTTAATTTTTGCATAATCTGACCTGATATAAACTGACTTCAGTTATAAATAACATTAAGGTGCATTAACTTACTTATTTAAATATTTCATTATTTATGCAAAAATAAATTAAGTATTCTTGAGTTATGAAAATACTAAATTTCCAAAAAAATTATGCCTTTATTTAGGCACTATTTCACTATTGTGGAAAGGTAATTCAACTCCTCTTCTTTTGGTTGTATTCCCCATCATTTTATGATGAATTATAAGGCATTTTTTTTTACCTTGTTCATTAATGACCAAATGGCTTGATCTGTAAAGTAAATTTTTACTGCCTATGTGAATTTTATTTATTAAAAGTCACCTGAGGATTTTGAAAGTTTGCTGCTCACAAGATTATCAAGTTTTGCCACCACTACTCTATAAGAGTTGAAGTGCAGTCTTCCATTGCAAGTAACATAAATGTATGAGAAAGAACAAAACTGTGTAATCTAATGCAAAATATTTGCTGAATGGCAGATGCTGCTCTTCCAAGTATACAGGTAGTATACAAGTACAAACCAAATAGCCGACCGGGCTAGCCGGGAGGGTCAAGTGCCTGCCTGGCAACCCAAAGGTCGCGGGTTCGAATCCCGCCTCGGGCTTGGATCAAAGTACTGCAAAAATCTTGGGAGGTGCATTATGGCCACAGAAGCCGATGCGCCAACAACTACCAAAAAAAAAAAAAAAAAAACCAAATAGAAGTACAATAAAATTAAAGAAAGAAAAGTGAACCAAAAAATATGGGGCGGTGGATTTCCATATGTGTTACAAACTTCAACAGCAGAATTTAGGGTATTTTTTTAGAACTGCGCAAGACACACTTCTTTTAAGCAGTTAGATCTGGCAGCAGCAGAAATGAAGTAGAAGGAAAATTCTGATAGTCCAAATGTCTGTGGGAGCTGTAATCATTTAGTGATTAGTGATAGCTTGCATATTCCAATATGGCCTTGACAAAAAGCTGCGATCGACTGACAGCTATAGCTTGTCTGTTTTTGAATGACTGTGATCTATGCAGGGGAGTGAATATGTTTAGCAAGTTTGTCTTGGATTCTTTGGGATATCCCCTTGTGCTGGTAGGAGGTGGTAGGGTACTGTGCAAATCTCTTCCCCCCCTCTCTTTCCATCTCTCTCCCTCTTTATATATATATCCAGTGTTCTCCCCTGGACCTATCGGATGGGTGCACTGCCCGGTAAATTTAACTGACTGCCTGGCTAAAATTTAATCGATTCTCGCAGTACCATATGGTATTGCTCACTGATCTCAATCAATATTAATTCGAACGTACTATGAGATCGAGGTCAATGCAACAGGAGCATATAATGTTAAATTATGCAATTAATTTTTGCTCTGGATTGCTTAAGTCACATTTATAAATAACTGAAAATTTTATAATATTGCAAAGTATTACACTTCCACACCCGGCTACTTCATAATGCCACCCAGCTGGCAAAATTATCTGCATAGAATACTGGAATACTGATATCTGTGAATATATTTAATACAAATCTTGAGATTTCTTAGGCAGCTATTCTGAATTAGAATTCGTAATAGCTGGCTAGGGATTCTAAGTTGAATTCTGAATAGTTGCCTAGTATTGTGGAGTTCAGTAATGTGAATACATTTAACCATTCTGTTATTATGGTGTCTGATAGCCACCACTTTTAAAATTTTTCCCTTCTGTATACCTTTGCCTAGGAATATTCTCTAACTGGATATACAGTGTTTTTTGTTTTCATTTCAATATATTGTGAATTAAGAAACAATTTCTTTCTAGATTAGCATTAACAGAGGCATATGATGCAACAAAGCTTGCTTTTTTTAACTGTTACTGTAACATTTTTGTTACAGTACCAGTTAAAAAAAAAAAAAATCCCATTTCACCCATCCATTTGCTCCAGAAGTTTGTCCAGTTCTTCCTTGAATTTATTTAAGCTAACTTCCACAATAACAGATGGAAGTTTGTTCCAGCAATCAACCACCTGCTGGCCAAGGGGCTCATATTTGGTGAGTATGGGCTTGGCAAACCCAGGGTCCTGAGCTGGATGTCATCATTCTTCTCATTCTTGGTGATTCCCTTCTACTTCTGACTCTTTCTCTCTCACTCAGGTAACGTGTTTTTTTTTTTTTTTTTTTTGCTAGTGCAGCATAAGCCTCAAACTTCCTTGCACCTTACGGCTAATAATAATAATAAATAAAAATTTCCATACATCTGTTCTACAACTGTCTTTCCTAAATTTGAATTTATGTCCCCTCAGGTGTGTAATCTGAGCAACAGGAAGAATCCCATCAGCATTGAGTTTGCTCAAACCATTCAAGGCATTATACACCTCAGTCAGATCACCTCGCAGGTGCCTAGTTTCCAGATGCTGCTATTTCAAGAACTTAAGCCTTTCTTAATAAGGGCAACCCTTTGTTCCCCTCATTAATCTCGTAGCCTTTCTCTGTACTTGTTCCAGCAGCTCTACATCCTTCCTAAAATGAGGCCTCCAGACCTATATGCAGTACTCCAGGTGAGGCCTGACCATTGCATTATACAGAGGGATAATCACCTCGTTATCCTTTCTACCAAAATTCCTGTACATCATTGACAAGATCCCATGAGCTGCTCTGGCATTCTGTCTGCACTGTCAGAAAACTTCATATCTGAGTGTGCAATTACCACCAGGACTTTTTCATTCTCCACTACCCTGAGTGTAGCACCACATATGGTACATTACCCTGGGGTTACTGCTACCCATATACAGTACTTTGCATTTGTGAATGGTAAACTTCAGTTGCTACCTCTCAGCCCATCTGGCAAACTTTTCTAGCTCCTGTTGTAGTACCGTACTGTCATTAACAACCCTGTCCACCTTTGTATCATCTGCAAACTTGGACATTAAGCCTGATATACCTTCATCAGTATCATTGATAAATATAGAAAACAACAATGGGCCCAACATCGAACACTGGGGGACTCAACTAATAACGTTATTCCATGAAGAGCAGTCTCCATTGATTACCACTCTGCCTTCTCCCACTCAACCAACCCTTTATCCATAGCAGCAACTTGGCCTTAATGCCATACTGCTCCAATTTGTACAGTAATCTTCCATGTGCAACAGTATCAAGAGCTTTCCTGAAATACAAGTATATTTTTTGCATCCAGTTCCTTTGTGACGACATCATAGTATCCAATCAAATTGGTCAGACAAGACTTCCCCTTAACAAACCCATGCACTTGGGAACTCCACTAATAATGTTAGTCCACAAAGAACTGTACTGTAACTGCAGTCTTGTCTAGATGATCTTTCAATGCTTCTTTAACCAGTAACTCCATTATTTTCCCCGGAACAAAAGTTAAACTAACAGGTCTGTAATTATTTGTGTCACTCTTTGAACTCCCTTTGTGAATTGGGAATAAATCATGGGGAACCTCTTACAAGTCCAAGGATGCTCTCATAATTATGGGTTTGCTTACTTTCTTTGCTGCCTCCTGTAATGTAACTGGATAGATCCCATTCACTCCAGTGCCTTTCTTGTTTAATTTCAACAATTTCTTCTCCACTTTGTTCTCATTTATTACAAAATCATTTAGCTTCCTGTTAAGAGTTTGATAATCTTCTGGCCTTCACTTGCTTATATAATTTGTCATGTGTGAATGTAGGTGCAATATACTCATCCAGTTCGTCAGCTACCTTGGTTATGCTGTTAGGTAAGAAACACGCAAAATCTAAGGATCCAGTTGACATGGGTGGACAGTGCAATGTTGAGTCAGTTTGGTGTGACCTAAGCACTGGGAAAGCAAAAATGAGAGTAGTGTGTTATAGGCCTAATGATTCTGATGAGTATAATGAGCACTTGTGCAGAGAAATAGTGAACAGTCAAGTCACAAAGGAAGTTAGGCAGGTGAGGGCAGATTATGAGAAATCTTTGGCAAAGGATGCAAAGAAAAACAGCAAAGAGTTCTTTACTTATGTGAACAAGTAAATACATGGGCTGTGTTAGGGTAACCAAGAGTAGGAACAGGTGCATGTATATTTGCTTGTACACCAGTGCTAGGAGTATAGTTAATAAATTTGATGAGCTTGAAGTGCTAGTCAAAACATCAAAGGCAGATATTGTTGGGATATCAGAGACGTGGTGCCACACAGATATAAGCAGTGCGGAATTGGAATTTTGGGAGTACAGTGTGTACAGGAAGGATAGACAGGACAGGAAGGGAGGAGGGGTTATGCTGTTAGTTAAGAAACACATAAAAGCTAAGGAAGTGCATCCAATTGATGTTGGTGGACAATGCAGTGTCGAGTCTGTTTGGTGTGAAATAAGCACTGGGTAAGGAAAAATGAGAGTAGGTGTGTGTTATAGGCCTAATGAATCTAATGAGCAATTGTGCAGAGAAATAGTGGGCCAGTAAACCAGAATGTCTTATAATGGGGGATTTTAGCTTTCCAGATATTAACTGGAACTTATGGGTTGGTCACTCGCACACTAGCAAGACTTTTGTGGATTTAGTTGATGACATGTTTTCTACAGCAGCATGTTCGAGAGGCAACTAGAGGGAATAATACTCTTGATCTGATTATCAGCAGTGATTATTCAAGCATTAAGAATTTGCAGGTAAAAGAACCCACTGGGTGACAGTGATCATGATGTACTGATGTGGGAATTACTTAAAGATGTAACTACCATCGAGGCTAAAGGGAAGAGCTTTTGCTTTTGTAAAGTGACTATAGAGGTCTCAGATAGTTTTTAAATTCTGTACAGTCGGCTCAACTGATGATGTTACTAACATCAAATCAGGGACTTAATTTTGGAGGCTATTAGGCTTTTCATTCCAATTAAGAAATACTGTTCAAGGTTTACGCTTAAATGGATGTCAGATGAATTAATGAGACTCGTGGCAGAGAAGAAAAATGTATGGAATGCATATAAAGTATCAGGTGACACAGAAGCCTATGGCAGGTATAAAGTAGTCTGTAATCAAGTCACAAAGGAGGTTAGGCAGGTGAAGGCAGATTATGAGAAATCTTTGGCAAAGGATGCAAAGAAAAACAGCAAAGAGTTCTTTACTTATGTAAACTCTAGAAGGAACGGAATGAATCAGATTGGATCACTTAACATAGATAGGTTGACTATTGATGATCATGCTCAGGTAGCTGATAAACTGAAGGAGTATTTTGCATCTACATTCACACATGAGGAGATATTCAATGAGGGGAGTGCCAGACATTTATCAAACTCTAACAGGGAGCTAAGTGATTTTGTAATAACTGAGAGCAAAGTGGAGGGGAAATTGTTGAAGTTAAATATAAGGAAGGCACCTGGGGTGGATAGGATCTATCCAGTTTTATTAAAAGAGGCAGTAAAGGAAGTAAGCAAACCCTTATCTATAATTATGAAAGCTTCCTTGGACTCTGGAGGTGTGCAAATGTATCACCAATTCACAAAGGGGGTTCAAAAGGTGACACATGTAACTACAGACCTGTTAGTTTAACTTGTGTTCTTGGGAAAATAATGGAATCACTGGTTAAAGAAGCATTGCAGGATCATCTAGACAAAACTGCAGTAATAGTTAAGACACAGTATGGGTGTGGTGCCCCTCTGTAGCCAGGTGGGAAGGAGCAGCAGTGCTTAGCACATGCTTCTTGATTAGACCGGGATTCGAGCCCATCACCACCAAATACGGATGAGGCGGAAAGGTCAGGGAATGACCCCCGCATATCCCGGAGCAATATGGCCTTAGTTGCTAATGCTCCTAAAAACCAAATAACAAACAAACAGCATGGGTGTGTTAAAGGAAGGTCTTGTCTGATCAATTTGATTGGATACTATGATGTGGTAACAAAGGAACTGAATGCCAGAAATAATTTTGATATCATACACTTGGATTTCAGGAAAGCTTTTGATACTGTTGCACATGAAAGACTGCTGTACAAATTGGAGAGGTATGGTATTAAGGGTAAGTTGCTACAATGGATATAGGGATGGTTGAGTGGGAGATGACAGAGAGTGGTAATCAATGGACACTGCTTCTCTTCGTGAACAAATGTTATTAGTGGAGTTCCCCAGGGTTCGGTGTTGGGCCCATTGTTGTTTTGTATATTTATAAATGATATTGATGAAGGTATATCGGGTTTAATGTCCAAGTTTGCAGATGATACAAAGGTTGACAGGGTTGTTAATGACAGTAAAGACAGTATGCTATTCCAACTGGATCTAGATTAGTTGGGCAAATAGGCTGAGAAGTGGCAACTGAAGTTTAACATTGACAAATGCAAAGTACTGCATATGGGTAGCAATAACCCAAGAGAAATGTACAAACTGTGTGGTACTACACTCGGTGAAGTGGAAAGTGAAAAAAACCTGGGTGTCATTGTGCAGTCAGATATGAAGTTCGCTGAGCAGTGTAGACTGGCTCCCAGGACAGTTCATAGTCTTGTCAATGATATATAGGAATTTTGCTAATAGGGACAGGGAGGTGATTATTCCATTGTACAAGGCAATGGTCAGGCCACACCTTGAGTACTGTGTACAGGTCTGGAGGCTTCAATTTGGGAAGGATGTAGAGTTGCTAGAATGAGTACAAAGAAGGGAAACAAGATTGGTGAGGGGAACAAAGGTGTGCTCTTACAAGAAAGGCTTAAGTTCTGCAAATTGCAGCACCTGGAGAGTAGGCACATGCGAGGTGATCTGATTGAGGTGTATAAGACCTTGAATAGGTTGAGCAAGCTGAATGCTGATGAGATTCTTCCTCTTGCTCAGATTAAGAACCTGAGGGGGCTTAGATTCAAATCAAGGAAAGACAGTTGTAGAATAGATGTGTGGAAATTTGCCTTTAGCCAGGGGCAGTTGATTGCTGAAACAGACTTCCATCTCTTGTTGTGGAAGTTGATTGCCTAAATAAATTTAAGGCTGAGCTGGACAGGCATTTGGAATGGATGGAGGAATGAAATAGGAGGTTTTTTTTGGCTGGGGCTGCATAAGCTTGCTTTCTTGCATCATATGCCTCTGCTAATGCTAACTGTACATAGAAACTGTACATAGAGTGAGCCAGTTAATGGGAATGTCTCATAATGGGAGATTTTAACTTCCCAGATATTGACTGGAACTTGTTGGATGGTCACTCGCCCACTAGCATGACTTTTATGAATTTATTGGATGATTATTTTCTACAGTAGCACTTTTGAGAGGCAACCAGAGGCATTTGATTGATCTGATTATCAGCAATGATTATTCATGCATTAGGAATCTGCAGATAAAGGAACAACTAGGTGGCAGCGAACAAAGTGTACTGATGTGCGATTTACTCAAAAATATAACAACCATCAGGGGTAAAGGGAAGGGTTTTTGCTTTCATAATGGTGACTTCAGTGATCTCAGACAGTTTTTAAATTCTATGCAGTGGGACCAACTGATGATGTTATTGACATTTCTTTGGGGTTTAACAGATGCTAGGAAGTAAAAGCATCTGTTATTCTTCTAGTTAGTTAGTTAGTTGGTTTTTTAGGAGCATTAGCAACTAAGGCCATATTGCTCCGGGATATGCGGTGGTCATTCCCTGACCTTTCCGCATCCTCCGTATTTGGTGGTGACATGCTCGAACCCCAATCTAATCAAGAAGCATGTGTACGCACTGCTGCTCCTTCCCACCTGGCTACGGAGGCACCTGTTATTCTTCTAGGCAACTCCAATTCCCATGTGAAATCTCTGAGGTTCCAGTGATAGTGTATTAACTTTCTGTAAGGCTTTGGTTTTGCCAACTAAGCACAAACAGTTGACAAAAATGCACAATTTTTCACATTACATTTGTCAGGTGTTGTGCGAGCAGTTGTATTTCATTCTCAGAGATGAGTCGCCTTGAAAATTATAAAAAAAATGTGATAAAAAACTTTTTGTTATTATTATTAATGCTCTCATTTAATTTTGTTTAATAATTTGTAACAGAGTTTAGCAAATCATAATTAGAGTACTGTTTTCAATTCACTCAAAAACGCTAAAAATTCATTTTTTTATAATTAGAAAAAAGATGTCTCATAGGTACCACACTAGTGTTGTTTGTTAAATTTAAGGCATGAGTGACAAGGGTTAGGAAGGTGTGGATAAATTTTTGGAAGGAATGGGAAAATGAAGTTTTTTTTGGCTGATGCTGTATAAGCTTTGTTTCCTTATATCATGTTGACAAAAATAACATAAATAGCAATAAATAATTGAAATTATTTTTTCTAGAGTTCTCTAACAGATGATTTGCATGTAAAAATAGCACAGGAGTTCAATCTGTCTGAGACTGCATTCTTAACTTGTATTAATCCAGAAGATACATTTGAGAATGGTGAGTAAAACTTTTCTTTTGAAAAATATATACAGGTAGTTCTTGACTTTTGAGTGAATTCATTCCTAGCACGCACCCGTAAAGTGGGAATTTATTTCCCATTGACGTAATGTTAAAAACAGGGGTTACATTCTCAACAATGAAATTTGATCATAGTAATGATAAATAAAGATCAACAAAACAATAGTTGATGCTTAAACAATTTATCAAAAGAAATAAAACAGCCTTTAAAATCAAGCAAATTATAATAATAAAGAAATTATTTGTCATACAAATGTTAAAGAATGTTTATTCTTCTTCATCATCATCAGTCGACGATGATGAAGAATAATGAGATCACGTTTGCGTATGATCTCATATTTTGTTTCTAATATTATTCCTCTTTGCTGTTTTTTTTTATTAACATCACTCTCCATAGTATTGCTTTGTTTTGGCATACTGTATTAATAAGGGGGATAATTTTGAAATAAGACGACAGCAAAAATGAAGAGCAACACAACCACTCTTTGTAATGTCAGAATGGTAATTGCTTTATGATATGTGAGTCAGTGAGAATATCTCATCTGCCTGAACAAACAAATGCAAGCACGGTAGTAAGCGTAGCTATAGAATACTAGTCTGCATGGGTACTGTGCTACTGCCACAGTCTTCCCTACCACTGGATGGAAAAGGTTCGAATCCTGTTGGTGATGCGAGGAGTTTTTATGGGCTTTTTTCACTCTGTGGCTGAGTTAGTTGGTCTCAGGCATAGGGAGGAAATCTCCCCCCCTGAAAAAAATGGGGTTTTTTGTCCAGCAAAGCATGCAAATTGACCAGAGAACACGTGAAATTTACGGACACAATATACGTGGGTAGTTGAATTAATATTGCAGGTGACCCTAATATAATAGTTATACAAACAATACAGCAGTACTATAGTATTGTATAGCTATGCACTTGGCTTGAAACACTGTATTTATAAATGTTTAGCATTTATTTATTGCAATTAATGTTCATATTTTTGATTGTTGATACTTTAGCATTAGTAGAGGCATATGTTGCAAGAAAGCGAGCTTATGCAGCATCAGCCAAAAAAAAAAAAAAAAAAAAACACTTCCATTTCACCCCTCCGTTCATTTGAAATACCTGTCCAGCTGAGCCTTAAATTTATTTAGGCTATCAACTGCCACAACAAGGGATGGAAGCCTTCCACCAACCAACTACCCGCTGGCTAAAGGCAAATTTCCACACATCTGTCTTTCCTCAATCTGCATTTATGCCCTCTCAGGTGATTATTTTGAGCAAGAGGAAGAATCCCATCGGCATTGAGCATGCTCAAACTATTCAGGGCTTTATATACCTCTGTAAGATCACCTCGCGGTGCCTAGTCTCCAGACATTGTAATTTGCAAAACTTAAGCCTTTCTTCGTAAGAGCAACCCTTTGTTCCATTCACTAATCTTGTTGTCCTTCTCTGTACTCGTTCTAGCAGCTCTACATCCTTCTTGAAATGAGGCCTCCAGACCTGTATACAGTACTCAAGGTGTGGCTTGACCATTGCCTTATACAAGGGAATAATCACCTCCTTATCCCGGCTAGAAAAATTCCTGTATATCATTGACAAGACACCATGAGCTACTCTTGCAGCCCGTCTGCACTGCTCAGAGAACTTCATATCTGCCTGCACAATAACCCCCAGGTCCTTTTCATTCTCTACCACTGTCAGTGTAGTACCACAGAGTTGATATGTTGCTCTGGGGTTGCTGTTTCCCATATGTAGTACTTTACATTTGTCAATGTTAAACTTCATTTGCCACCTCTCAGCCCATCTGCTCAACCTTTCCAGATCCTGTTGCAGCAGCATAGTGTCAGTAGTGTCCTTGACAACCCTGCCAACCTTTGTATCGTCTGCAAACGTAGACATTAAGCTTGATATACCATCATCAATATCATTTATAAATACAGAAAACAATAATGGACCCAACATTGAACCCTGAGCGACTCCACAATGAGCAGTGTCCATTGATTACCACTCTTGTCTTCTCCCACTCAACCATCCTTTTATCCATAGCAGCAATTTGCCTCCAATGCCACACTGCTCCAATTTGTGCACCAGTCTTCCATGTGCAACAGTATCAGAAGCCTTTATAAGATCCAAATATATAATATCAAAGTTATTCCCTGCATCCAGTTCTTTTGTGACTGCATCATAGTATCCAATCAAATTGGTCAGGTAAGACTTTCTCTTAACAAAACCATGCTGTGTCCGAGCTATAACTGAAGTCTTGTCTGAATGATCCTGCAATGCTTCTTTAACCAGTGCCTTTAATTTTCCTGGAACAGAAATTAAACTCACTGGTCTGTATTTACTTGTGTCAGCCTTTGATCCTCCTTGTAAATTGGGGTCACATTTGCACATCTCCAGTCCATGGGTACCTCCCCTGAGTCCAAGGAAGCTCTCATAATTATAGCTAAGAGTTTGCTTACTTCCTTTGCTGCCTCCTTTAATATAACTGGATAGATCCCATCCACCCCAGGTGCCTTTCTTGTGTTTATCTTCAACAATTTCTCCTCTACTTTACTCTCAGTTATTACAAGATTATCTAGCTTACTGCCAGAGTTGAATACACCTCTGGCATTCCCCTCGCTGAATAACTCCTCATGTGTGAATGTCGATGCAAAATATTCATTTAGTTTGTTAGCTACCTGAGCAGGATCATCAACAGTTGAATCATCGATATCAAGTGGACCAATCTGTTTCACCCCCTTCCTTCTAGAGTTTACATAAGTAAAGAACTCTTTGCTGTTTTTCTTTGCATCCTTTGCCAATGATTTCTCGGAATCTGCCTTTGCTTGCCTAACCTCCTTTGTAACTTGGTTACAGATCAACTTATATCTATCATAGGCTTCTGTGTCAAATGTTAATTTATGTGTTCCATGCATTTTTCTTCTCTGCCATATGTCTCATTAGTTCATCTGACATTCATTTAGTCCTAAACCTTGAACAGTATTTCTTAGTTGGTATGTAATGCATAGTAGCTTCCAAGATAAGTTCTTTGAATGCTTCCCATTTTGAATTTGCTGTTGGTAAGATCATCAGTTGGTCTCACTGTATAGAATTTAAATACTCTCTCAGACCATTGCAGTCGCCTTTATGAAAGCAAAAACCCTTCCCTTTACCCCTGATGGTAGTTACCTCTTTGAGTAAATCCCACTTCAGCACACTGTGATCACTGCCACCTAATGGTTCCTTTATCTGCAGATTCTTAATGCTTGAAGAATCACTACTGATAATCAGATCAAGAGTATTGCTTCCTCTAGTTGCCTCCCGAACATGCTGATGTAGAAAACAATCATCCAATAAATCCACAAAAGCCTTGCTAGTGTGTGAATGACCAACCCACAAATTCCAGTCAATATCTGGGAAATTAAAATCCCCCATTATAAATAAGACTCTGATTTTCTGGCCCACTCTATTTCCCTGTACAGTTTCTTATTATACTCATCAGAGTCAATAGGCCTATAGCACACTCCTACTCTCAATTTTGATCTCCCAATGCTTATGTCACACCAAACTGACTCGACACTGCACTGTCCAGCAATTTTGACTGGCTTCACTTCCTTGGATTTTGTGTTTCTTAACTAATAACGTAACCCTTCCTATCCTGTCTCTCCTTTCTGTACACATTGTACTCCCCAAATTCCAGTTCTGCATTCCTTATATCTGTGATACCACGTCTCTGATATCCCAACAATATCTACCTTTGATGTTTTGAGCAATACCTCAAATCCATCAAATTTATTTACCAAACTCCTAGCATTGGTGTACACACAAGTATAAATGCACCTGTTCCTATTCTTACCTACCCTAACACAACCCATGTGCTTACTTGTACAGTAATGACTCCCAGCAGTCTCTGAAATATCCTACATCTTGTTTTCCAGACTGCTGCTCATTCCAATAGAAGCAGTGCAAGAATCACTTTCACCTCTGCTAGTGGCTACTGTTAATCTATCAGTCCTTGTATCCCCCCCAAACTAGTAGTTTTCTGACCCACCTAACACTGCCTCGATAGCATCAGCAAATATTCTTGCACCTTTTCTATTTAAGTGTATCCCATCCCTGTAGAAGCAGTCTCTCCTGTTAACAAGTACAGACCAGGCTGAAAAAAATTCTACCCCTTGAGCCTTGCGCAATCTTTCCAGGGCCGAGTTGAACTTGAAAAAGAAAACTCTTAAACCCGGGAACTCGTAAAGCAGGAACTGCCTGTACATTATTTTACTGTATAAAATTGTAAAATAACTAGATATTGGAGATAACAAATTTCAAAATTTTTTACTTAATAGAATCTTGACTTGTTTAGAATATTTTTAAGTGGAATTTAGTGTAATTTTAATGTGAGATATAGATTTTTATTTAATTAAAGCACACAGATAGGAAAAAAAGGTGGTTCTGATAATTTATCCGTATTGTTCCAAAACTGGTGTAAGAATGTAAAATGTTTAGCATTAGTAGAGGCATATAATGCAAGAAAGCAAGCTTATGCAGCATCAGCAAAAAGAAAAAAAAAAAAAAAAAAAAAGCTCCCATTTCACCCCTCCGTTCATTCCAAATACCTGTCCAGCTCAGCCTTAAATTTATTTAGGCTATCAACTTCCACAACAAAGGATGGAAGTCTGTTCCACCAATCAACTACCCGCTGACTAAAGGCAAACTTCCGCACATCTATCTACATCTGTCTTTCCTCAATTGGACTTTATGCCCTCTCAGGTGATTATTCTGAGCAAGAGGAAGAATCCCATCAGTGTTGATTATGCTCAAACCATTCAAGGCTTTATACACCTCAATCAAATTACCTCGCAGGTGCCTAGTCTCCAGACACTGTAATTTGCAAAACTTAAGCCTTTCTTAAGCCTTTATTTATGAAAATGAATATAAGTATTTTCTGTGTCTTTAGTTTCAAACAACTAATAGTTAATTTGATTTGTAGTCAGTTTTATAAATTTTAAGCAGTCACATACTGATTAAAATGTTCTCTCTCACACACACACATATACACAAACACCCAGGATTGTGTTCAGATAGAAAGAATTAGTCCTCTGTGAACATATAGTAGTTTTTTCCACGCCACTCATTTGTTGAGGTTTCTGTTTCAATCCTGCCTCATCAAGCAGAGCTGTAGTTAGGCTGATCTCAAGTGGAGAGAGTAGGAACCCCCTTCCCCGTAAGGTTTTCTAGCCCACAAGCTCAGTACTGATGGGATTCTTCCTCTCAGACTATGCACATGAGGGGGCATAAATTCAAATTTAGGAAGGATTGGTTGCAAAATAGATGTGTGGAAGTTTGCCTTTAACCAGTGGGTAGTTGATTGCTGGAGCAAATTTTCATCTGTTGTGGAAGTGGATAGGTTAAATAAATTCAAGGGAGAACTAGACAAACTATTGGAGGGGACGGACAAGTGAAATGGATTTTTTTTTTTTTTTTTGGTTGGTGCTGTATACGATTGCTTTCTTGCATCATTTGCCACTGCTAATACTAAGTAAAAGGGTTTAAGCTTTCAAAATTTTCAGGGACACCAGCAAAGCAAAAGGCACTGCAAGCGTATCAGCTTATTTCCTGAGATGCATGTGTAATGTCTTATGCAACTAATTGAAAGGTTCTTGATTGTATTATGCAAGGCATTTGATGATGGGAGGAATATGCAGTTTTTGCTAAACACTGCCAGTTATTCCACATGAAACCAAAGCTGATGAACTAAGGCTTGCCTTCAAGCTTCATATATTTGAAAGAACATTCAGCAACTCAGCCTAACAGTAGTGTGCATTAACAGGTCCTCCATTTGTTTGGTTTGGTTTTGGCTTTTATGGTGCATGGGCGACTAAGGCCATGATGCGCTAAGGCCAGCAGGTCCTCTATGACACTATAGTAGAGATTTGAGGAAATTCTGAAGGCCTCTTCATTTGGGGCTGTAGTTAGCCAGTCTCAGGCAGAGGGAATAGAGTCCACCACCCTCCAAACTTATTCCTGGTTTTTCAGTCTACGTGCCATGCAAATTGATTTATGAACAAGTGTGATGCACTGTAACATGTATTGTAATATTGCATTAGATGTCAATGTATTATACAAATCATAATGATAACAGGCATCAGCAGTGATGCATTTACTGGTGAGTTTGCTGAAAACCTGTTCAAACTGGGAAATGGAGACAGCCTGATGTAGTAGAGTTGTCGGGAGCAAGCGTACAGTAGCACACGTTCTTTGAGTGGAGGTTCAAGCTTACATGACTACTAAATGCAATTAACGATTATATTCATGAATTATTGGGCCTCAGCGCCAAGGGAGTGATCATAGCAATTTCTAAAGTTATTTGAAAGCATCTTCTCTCCAATTGACTGATAAAAGAGATTATTAAAGTCCTTTTAATTTGCAAAGTTTATTTTATTTTTGGATCCTTCCAAATAAAGAATTACGCTTCCTATCAAGAAAGGAAAGATACCTTTCTTTTCATATATATAACTAAATTCTCTAACACAACAACCACTGACCTTTTATCACTTGGCCACTAATGGCACTGCTCCTGCCTCCATGTGGTGGGGCTGGCAACCTGAGTATAAATTCAATACTCAGGGCAAAAAGGAGCAAAATGGGCCCCTTAATCTCACTGCGTGCCACTAAGTTCACATCTTGACCATGAATTATCACAACCAAAAAGAATAAAAAAAAAATAATTAAAAAAAAAGGTGATTCTTCACCAGACTTACCTCCTTTCCAAATCTTACATTCATTGTCAATGAAACCTTTTAGTAGCTTATCTCCATTTCTTGTGCAGAAGAGCATAGAGGCTGTAACAGGTACTCCAAAAATAGCCAAATGACTCTGCTCAGGAGATCTTTTGTAAACATCTCATCTAAATCATTTAAGACAGCTCCTCAAACAAACAACCTTTGGAGATCTTCCCATTTCTATTACCCCACGCAGAACTTTAAGAACCTTTTGACTATGATGTAGTCACAAAGGAACTGGATGCAAAATATAATTTCGATATCATATATTTGGATTTCAGGAAAGCTTTTTAACACTGTTGCACATAAAAGGCTGCTGTACAAATTGGAGCAGTATGGCATATGGCATTAAGAGCTGTTTGTTTGTAGGCTTTATGGCAAAGGGCAGCAAAGGCCATAATGTGCCTCTCATTAAGAGCAAGTTGCCGGTATGGATAAAGAGATGGCTGAGTGGGAGAAGACAGTGGTAATCAATGGACACTACTCTTCATGGACTAATGTTATTAGTGGAGTCCCCAAGTGTTCAATGTTGGATCTATTGTTGTTTTCTGCATTTATTGATGATATTGATGAAGGTATATCAGGCTTAATGTCCAAGTTTTCAGACAATATGAAGGTTAGCAGGGTTGTTAATGGCAGTAATGACAGTATGGTACTGCAACAGGATCTAGAAAAGTTTGGCAGGGCTGAGAGGTGGCAATTGAAGTTTAACATTGACAAATGCAAAGCAGTAACTCCAGAGTAACATGCCAACTGTGCGGTACTACACTCAGAGTAGTGGAGAATGAAAAAGACCTGTGGGTTATTGTGCAGCCAGATATGAAGTTTTCTGAGCAGTGCAGACCCTATGGGCTGCCAGATCAGCCCAGTGGGTTTTGTCAAATGATACACAGGAATTTTGCTAGCAGGTATAAGGAGGTGATTATTCTTTTGTATATGGCAATGGTCAGGCCACATGTTGAATACTGCATACAGGTATAGAGACCTCATTTTAGGAAGAATGTAGAGCTGCTGGTACGAGTACAGAGAAGGGCAAAAAGATTGGTGAGAGGAACAAAGGGTTGCTGTTACCAAAAAAGGCTTAAGCTCTGCAAATTGCAACGTCTGGAGATTAGGCACCTGTGATCTGATCGAGGTGTATAAGGCCTTAAATGGTTTGAGCAAGCTCAATGCTGATGGGAATTTATCCTTTTGCTTAGATTACACACCTGGTGTGGCATAAATTCAAATCGAGGAAAGACAGTTGCAGAAAAGATGTGCAGAAATTTGCCTTTAGCTATAATAAAGATAAAGGGTGGTTGATTTCTGGAACAAACTGTCATCTGTCATTGTTGAAGTTGATAGCTTAAATAAATTCAAGGAAGACCTAGACAAACTTTTTCAGTGAATGGATAGGTGAAATGGGAATGTTTTTTTTAGCTGATGCTGTATAAGTGTTCTTTTTCATCATATGCCTGCACTAATGTTAATGCCACTAAAGGGATCATTTTGGAATGGGACCTCCCTAATGTTCCAGGAGAAGAAATTATTGAAGAATTTAAGGCACAATGTGTCATCAGTGGCTAAAGAATAATGACCAAACAGGATGGTGTTGTTATTCTCCACAAGGAATATTATTTTTACCTTCAGCACTCCAAATCTTCCTGCATCGTTGACAGCTAGCTTCCTTTTTTGTAAGGTCCATCCATATATTCCAAATCCACTTCAGTGTTTCAAATGTCAGAAGTATGGGCGTTCCCAAACAGCTTGTGAAACTATGGCTATTTGTTCATTGGGTGGCTCAATTAATGCACTGCTGTAACACCTTAATGTCCTAATTGTCAGGGTGCTCATCCTGCATATTTCAAAGCTTGCGAATCATGGAAAACCAGGAAGAAAATTCTAAAGTTGAATGTAGAGAAAAATGTCTCATAACAACAAGCACTCAAACAGATATGAAACCTGATGCCTTCCAAATCATACACCAGTGTAAGGTCAAAAACACTAGTTTTCAGCACAAACTGATATTACAATTTATCCTAAAATTTCTTTCTCAACGGGCCACATATTTCCTCATTGTGTGGTGAGACACTGACAACAATAAAAACAAAGAGTATATCAAATTCTACTAATACTAAGCTATCTGACAATACCGTGAAATTAGAATCGTTGACAAAGAAGAAAGATTCAAATCCTTTGTGGAATAAACAGTTAAATCAAAATATGGACATAGATGAGAAATCAGATAATAAAGATACAGTTCTCCTACTACATGCTGATAATGAAATGGATGTTGGCTGGCCAGTATTTCCAAAATGAGAATTAAAACAGGATCAAAGGAAAATAATGCAGTTGGACCAATCCACTAAACCTAAACCCAAATGCAGAAAATCATTTAGTGAGATTGTAGAGGCTTAAGAAGCAACTTAACTGAATTGAAATATTTAATACAGCAACACGATCCTATTCAAATTATACTCCCTTGTCTCAAGATTAATACTATACAGACGTGGCAGATATCTCGAATCCCTGGAAAGAGAGCAGCAGCATTTTAGTTTGTAGAATCGTACCATCCAAACCTATCCAACTTTGCACATCTCTAGAAGCAATAGCTATGCACATTGATCTTGGCATTACTCTCACTCTTGTCTCCATTTATATTGTGCCAAACAGCTCATGCTCCACTACAGATCTTGGCAATTTACTAAATTAACCATCCCATCCTGTATGCTTTCCAGGTGATCTAAATGCTCATTACTCTCTGTGGGGTCTCTGAACATGGATTGTAGAGGACGGATGATTAAAACTGTACTTGACAATCAATAGCTAACATTACTGAACACAGGTGTACATATGTATATTCACTTTTACAGAGGATTTAGCTGTGCTCTGAACCTGTCCATTTGTTCCTCAACCTTTTATCCTAGCATTGAGTAGAGAGTAATCTCTAATATAATCCAATTTGATAGTCGCTAAATCCTTATTGGTTCTATTAATAATGCCCTTATGCATATAGTAGAACAGCTGCTTGAAGCTGTTTCCAGCCCAATACCGAAACGAAATACTGGCAAACAATGATATAATGGTTGTTGGACAAGGGATTGCTTTATTGCCAAACAGAAGCAAAATTAATTTAGCACGGAACATTTTTTGCTGAAATTCTACAATGGAGAATCTTATAAACTATGAGCGACCCAAAGCTGAAGCTTGCTGAATTCGTAGGAAGGCAAAACAGGATGTGCGGATTACATTTACTTCTACCATCTGCAGAATGATCTGGAGAAAAATCTGCACCCTTAGTGGAAAGTATCAACAAACTTCTTCCCCAATCCTGTTTTGGAAAGGAAAAGATATTTCTTCTCCAATCGGCATTGCAGAGGCATTAGCTGAAATATTTGCTGCATCCTCATCCTCTGCTTCTTTTGAAGATTCATTTAATTGCACAAAGAAGTTTGTGGAATTTAGCTTTGGTATAAATCAATCACATTCCTGTAACTTTGAGCTTCTTGAGGGATCCAAAGATGGGTGACTCGCATGTTGAAATTTTCAGGGGGGGGGAGCAACCATGTGAGGAGGGATTTCGATTATGTGGCTACACAATCGGAGTCCCCCCAAGCACCTCAGAAGTGACCTGACTGAGGTTTATAGGGCTGTGAGAGGGTGTTAGTAAAATGAATGGAGGTGAAATTTTCACTGTTATAGAGAATTCCAGATCTTGGGGGCATAATTTCAAATTACAAGGAAAGAGGTTTAGACTAGATTGTAGGAAGTTTTACCTTTTGGCTAGGAAATCACTGATTGCTGGAACAGGTTGCCTTTGCAGGTAGTTGAGGCTGACAGTTTGAGTAAATTCAAGGTCAACTGGATACCTATGTTAGGGATTACCTATGAGTTACCTATGTGAGGGGGGAAGGAAATGTTTTTGAAGTGCAGCAAAAACCTGTGGCTTCCTTGCATTATATCGCCATTACTGTTATCTAACGTTCACTGTTACCAAACTCAACAAAGCTATCCAAAATTCTTGAAATAATGGACCAGATGGCATTTATTATGTAATGCTTTGCTACCTTCTACAATGGAGAAGGTAGCAAATCCATATTTATACTACTGAAATTTTACAACAGAATCTTTGAAGAGAATGTTTACCTACCCTGATATATGGCATCAATCAATGGTGGTTGCCATAGCAAAACTGAGAAAAGATGCTTCTTCCTCCTCTAGCAGTTATTGTCCCATATCTCTTATCAGCTGTTAGGAAAAATCCTAGAAAAGATGATTCACAAAAAGACTCTTCTGGATTATTGAAGATAAGAATGCTCTATCAGCCCACCAAATTGGTTTTAAAGAGAACTTAGTACTAAGTCCCATTCAGATGTAGGTGCAGCAGTTGTATTTCCATCACATGTAGTCTCAGAATCCCTTCCAGTTGAGTACAGCCTGCTCTTTGCAGAATTACATGCTCTGCAGCTTACATTAAATGAAATATGTCAGCAGTCTCACTTTCTGTATTAATATTTTCTGATTTGCTCAGTGCCATCTCAGCCATACAGGGTAAACATCCTTGTCACCCCCCCCCCCCCACAGGAAATTGCCATTCTAATCAGTCTCTGTAAAAAAAAAAAAAAAAAAACACTGAAATAACTGTCTCTTTGTTGGATCCTAAGACACACTGGAATAGCAGGCAATGACAATGCAGCTAAGTCAGTATCACACCTACCGATCAAAACAATGATACCATATTTCTTCGATTCTAAGACGTCATCGATTGTAAGACGCACCTTAATTTCAGAAAAAAGCTTTGATTCTAAGAAAAAAATAAAATACATCTAACAAATATTTTTATTATAATAGAATTCAATTTTTACTAACAACAATAGTAGCGGTATTTATCAGTAGGTATGTTATTCATCACTTCCTTCTGAATCTTCTGAGCTGCTGTCGTTATCTTCATTATCCCATAATATATCATCTTCTGAGCTATCGAGAACGTTGGTGATGCAACATTTTTTAAATGAGTGCTTGACTATTCTTTCTGGGATCATCTTCCTAGCTGTTGATATCCATTCTGCCAATTTTGATGCCGGCGATTTCTTAATTTTTCTGGAAGGTGTCAGCGGAAGGTGTCTGGAAGGTTGTTGGTCAACAGCCAGGATTCATATTCCTTTCTCAAGTAATCCTTAAATGGTTTGTTGACTGAAATGTCGAGTGGCTGCAGTTGGCTAGTCATGCCACCAGGAATCACAACCAAGTCACCATGTTTTTGCACAATTTTATTTTTGGCCTGTTCGGATAAACGTCCATGAAATGCATCAAGTACTAGCATGCTAGTTGGGTTGTGAAGACTTCCAGGATTTCTATTCCACACAACATTTAGCCAGTCTTCCATAAGTTCTGCAGACATCCATCCGTTTTTTTTGTGCATGCACAATAACATCGAAAGATTTTATTCTTTGGTATGGTTTTTCGATTTAAAATTAAATATGGTGGCAACTTTCAACCATCAGTGATGATGCATAGCATCACAGTGATATGCTGCTTTTCATAGCCCGTGCTTATAATCTTGATTTCTTTAGTACCTTTAGCGTTGATGGTGTAATTTTGAGGCATATCGAAGAAGACTGGAGTTTCATCAGCATTTCCAATTTGACTAAACTCAGTTTCTTTTTTTTTCTTAATTTCATCACCTATCGCTGAAAGTTAATCAGCTTCTGTTGAAAGTATACAGGAATTTTTTGACAGATATATGTTCGGCGCCTTAACGGTAATCCACAATGACGCATGAGTCGGTCGCACCAGCTGCGACTGCCTTTAAAAATTATTTTCTCTATTGCCAGAGACTTGGCAATTTCTCTGGCTTTCAATTACGTGGCTTGTCCAAGTGATGGGAAATCCTTTTGCGAACTGTTTCCGTTACAAAACGTATCACAGCTTCATCAACTTGTGGAAATCTTCCTTTCTTAGGCCTTGTAAAGTACTTGATTGTTGCTTTGCGCAAAAATATGGAATTGCAGTAATTTCTCCAACGATGAACATTTACTTCACTAATGTCAAAATGTCGACCTGCAGCTCTATTTCCATGTTCTTTTGCATACACAATAACTTTTCGTTTCAATGCGGCTTCGTAGTTCAATCTTTTTGACATTTTAATGTGCAATAAGGGAACGAAATACAGTAACTCCACTTCTTACGTACTTTCAAAGATACGAACAAAACTTTCTAGTTTTCGCTGAGTGAGCTCCACTATAATGAAATAACGGTGGCTTCACATTTTGAAAGCACATGAAATCACCCATGCCACTTTATTCTCTAATGGAATTGGAGAATACAATAATGGTCAAACTTGGTGGCACGATTTCCATGTAAAAACAAAACGTATGGTGCTGTGCAAAGCGCGGGAAAATTCGAAAAAAAAAAACTAATTGTAAGACAACATCGATTCTAAGATGCACCCAGTTTTTAGAGACGTTTATAGGGAAAAAAAGTGCATCTTAGAATTGAAGAAATACGGTAGTTCCTTACTTTGACTTTAGACCAGTTATTAGAAGAGCAAATGAAGGTGAATGGACTCAGGCATGGAGAAACCAAACCAACAATAAATTACATGAAATGAAACCTAATCCACAAATATGGAACTACAGCATCAGGAAACATCACAAGTGATGCTTACTAGACTGCAAATTGGCCACATCTTACACACTATCATCTTTTAGCTAATGAAAGTCATCCCCCTCCCTTGTGCTCAATGCTAACTTTCAGTAAAACGCATTAGCATTAGTTGAGGAACATATGATGCAAGAAAGCAAGCTTATACAGAATCAGCCAAAAAAAAAAAAAAAACTCCTTCCCATTTCACCCATCCGGTCACTCTATATTTAAGGCTGAACTAGACAAACATTGACAGAACTAGACAAAACAACAACAGATGGAAGCCTGTTCTATTTCCTCAATTTTTGAATCTATGCCCCCTCAGGTTCTTAATCTGAGCAAGTGGAAGTATCCTGTCAGCATTGAGCCTACTCAAACCATTCAAGGCCTTATACACCTCAATTAGATCACCTCACAGGTACCTAGTCTCCAGATGCTGCCACGCTTCTTGATTAGACCGGGGTTCGAGTCCGTCACCACCAAATACGGAGGATGCGGAAAGGTCAGGGAATGACCACCACATATCCCGGAGCAATATGGCCTTAGTTGCTAATGCTCCTAAAAACCAAATAACAACAACAGTCCAGATGCTGCAACTTGCAGACCTTAAGCCTTTCTTCATAAGCGGACCCCTTTGTTCCTCTCACCAATCTTGTTGCCCTTATCTGTATTCATTCTAGCAACTCTACACGCTTCCTAAAACGAGGCCTCCAGCCTGTATCACTACTAAAGGTGTGCCCTGACCATTGCCTTATACAAAGGGATAATCACCTCCTTGTCTCTGCTAGCAAAATTCCTATATACCTAAACCTCTTTTTACACGATGGATACGTTCCTAAAAATTACGCGTAAAAAGAACTACTGACTCCATAGAAAAAGTAAAGATTGGTTCCAAACCCAAAATATAAGCAAAATAATGAAAAAAACAAACATTAAATTCGTTAGGATCATAAGATTTTTATTTACATTTCATGGAGAACACACATACATATAATGAATTTTAATAACTTTAAAAAAAAACATATTCATTTCAGTTGTTTGCTAAGGATTCTATAAAAAAATTATGTTATTCGCTATCAGTTTCTGACAGTAAACATGAAAGCTTTCGTTTTCGTGAGATTGTAATATCACTAGAACTACTAGATATGGTATTATCATCATCGACTTCTGCCTCAACTTGTGGAATTCTTCTTGTCATGTCTTGAACAAAAGTACCACTGGTTGTTTCAGTAGTTTTAGGCATGAACTCAGTTATTAATCGCTGTGTTGATGCTTTAGATAAGTCGCGATATAATTCTCTGTATGAGAATTATATCGCGAAGACATTAACAACTTAAGCTCACGTGAAAACTTCCAGCACGTTCTTCATTTGGATCATGTTGGGCAAAGTAATTTCCTAAATTACTGGCCAGTTTAAGACCTTTAATTATATCAGCAATAACAATATGATTGTCTTGTTCATTATCATTAACTTCTTCACTTTCAGGAGTCTCAGAAACAATCTCCACTATTTCGTCTTCGCTAAGAGGTTTATCAATTCACAATTCTTCGATATCTGCCGACGTAAGATCATCGAATCCTTCTCCGCCAATTTCACATGCCAAACTTATTATATTGGGGAATTCTGCAGTATGATTGAAGGGAACAGGAGCATTCTCTTTAACACATGTGGGCCTAATAGCATTCCAGCATGCATTCATAGTTTCTGGTCTCAATTCAGATAACGAAAATCATACCTGATCAATACAATCCATAATTGAAAATTTTTTCCACACATCCATAACTGACAGTGTTTCATCATCATTTAGCTTGTTCAAAACAAACTGAAATGTTCGTCTGACATATGTTTTAAAAGTTGCAATTATACCTGATCTAGAGGTTGTAGCAATGATGTGGTATTTGGTGGCAGAAAACAAAATTGCACATTTGGGTGTTCTATGGCAGGATGACCGGGTGCATTATCAAGAATCAAAAACACTTTAAATTCGAGACACTTGTCATTCAAATAGCATCTAACTTCTGGCACAAAATGTTTCTGGAACCACTCAGTGAAAATATCAATGGTCACCAAAGCTTTTTTGTTGGCCATCCAATGAACTGGCAATTTTTGAAAATCTACGCCTTTCATTGGCCATGGTCTTAATGATCGATTTATGAGCAGTGGTTTTAACATCCGATCTCCTAAAGCGTTCGAACAAAATAGGAGTGTTATGCGATCCTTTGCTGCTTTGAACCCACAAATAGTTTTTTGCATTTTTGATGCGTTTGGCATTTTTTTCCAGAAAAGGCCAGTTTCATCCATATTCCAAACTTGTTCACAAGTGTAACCTCCATCTTCAATTATTTTAGCAAGTTTTTGTGGAAATGCTTTAGCAGCTATTTCATCAGCAGAAGCCGTTTCACCTTTAATTTTTATATTATGAAGAGCATGTCTTTTAATAAACTTAACCAGTCAACCATTGCTTGCATGAAATTCATATTTTTTCTTGATTGAGATGAAGTATCTGGGTGCAGTTTTTTTAATCTGTTCATAAAATCTCAATGCTGATTGCTTGATGGAATTTCCGTCAACTGGCATTCTTTTTTGTACATTATCTTCTATCACTAAAGCTTTTTCGGTCTTTTCTAGAATATCTCTTGTGTATGATGATAATTTTGCACTCGATTTTGTACCAGAACATACCGCTTTTCTAATAGCCTCTTCATTTTTCTTTATAGATCTGATAGTTAATTCACGGACTCCAAAATGCTTACCCACAGCCATCGCACATTCCCCAGTTTGAAGATGATCTAAAATTTGAATTTTTATATCCAAGGAAACGGCTTTCATTATTTTTTTGGTTATTGTCAACATTATGTGAGGGCTGGATTAAAATCTTCGGTTAACAAAATGAAAGTTTGAAAATTACATACAATGTAGCTTACCATTTATTATTTCTTGGCAAAATTATTAATTTTATAACACGATTTTTATTTTGATTTCACTTAAAAAATGCAAATGCAAAAAATGTGGTAACTGTGTTGTCTACTCAAACACCAAATTCAAACTGCTAAGAACTGCTTTTTTTATGTGCAGTCAGTTATGTAATTCGGGGAATTCCCAATAAATGAAATTCGTAAGAATTTTCAAAGTTGATACGAGAAACCAAATTCAAACTGCAAACAACTGCTGTTTTTTTTTTTTGTTTATGCGCAGTCAGTTATGTAATTCGGGGAATTTAGAATTTTCTTAATTGAAACGAGAATTCTACAAAATTCTCAGAATTTTCTTGAATTACGGATTTTTTCTTAATTTAGACTTTAGGTTGGTCGCATAAAAGTGAATAAAAATTGCGTAAAAAAAATAATTTTTTGATATCCCAATTCACGTAAAAAAAATTTGCATAAAAAAGAGGTTTAGGTGTATATCATTGACAAAACTCCATGACCTGCTCTGGCAGCCCATCTGCACTGCTCAGAGAACTTCATATCTGAGTGCACAATTACCCCCAGGTCTTTCATTATCCACCTCCCTGAGTGTAGTACCACGTAGTTGGTAAATTTCTCTTGGGTTACTGCTACCCATATGGAGTACTTTGCATTTGTCAATGTTAAACTTCAGTTGCCAATTCTCAGCCCATCTGCCTAACTTTTCTAGATCCTGTTGCAGTAGCATACTGTCTTTACTGTTATTAACAACCCTGCCAACCTTTGTATCATCTGCAAACTTGGACATTAAGCTTGATATACCTTCATCAATATCATTGATAAATACAAAAAACAAAAATGACCCAGCACTGAACCCTGGAGGACTCTACTAATAACATTAGTCCACGCAGAGCAGTGTCCATTTATTACCACTCTCTGCTGTCTCCCACTCAACCATCCCTTTATCCATTGCAGTAATTTGCCCTTAATGTCATATCGCTCCAATATGTACAGCAGTCTTCCATGTGCAACAGTATCAAAAGCTTTCCTGAAATCCAAGTGTATGATATCAAAATTATTTCTGGCATTCAGTTCCTTTATGACCACATCGTAGTATCCAATCAAATTGGTCAGACAAGACTTTCCCTTAACAAACCCATGCTGTGTCTGAGCTATTACTGCTGTCTTGTCTAGGTGATTCTGTATCACCTCTTTAACCAGCGACTCCGTTATTTTCCCCAAACAGAAGTTAAACCAATAGGTCTATAATTATTTGTGTTGCCCTTTGAACCTCGTTTGTGAATTAGGGATACATTTGCACATCTCCAGTCCATGAGGACCTCCCCTGACTCTGAGGATGCTCTCGTAAGGCGCCTCCATAGCCAGGTGGGAAGGAGCAGCAGTACGTAGTACATGCTTCTTGATTAGACTGGAGTTCGAGCCCGTCATCACCAAATACGGAGGATGCGGAAAGGTCGGGGAATGACCACCGCATATTCATTGATTTATATAATAATAAATCAATGTTCTTGGGAGCTTTATCCCACCCCACTGGTGCATCTTGTATAATATTACTACTAGCTAAAGTGACTAGCTTTGTATGAACTACAATAGTCAAATTTATATTTATATGTTTGAACTCCTGTGATCCTATATGGCCATCCTGAAGTATAAAGAGAAAATTTATTGATTTACCTTAATTCATTTACCTTATTTTAAAGGTGCCTCCATAGCCAGGTGGGCAGGAGCAGCAGTGCGTAGCACGCGCTTCTTGATTAGACAATGGTTCGATCCCGTAACCACCAAATACGGAGGATGCAGAAATGTCAAGGAATAACCACCGATATATCCTTGGCCATATATAAGGCATATATGGCCTTAGTTGCTAATGCTACTAAAAACCAAATAACAAACAAACATGCTTTTGTAATTATGGCTGAGGGTTTGCTTACTTCCCTTGCTGCCTCCTTCATTATAACTGGATAGATTTCATCTGCCCTAGTTGCCTTTTTTATGTTTAACTTCAGCAATTTCTCCTCCACTTTGCTCTCAGTTATTACAAAATCATTCAAGGAGTTATAGTTTTATCACAAACTATAACTCCTTGAATAACTCTGCATGCGTGAATGTAGATGCAAAATACTCATTCAGTTTATCAGCAGCTACTTGAACAGGATCATCAATAGTCGAACCATCTGTGTTAAGTGGACCAATCTGATTCATCCCCTTCCTTTTAGAGTTTACATAAGTAAAGAAATTTTTGCTGTTTTTCTTTGCGTCCTTTGCCAAAGATTTCTCGTAATCTGTCTTCACCTGCCTAACCTCCTTTGTGACTTGATTACAGACTAGCCTTATATCTGCCATAGGCTTCTGTGTCACCTGATAATTTGTGCATCTCATGCATTTTTCTTCTCTGCCACGAACTTCATTAATTCATCTGATATCCATTTAGGCTTGAACCTTGAACAGTATTTCTTAGTTGGTATGAAAAGCCTAGTAGCCTCCAAGATTAAGTCCCTCAAGGCTTTCCATTTAGAATTCACCGTTGGTAACATCATCAGTTGATCCCACTGTACAGAATTTAAAACTGTCTGAGACCACTGTAGTCACCTTTACAAAAACAAAAACCCTTCCCTTTACCATTGATGGTAGTTACATCTTTAAGTAAATCCCATATCAGTACACTGTGATCACTGTTGCCTAGTTGTTTTTTTTTTTACATAAACCCCAAACACGAGAGGTATTAGAAACTACAGTACTTAGTCCGTGCTTGGGTTGGAGGTTGAGAAGATGAAAGAAGATATTTGTTGACATTGGACTTAAACTTCTGTAGACTGTAATTTTCAGGAAATACGTATGAAGAAAGGTTGTTCCAGAAAACAGCAGTTGAGTGAATAAACGAGGAAGATGAAAAGTTGGTCCGCTGAGTTTGAAGTTGGACAGTAAATGGATGTTGGCTGGTGGCTGCACGTGTTTGGTCTGTTTTGAAAGACAGAGAGGGAATTATAGAAGCCAATTCAGAAGAACAGTACCCATGGAAGTATCTGCAGAAGGGGCATGCAGCAGAAACAATACGTCTATGAGACAGTGAGCGGAGAGACTCTGTTAGAGATGAATCATTAATTAACCTAACTGCCCTTTTCTGAATGGAATCAAGAAGCCTGAGAGAGGTTTTGGGGGCACCATCCCAGATGTGGGAACAATATTCCATGGTAGGGCGGATTTGCGATTTATACAGAGCGAGCAGCTATTTGGAAGTGAAGTAACGCCAAGAGCGAAAGAGAAAACAAAGTTTTTTTGATGCAGAGGAAGCAGTATTTGTAATGTGCTTGTGCCAAGAGAGATTAGAAGTCAGGGTAATCTCCAAAAGAGATATATCATTTTTCCTAGAAATCGGAGTGTCACTAAAGATAAGCATAGGAGCAGAAGAATCCTTTTTGCGAGATATAAGACAAGACTGAGTTTTAGAAGGGTTGAAATCAACTAAGTTGTCTTTGCCCCATTGGAGAATTACCTGAAGACTGACATTTAAGGAACGGTAGCAGATTTTCTAGAAGTTGAAGCTGATTGAGCAGAGCAAGGTTTCTCAAAATGGAAAGTGGAATGCAACGTGCTATCATCGGCAAAACTATGGATAGGATTTCCAGTCAATGGAAGGTCATTAATATACAAGAGGAAAAGAGTGGGGGAAAGAACTGAACCTTGAGGGACACTGGCATTAGTGGAGAAGTTAGAAGACAGAGCCATCTACCATCACCCTCAGTGAGCAATCAGAGAGAAAACTGGATAACCAATTACAAAAAAACAGTTGGCAAATCATAAGATGGAAGCTAGAAGACCTTTATGCCACACACGATCGAAAGACTTTGAGATGTCAAGAGCAACTACTTGTGTTTCACTGAACCTTTCCATTGAGTTAGTCCATAAATGGGTAAATAAGCCAGAACATCACCAGTGGATCGACACTGACGGGATCCATACTGGCGATCGTTGATCAGACGGAAGGTTTCTAGGTAGTTTAATAGTTGGCAGTTAATTGATTTCTCCATTACTTTAGAAAGAGTAGAAGTAATTGCAATGGGACGATAATTGGATGGGAGGGATTTGTCACCCTTTTTAGGAATTGGCTGGATATGAGCAAATTTCCAAGCAGAAGGAAAAACACCTTTGGAATAAGAAAGTGAAAAAAGTGGCAAAGAATGGGAGTAAGTTCAGGAGCACAGGTTTTGAGAACAAGTGGAGAAATACCATCGGGACCTGGTGCTTTCTTAGCATCAAGAAAGCATTCCTTTATCTTCAAATTCTTAATGCATGAATAATCACTGCTGATTATCAGATCAAGGGTATTACTCCCTCTGGTTGCCCCTCAAACATGTTGCTGTAGAAAACAGTCCTCCAATAAATCCACAAAAGTCTTGCTAGAATGTGAGTTTTGGTATTCTCCTAGTTCAGAAATTCCATATTACTATGCTTTCAGAGTTTATATAATAATCAGAATACATGTACCCTTCAACAGATATTAGTCTAATATGTGATGAAGATATTAAACTAATATCTGTTGAATTTTTAACAGACTTTAATTTCATTCAGCAAATCTGATTTGATAAACATATACAGCATACCAAAACATGAGTTTCATTAAGAAACCTAGAAAGATGCAACAATTACAACATGATTTGGCATCTCCATAGCCAGGTGAGCAGGAGCAGCAGTGTGTAGCACACGCTTCTTGATTAGACCGGGGTTCGAGCCCGTGACCACCAAATACGGAGGATGCGGAAAGGTCAGGGAATGACCACTGCATATCCCCGGAGCAATATGGTCTTAGTTGCTAATGCTCCTAAAATAACAAACAAACATAACAAAACCTAAAAAAAAAACATGATTTATTGTAAACTTCTCTGACATGGTGGTTGTGCTGGAGTATAAACAAGAACGTTGCAACTGGTAATCAAGATGGAACTACTTCACTGGAAACCATTAGACAAACTGTTGCAACACTTCACAAACTGAAAGCATTATTTCAAAATGTTGCATTTCACTTCTGTGACCACAAATGGCTTTGCCAAAGAGGCACCAAAAATTATATCGCCAATATCACAAACAAAGCTTTTGCAGTTATCTAGCATTGTGCAAAATTATTAGGAAGAGTTATTCCAGTTGTAAAAATGTGATCCATTCTAGAAGAATGGAACATTATTTCTTATTGGAAGTCATCTGCTGCAGGTAAATTCCAAGTTGCAGGAGTGATTGTATTTTTGGAAGTGCCTGAGTAAGTAAGAAACGTCCATGTAGTTTCAGGCAATTGTGTTTCAGGATAAGTGTGGGGTTAGATCTCAAGGATTGTGGAAGGTTGTGCCACTGACATATCCCAGATGTTTGGGACATTTATCACTCCTGTGAACATTTCTACACTAGTAATTAAGCACCTGATGTTAATTAACTTTGGGAGCCTGGGTACATTTAGCTGCTTAGCTATTGCAGCGTCTCCATTGAGGAGATCAGCAATGCTTATTAGTGGCCCATTTCATGGTCCGGTATTCACACATACAGGGTTATTATAAGGTCCTTGTGCAGTTTTAAATTTTCATAACTTCTGTTCTATACATGATAAAATCAATCTGTAAAAAGGGCAAGTGAAAGAATTTATTACAGTTTTACATACATTTATTCTTGGGATTGTTAATTTTCAACATGTCCACCGTCAACATATACAAACTGAGATACCTACTGAGATGGCTTTCCAGATCATGGTTTATCATTGATGGAACCTGTTGTTTTAAACTTTTTCATCCAGTTAGTTATGAAATTCCTGTGTTGTGCATCTTTGTTACAATTACAGACTTTAACTCGGCCAACCACAGCACACAATTTACTTTCTCTTTTATTGAAGCCTCTTCTGCAAAAAAAAAAAAAATAATAATAAAATTTTTGTTAAACTACAATAAAATAAATGAATCACACTTAGTAGATACTAAACTTCACTAAATTACATTTCTAATGTTTTTTTACAGATTGATACCAGTTTTTGAAGTGAGGGTGAAGCAGATGCCCAAATTTCAGCAGCATATAACATTATCAGATAAACACTGGTTCGTAGATATCTGATATTGGCTGCAACATCATTAATATGGAGTAAGTGCTGTTTCGCTCTCCAGCATTATTAATATGGAGTAAGTGCCGTTTCGCTCTCCAGTGTAAGGTGATAAATTGCTCATGGGGGTATTCTGTGTGAACATCAAATCTCAGCTTCGGATAGAAATGGACACCAGGGTCCTTATGGCTGGTAGAAACCAAGATGGGAGTGCCACAAACTGATGGTTGAATTACTGTTGGTCATTGTTTGAGTGAATACATCATTATTGGATTTATGATTACATAAAATAAGGTTGTTGTTGTTATTTGGTTTTTAGGAGCATTATCAACTAAGGCCATATTGCTCCGGGGATATGTGGTGGTCGTTCCTTGACCTTTCCGCATCCTCCGTATTTGGTGGTTACGGGCTCGAACCCCTGTCTAATCAAGAAGCGTGTGCTACGCACTGCTGCTCCTGCCCACCTGGCTATGGAGGCACCTTTAAAATAAGGTAAATGAATTAAGGTAAATCAATAAATTTTCTCTTTATACTTCAGGATGGCCATATAGGATCACAGGAGTTCAAACATATAAATATAAATTTGACTATTGTAGTTCATACAAAGCTAGTCACTTTAGCTAGTAAAATTTATTATTATTATTGCACCAGTGGGGTGGGATAAAGCTCCCAAGAACATTGATTTATATTATATAATTATACTGTCGTGTTGAATGGGACATTTATCATTCCTGTGAGCCGCTCTCCATAAACAAAATTTCTGTTGTTCACATCACTGCCAGTATATAATAAGGCATTTGAAATTTTAAATGTGTACTAGGGTTGTTAATTATGTTAATTCAACAAGGTAATTATGCATATTAAATTAACATTAAGCAAAGTTCAGTGTTTATCTCGTATTTTCTTCAAGCTATAAGGATACTTTAAAAATATTCATTATTTAAAGTAATTGGGCTAATTTTTCATTTTAATGATCACAAATAACTGCTCGGTGAAGAGCTTACCTATTGAGTAGGCTACTGTAGAGATTAAGACTAATCACTAGGGGCAGTTCCAGGATTTTTTGAAGGAGGTCTCAAGAAGTGTCCTGAGAATTATTAAATTTTAGTCATTGTGTAACAGTAAAAAAAAAAAAAAAAAAAAAAAAAATCACATTTATTTTTATCATGTGGGATATAGGTGCTTTAGCTCTACTCGGGACCACCCCTGGCAGTTGTGATATTAAATTTTTCAGAGTAAAATCATGTTTATGGTGTTGGTGGTTTAAACCATTTGTTTCTATCAAAGTAAATGATATAATTTAATTTAGACTTTGCTTGATTTCATATAATTTACTCTTTCTAATTTCTTTGCCATCAAAATTCTAGAGTTATTAATTTCTTCTAATTCAGCTTAATTTTAATAGCCTCTAGGTTTGCCTTACGCTGGTTCACTCCAGTTTGTGAAGTTTCCCTGTGTGGCCATGCTACTTTAGCATCTGCTTTAGTTCTCTTTGAATGCTGCAGTGAGTATTTATTTTATGAATTGTTTCATTTAAACAGAATAAAGCATTGAAGTTTATTTGTTGCTCAGTAGCAGATTAAATTATTAAATCATTAGGTACAAGAGTTTTTATGCATTGTAATAAGATTGTGTTATCAAAGTTTTGGCATTTGTGGGACTTCATAGTATATAACATGTACTTAGGACTTTCTGATTATAGGATATCATAGGAAATCTGTGTTGCATTATAAGTATAATAGAACTATCACGTATTACTGCATACTCTTCAAGGTTCATAGAAACCTTATATTATTCCATCTTCCCCAACATATTCTGTTAATCAGTATATCATGAACACTCTCATTAAAACATGATTCCAGATAAAAAATTTTTAGTAGCATTAATAACTTAAAACATTCATCACCTTTACAGATATATATGTATGTAAAATGCCACTAGGAGTGTTATGCCATAATGCATATCTGCATTCAGAATGTACCCTAGCGCTATGCCATAATGGATATCAGCAGTCATTCTTAAGTGACCAACCAATAAGTGCTGTAATGTAAAGGCACACGAAATTAATACCTATTGAGTGTTGGCACACTATTGAATGCTTTTCAGTAATGCTTGGTTTTTGTTTACAGACTTGGCACATAATTTTATTTTTTCTTTGCCTGTATTGCTGTTAGTTTATGTAAACAAAGTTTTTTATAAAATTTTATGATTTGTTCTGATTTACAGCTCAGCACAAAGTAAGTGTTTGCTTTTAGCAATGAGTTCTAAACTTTTAATTTTCAACCATTATGTATGAATTTTCAGAATGCCAATGATGTCAGAATGTTGATTTTTTTTATTAAACATTCTGAAATTACAGCACATTGATGGGCTCTCTCACATTTAGGCGGCAGCAGACATGTTGATCAGTAGTAAAGGAACCATCAGTTCTAATTTCATTACAGCAGAAAAAAAAGCTGTCAGACTGTAAACAAAACTCAGAAATAAAGTAAGCAGTAAGTAAATATGCATCAGCCATTATCAGTCCACTGCAGGATGGAAGCCTCCTCAACAATTCATGTTGAGGAGGTAATGGACCATAATCTGCCACACTGGTCCACTGTAGATTGGCAGATCAACAGTATTTAGCAGCCAGGGGCTTGGACCCCAGTCTACTCAAAGAGTGTGTGCTACTGCATTTCCACTTCCTAACCACTCTGAAAACTCAGAAATAGTAATTTATAAATTATAAACGTTGCTATGGTTGTAAATTCAGATATTTCAACTATTAACAGCTATGAAGCACTAGTAAAAGATCCTTAAAATAGTACTAAGCATAAAATAGGAGTAACTTTATGAGAAATGAAAGAGCAAAACAGATTTAGAGGCAAAGATCAGTTTAGCATTGTAGCAAGAATCAAGACCTCCCACTCCCAAATTTTGAACTATTGCTACCACAAGGAAGTTATTGTGACCTTTTAAGAGAGATTGGTTTATTAGTTTCCTGTAGTTATATTATTTTATCCTGCAAATAGATAGGTTAGCCTTAGAATACACAATTTACAGGCATGGTATGTATATGGCTCATGGGTAAGTTTCCTTGGCACTAATCCAGTTCTCCCACCACTGCCTAAAATCTTTGTGATGAGAAAGCTACAAATTCCACCTTTTCTTCTAATTCTTTCTACAAAAAGGTTACACTTTTGTCAAACTGGCAAGGTCTTATTTAAAATAAGAGGGGAAAGGAAAATTTTTTCAATTTACCTAATGTGCTAATCAGCCTATGAACTGGTGCATTTTTACCAGAAGTAGTTGAAATGCCAAGGAATTCTCAAAAACAACAAACTTGCCATTTAAAATCCACATCTCATTTACACCAATTAGTTATTAATGGTGGTTTAAATTTTTAAGATAAAATGTTCTTGTTCAACATTAAACTGTTTATTTCATTCTATTTACATTTATATTAGCATTAGTAGAGGCATATGATGCAAGAAAGCAAGCTTATGCAGCATCAGCCAAAAACAAAAAAAACCTCTTCCATTCCACCCCTTTGTTCGTTCCAAATCCTTGTCCAGCTCAGCCTTAAATTTATTTAGGCTATCAACTTCCACAACAAAGGATGGAAGTTTGTTCCACTAACCCACTACCCTCTGGCTAAAGGCAAACTTCTGCACATTTATCTTGCATCTGTTTTTCCTCAATTTGAATTTATGCCCTCTCAGGTGATTATTCTGAGCAAGAGGAAGAATCTTATCAGCATTGAGCATGCTCAAACCATTCAAGGCTTTATACACCTCAATCAGATCACCTCGCAGGTGCCTAGGTCTCCAGACACTGTAATTTGCAAAACTTAGTCCTTTCTTTGTAAGAGCAACCCTTTGTTTCATTCACTAATCTTGTTGCCCTTCTCTGTACTCGTTCCAACAGCTCTACATCCTTCTTAAATTAGGTCTCCAGACTTGTATACAGTACTCAAGGTGTGGCCTGACCATAGCCTTATACAAGGGGATAATCGCCTCCTTATACCTGATAGAAAAATTCCTGTATATCATTGACAAAACACCATGAGCTACTCTTGCAGACTGTCTGCACTGCTCAGAAAACTTCATATCTGCCTGCACAATTACCCCCAGGTCCTTTTCGTTCTCTACCACTATCAGTGTAGTACCACAGAGTTGATACTCTAGGGTTACTGCTTCCCATGTGTAGTACTTTACATTTGTCAGTGTTAAACTTCATTTGCCACCTCTCAGCCCATCTGCTCAACTTTTCTAGATCCTGTTGCAGCAGCGTACTGGCATTAGTGTCCTTAACAACCCTGCCAACCTTCGTATCGTCTATAAACTTGGACATTAAGCTTGATATACCATCATCAATATCATTTATAAATACAGAGAAGAACAATAGACACAACACTGAACCCTGAGGGACTCCACTAATAACATTAGTCCACGATGAGCAATGTCCATTGATTACCACTCTGTCTTTTCCCACTCAACCATCCCTTTATCCCTAGCAGCAATTTGCCTCCAATGCCACACTGCTCCAATTTGTTCAGCAGTCTTCCATGTGTAACAGTATCAGAAGCCTTTCTAAGATCCAAATATATGATATCAAAGTTATTCCCTGCATCCAGTTCCTTTGTGACCACATCATAGTATTCAATCAAATTGGTCAGGCAAGACTTTCCCTTAACAAAACCATGCTGTGTCCGAGCTATAACTGAAGTCTTGTCTAGATGATCCTGCAGTGCTTCTTTAACCAGTGCCACCATTAATTTTCCTGGAACAGAAGTTAAACTAACAGGTCTATAATTACTTGTGTCGCCCTTTGATCCTCCTTTGTGAATTGGATTCATATTTGCACATCTCCAGTCTCCATGGGTACCTCCCCTGAGTTCAAAGAAGCTCTCATAATTATGGCTAAAGGTTTGCTTACTTCTTTTGCTGCCTCCTTTAATATAACTGGATAGATCGCATCCACCCCAGGTGCCGTTTTTATGTTTATCTTCAACAATTTCTCCTCCACTTTCCTCTCAGTTATTACAAAACCATCTAGCTCACTGCAGAGTTTAATTCACCTCTGGCATTCCCCTCCCTGTATAACTCCTCATGTGTGAATGTAAATGCAAAATACTCATTTAGTTTGTTAGCCACTTGAGCAGGATCATCAACAGTTGAACCATCAATATCCAGTGGACCAATCTGATTCATCCCTTTCCTTCTAGAGTTTACATAAGTAAAGAACTTTATAAAAGAAGAATATTATATCAACATTGGAGAGAGAGCACTGGGATCGCAGAACAGTATGGATGGTGGATTTTTGGCTACTGTAAAGGGATAAGTATTTTTTAATTTTCAACGTATTCTTCGTTATTTAACATAGTACATTGCGTTTTACGGAGATATAAAATAGGTTTAGTAGCATTCATTAGCTTCTTATTTTGAATTTAACTAGCGATTTTTGGAAGTTACAACTCCTGGTGTTGGCGCCAATATTGTTGAACTAGCCGCCATATTGTTGTCGATAAGAAATAGCTTAACGTATATATATCTCGAACTGATAGCGAAGGTATAAAGTAAAACTAGATAGCGTAATATGAAGCACTGTATTAGGAATCTGTAGCTTATTATAGTATTATCAATTAATCAAAAATATTATTAATCTTATTAAATTTCATTATTAATTAATTGTATTTAAATGGAAATCATGACATGAGATTTCCAGGACTGCTGGGAGTCATAGTGGAACAAGTAAATACATGGGCTGTGTTAGGGTAACTAAGAGTAGGAACGGTTGCCCGTATATTTGCATGTACACCAATGCTAGGAGTGGCCTGACGTAGCCCAGTGGTCAGGAGGGAGAGCGCATAGCACACGTTCCTTGAGTGGACCGGGGTTCAAGCCCGTGACTACTAAATACGATAAATATTTGTATTGACATTTTATTGTAAACTCTACTGACTTGGTTGTCGTGCTGGAGTATAAACAGAAAATTTATTTATTTATAAATTTGATGAGCTTGAAGTGCTGCTAGTCAAGACATCAAAAGCAGATATTGTTGGGATATCAGAGACATGTTGTCACACAGATATAGGCAGTGCAGAGTTGGAATTTGGGGAGTACACTGTGTATAGGAAGGATAGACAGGATAGTTAGGGAGGAGGGGTTATGCTGTTAGTTAAGAAACACATAAAATCTAAGGAAGTGCATCCAATTGATGCTGTTGGACAATGCAGTGTTGAGTCTGTTTTGTGTGAAATAAGCACTGGGAAAGGAAAAATTAGAGTAGGTATGTGTAAATGGAAATCATGACATGAGATTTCCAGGACTGCTGGGAGTCATAGTGGAACAAGTAAATATATGGGCGTGTTAGGGTAACTAAGAGTAGGAACAGGTGCATGTATACTTGCACATATATATTATAGGCCTAATGAATCTGATGAGTATAATGAGCAATTGTGCAGAGAAATAGTGGGCAAGTAAATCAGAATGACTTATAATGGGAGATTTTAACTTTCCAAATATTGACTGGAACTTGTGGGCTGGTCATTCGCACACTAGCAAGACTTTTGTGGATTTATTGGATGACTGTTTTCTACAGCAACATGTTTGAGCGCAACCAGAGGGAGTAATACTCTTGATCTGATTATCAGTAGAGATTCTTCATGCATTAAGAATCTGCAGATAAAGGAACCACTGGGCGACAGTGATCACAATGTATTGATGTGGGAATTATTTAAAGATGTAACTACCATCAAGGCTAAAGGGAAGGGTTTTTGCTTTCGTAAAGGTGACTACAGAGGTCTCAGACAGTTTTTAAATTCTGTACAGTGGGATCAACTGATGATGTTACCAACAGTGAATTCTAAATGGGAAGCCTTCAGGGACTTAATTTTGGAGATTACTAGGCTTTTCATTCTAACTAAGAAATACTGTTCAAGGTTTAGGCCTAAATGGATGTCAGATGACTTAATGAGGTTAGTGGCAGAGAAGAAGAATGTATGGGATGCATATAAAGTATCAGGTGACACAGAAGCCTATGGCAGGTATAAACAAAGTCACAAAGGAGATTAGGCAGGCGAAGACAGATTATGAGAAATCTGTGCAAAGGATGCAAAGAAAAACAGCAAAGAGTTCTTTACTTATGTAAACTCTAGAAGGAAAGGGATGAATCAGATTGGACCACTTAACGTAGAGGGATTGACTATTGATGATCATGCTCAGATATCTGATAAACTGAATGAGTATGTTGTATCTACATTCAAACATGAGGAGTTATTTAATGAGGGGAGTGCCAAAAGTTTATCAAATGCTAACAGGGAGCTAAGTATTTTTGTAATAACTGAGAGCAAAGTGGAGGAGAAATTGTTGAAGTTAAACATAAGGAAGGCACCTGGGGTGAACGGGATCTATCCAGTTGTATTAGAGACGGCAGCAAAGGAAGTAAACAAACCCTTCGCCTTAATTATGAGAGCTTCCTTGGACTCAGGTGCAGGTCCCCATGGACTGGAGGTGTGAAAATGTATCACCAATTCACAAATTGGGTTCAAAAGGTAAAAAGTAACTACAGACCTGTTAGTTTAAGTTGTGTTCCGGAGAAAAGAATGGAATCACTGGTTAAAGAAGCATTGCAGGATCATCTAGACAAGACTCCAGTAATAGTTAATACACAGCATGGGTTTGTTAAAGGGAGGTCTTGTCTGACCAATTTGATTGGATACTATGATTTGGTCACAAAGGAACTGAATGCCAAAAATAATTTTGATATCATATACTTGGATTTCAGGAAAGCTTTTGGTACTGTTGCACATGGAAGGCTACTGTACAAATTGGAGAGGTATGGCATTAAGGGTAAGTTTCTATAATGGATAAAGGGATGGTTGAGTGGGAGATGACAGAGTGGTAATCAATGGACACTGCTCTTCTTGGACAAATGTTATTAGTGGAGTTCCCAGGGTTCAGTGTATGACCCATTGTTGTTTTGTATATTTATCAATGATATTGATGTAGGTATATCGGGTTTAATGTCCAAGTTTGCAGATGATACAAAGTTGGCAGGGTTGTTAACGACAGTAAAGACAGTATGCTCTTCCAACTGGATCTAGATAAGTTGGGAAAATGGGCTGAGAAGTGGCAACTGAAGTTTAACATTGACAAATGCAAAGTACTGTATATGGGTAGCAGTAACCGAAGAGAAACATACCAACTGTGTGGTACTACACTCAGGGAAGTGGAAAGTGAGAAAGATCTGGAGGTAATTGTGCAGTCAAATATGAAGTTCGCTGAACAGTGTAGACGGGCTGCCAGGGCAGGTCATGGAGTCTTGTCAATGATATATAGGAATTTTGCTAGTAGAGACATGGAGGTGATTATCCCATTATACAAGGCAATGGGGCACCTTTGTAGCCAGGTGGGCAGGAGCAGCAGCCATAGCACATGCTTCTTGATTAGACCAGGGTTTGAGCCCATGCCCACCAAATATGGAGGATGCAGAAAGGTCAGGGAATGACCATCGCATATCCCCGGAGCAATATGGCCTTTGTTGCTAATGCTCCTAAAAACCAAATAATAACAATAACAAGGCAATGGTCAGGCCACACGTAGAATACTGTGTACAGGGCTGGAGGCCTCATTTTAGGAAGGATGTAGAGTTGCTAGAATGAGTATAAAGAAGGGTAACAAGATGGTAAGGGGAACAAAGGGGTTCTCTTACCAAGAAAGGCTTAAGTTCTGCAAATTGCAGTGCCTGGAGAGTATGCACTTGAGAGGTGATCTGATTGAGGTATATAAGGCCTTGAATGGGTTCAGCAGGCTGAATGCTGATGGGATTCTTTCTCTTGATCAAGGTGCCTCCGTAGCCAGGTGGGCAGGAGCAGCAGCAGTGCGCAGCATCACGCTACTTGATTAGACCGGGGTTCAAGCCCGTGACCATCAATATGGAGGATGCGGAAAGGTCAGGGAATGACCACTGCATATCCCCAGAGCAATATGGCCTTAGTTGCTAATGCTCCTAAAAACCAAAAAAATAACATAAGATAACCTCTTGCTCAGACTAAGAACCTGAGGGGTCACAATTTCAAATTGAGGAAAGATAGTTGTAGAATAGATGTGCTGAAATTTGCCTTTAGCCAGCAAGTAGTTGATTTGTGGAGCAGGCTTCTATCTTTTGTTGTGGAAGCTAATAGCCTAAATAAATTTAACACTGAGTTGGACAGGCATTTGGAATGAATGGTGGGGTGAAATCTGATGCTGCATAAGCATGCTTTCTTGCATCGTATGCCTATGCTAATATCAAAATTATTTTTTGCATCCAGTTCCTTTGTTATTGCAACATAGTATTGAGATTGATCAGACACGATTGTGCAAACACCCTCTGTACTTTTCTTAATATTTTTGCGATTTTGAACAGCTATCTGATTTTGTAAATATCTTGTGCTCTTACTGAATTAAATCAATAGGCATGGGTTTAAATGTGGGTGTGAAAGGAGTCAATTTGGGTATAAGCAAAGCAATAAATTATTTCAAAACATGTAAGCAATGTTAAGTAAGTGCACATGGTCTTATGCAATCCATGATTTCAACAATCATTGAACAAAGGAATGCATTTAAAATGGTGAAAGTTAAGAATACTTCTAATAGTTTCGAAAGGGAAGGAGTTAGTTTTAGAAATAAACCATTAATGCTATGTATTCATGAAAAGCAATATTTTTATCAATTTACCGTATTAATTACATAAATATTTAATAATGTTAGCATAAAGATTTATTTACATGAAATGCTCAAATTTCATGTATGAAATGAACATTTTATCATATGAAAAATTCAACTTCTGACAGTCTTAAATAAATTAAGTCTTTAATACATACTTCATATTAACAGTAGTTTTGATTTATGATAATTTTCATGGAGCCAATTATGATTGCTAATCAAGGGACTACTGTATAAGTTTAGGGTTCTCTATTGGAGCCTCTTTGCCACCCACCTACCCAAGTAGTCACTGACTATTTTCAAATCATATCCTTATATAAATCATCTGGCATTAACAATATTATGAATTTGGTTTTACTGACCACAGTCTAATTTTTTTTATTTTGTATCATTCCAAAAAAAAAAAAAAAAAAACACACCCAGGGTCACGAGCTGGATATCATCATTCTTCTCTTTCTTGGTGATTTCCTTCTACTTTTGACTCTCTCTCTCTCTCAGGGTAACTCGGGGAATTTTTTTTTTTTTTTTTTGGCTAGTGCAGCCTCAGGCTTCCTTGCACCATGTAGCTAATAATAATAATAAATCTTTGGTTACTGATTAACTACATTAGTTGCATTGAAATTAATGTTGGTTTCTTTAAAAAAGGAAATTATTATTATTCATTATAATTTACTACACCTTATGTTTTGGGCATTTTGAGTACAAGGAATTTCAAAGTATTTTCTATAAACATGTAGAATGTTTCCTTTCATTGATTAATTTTTCTTTCTAAGAACTTATTTTTCTTCATGTAGAAAACAAGGCACAAACTTTATCATTTGAAACTCTTAGTGGAACCCTCTATGCATCAAGAGCTGAAATTGGAAGAATTTCTCTTGATTTTCCTCAGAATAAACCAAGAGAATTGGTACGTTTTTCATTTTAAAAAAATGTATTTGTTACAATATTGCTTAAAGTTAAAGCCAGCTTGGCAAATTTGTGAAAAAATTTCAAACACATGCTGTATATTCTGGTATATAAGACAACTCAATGTAAAAGTTGACCCTTAGTTTTTGTCCTGAAAATTTGACCTTAGTCATACTTGCTAATACAGTGGATTCTGATTATTTGGGCCACTGGTTAATCGAGGCAGCCGTTTATTTGGGGCAAATCTTAAAAAACAGAACCCAATTGAGAAAATAGCCGGGGTTTACTTTGCTTAATTGGGACAACACGGCGTTTAATCGGGGCAGGAGACCACAGCATTGGAGATTACCCTATGATTGTCTCCGACCAAACCACGTGGTTCGGTCCGATTTCTGGAGGACATAACCATAAAACAATAAAAACAATTAGCAGTCACCTGTTTATTGGGCTTTTCTGTTAGTGCAATCTATCAGAAACTCGAACTTATTGAATTTGCAATAATACCGACAGCTGGAATTCTGTGGATTATTATGGTGAAATGTATTTACACTTCCATGGAATCTTCAATTGTATAAAAAATTAATTTTCATAATCTTTTCTTCATTCCTATTTTTAAAGCCTTGTAAGCCTTGTAGCTTGTTACTCCGTTCTCACTTGTGCGTATCATGTTACTTGCAAGTTGTGTGTGCCATGTTCTTTGTTATTGATTGCTTATCTTTTTACTGTTTTAAATTTTAACCCCCACCCACAAATGTCAGCGAACAGAAATGTCAACTAGTTAGTATTTACATATTACAGTACGTATTAATTATTCCGATTATCACGTATATTCTTTCAATTTTCACGTATCATTTAATTTTTTAATTGGTAAGGTAACAACGGGTAAATTTCTGCTTAATATATCTTTACTTTTATAGCTGTGGATAATATTCCTCCTGTGGATAATATTTTAATAGAATTAAAATTCAATTTGCAAATGTGATCACAATGACCGGCGCTTACTACACATTGTATAGTGAATGGTACTTTATTATGGTGAGTCCATCGTAATGTGATTTGATTGTACAGTGAACAAATTGTAAAGAGGGGGTCCATTGTATTTTTAACTATTTACATGAAACTTCGGATAATTGGGGCAGCTGCTTAATCAGGCCAAAATGCACTAGTCCCGACATGTCCCAAATAACCGAATCAACTGTATAAGTCAACCTCTTTCTTTACAATCTTTCGATGTGAAACAACTACATATTAAGAGTCGCTCTACTTTTTAATCCAATTATTTCTGCTCTTTCTTTTAAAATTTTACATTGACATTTTATTATTTGTATGCTTTTATATACTTATTTCTTTCTTTACAGTTTGCTGTAAAGAAAGAAATAAATAAGCATATACCATACTCCCTTGCAGGTCATGAAACTGAACCTGCATGCATAAGTAACGAGTGAAAACACTCACTAAAGATATCTAACTGATATCTACGAGAATACCTGTATACATTGGAGACTTGGTTTATGTAACTGAGCCATTGCCTGTTTGGGACTGTACTTTACTGCTAATTGATTTCTCTGTAAATAATGCCTCAATATTGAAGGAAATTTGCTATTATAAATTGAGAATTGCAAAAGGTCACTTTTTTGCGAACTAAAAATAAACTTGCAAACATAGCATCTGACAGATTAGTATTAGTAATGGCCACACGGTGGAAGGAAGTCTATGGCTTATGCTGCACCAGCCAAAAAATAAAAAATAAATAAAATAAATACATAAAATAAAATAATAAGAATAAAAACAAATTAATAATAATAAGAAAAAAATTAAAAAATAATAAATAAAAATTAATAAGAGAAAAGAAAATGGACACCCTAGTATTTCCCCCTCACTTAAGTAATTATCCAGCTGACCTTTGAATCTCCCCAGACTGTTAGCCTCTACTACCATGTAGGTAACTTATTCCAGTAATTTATAACTCGCTGGTTAAAATAAAACTTCCTACAATCCAGTCTAACTGCCCCCGGAACTTGAAATTATCGCTCCTATTTCTATAATCATTTATAACCATGAAGATTTCATCCTTATTCATTTTGCTTATGCCTCTCAGAGCCTTAAACACCTCAATCAAGTCTCCTCTAAGGTGCCTAGTTTCCAAGCTCTGCAACCCATGTATTTGAAGTCTTTCCTCATATGGATGCTCTTTTGCCGATCTCACCAGGCGAGTTACCCGTCTTTGGACCCTTTCAAGAAGAACCATGTCTTTCTTTAGGTGCGGTCTCCATACTTGAACAGTATTCCAAGTGTGGTTTAAAAATAGTCTTATATAATGGGATTACGACGTCCTTATCTCTACTAGTGATTGTTCAATAAATCATTGATAGGACACCATGGATTCTCCTTGTAACCAGTCTACAATGCTCGGAGAACTTCATATCTGACCGTATCGTAATACCCAAGTCCCTTTCCTCCACTACCGGAAAGATTCCATAAACTGTTTTTGTTTGATGAAGAAGATAAACTAATCCTTTGGTTTTGAAAGGTGAGTGACAATGCAGTACCTTTAATAAGGATTTTATACTCAGCATGGAAGTTATCTTAAATTATTTTAGACTATTTTTTAGCACTTCAAAGGTTGGCTTATACACCAGAATATATGTTAAATGATTATAAACAAAAGGCCTTCAAAAGCCTTGCTATTTGAACCGATATATTTTGTTCATGCAGTATATGTGTATACCCACACTTGTATGTACACATTAACTGTATATATACAGTGCTGATATTAATCACATTAATTATTTTTGTGAAATGACTTATAATCATGAAAGGTGGTAGTTGAACTGATTCCCAACTCCAGCAATCTCAGGAACCAATCCTTCCATGATCTTGAAATTTTCTGTATTTGGTGTAATCATTTCATACTCATGACAAAAGCTATGCAAAATATTGCATTTCCACATTTCAGTTTATTGTGCAAAAAACTCTACAAGCTTTTTCTTTCTTTTTTGAGAGAAAGGTAGCATTTGGTGCATGGAAAGTACGGTAAGTATACAGTACACATTGTACAATCAAGTAAAAATAAAAAATAAAATTGTTTCCTCTTCCACTTAAAATACATCATGTATATTATGCATTTTAAAGGGGAGCATAATTAATTCATTAAAGAAAATAATTATTTGGAAATAATTAATTCTTTTTCAAAAATATACAGATTATTATTATTATTATTATTATTATTATTATTATTAGCCATATGGTACAAGGAAGCCTGAGGCTTATGCTGCACCAGCCAAAAAAAAAAAAAAAATTCCCCAGTTACCCCCATGTGTGTGTGTGTGTGTGTGTGTGTGTGTGTGTGTGTGTGTGTGTGTGTGTGTGTGAGAGAGAGAGAGAGGGGTATCACCAAGAAAGAGAAGAATGATGATATCCAGCTCAGGACCCTGGGTTTGCCAAGCCCATACTCACCAGATGTGAGCGTTTCACACAGCTGCTTCACTGAAGTCCTAGTGGGGGAGCACCTTTGACAGTAGAACTTTTTTCACAACAGACAAGGACTGTATACATTTTGAAAGGTCACAAGCCCCTGATCTGTTTAATTTTCTTTTAAGTACTACAGGGACAAATACATCTGGTTGAAAGTTTCTGTGTCAGTGTTGTTTACAAAACAAAACAAATTTTACAACAAACATAAGTTAAATTTGCAAAATTGCCCTGACACAGGTGTTTACAATCTAAAAGTTGTGAAAACATTTCTTCTTCAGTGTACCAGCATTTTGGCTGGTTTGCTCCTTTGATAAGCTGCCGCCATTTCTCAGTTGTGCGCTAAGATGTTTCACTTCTGCATAACTTTGAAGCTCAGTTTCCTTCAGAATTGTATTTATGATGGTGTTTCTTGGTCTTCCTTGTTTTCTTTTTCCTGGTATATTGCCTCCCACTATGCCTCATGGTGCCTGATCCATTGTAGCTGTTGTCTTCTAATTCTTATTCTTTCTTCTCCTATGAGTTGTAAAACCAGGTTATTACTCATTTTTGCTGTCCTGCTAATGTTTTTCATTCTCTGCCAGCACCACATTTCAAACCTCTAGTTTTTTCAAATTGGTTTTGTTTAATGTCCATGTCTCTGTAGATATAATGCAATTGACCAAAAGTATGTTTTCATAATTCTTTTTCTTAGATCTAGTGATATTTCTCTGGTTTAGTAAAGAGATTTTACCTCTAAGTGCTTGTTTTGCCATTGCAATTCTTGAACTGATTTCATTGTGGCAAGATGCATCTTGTGTTATAATCTGTTCCTAGATATTTAAATTTTGTAACCTGATCTATTTTTTTCGCCATAAATTTCAATGTGAAATTGTTTTGGCTTTTTCGTTATCATCATAATCTTTGTTTTATTAGTACAGTTGATTCCGGCTAATTGGGACACATCGGGACTAGTGCATTTTGTCCTGATTAAGTAGCTGCCCCAATTATCCGAAGTTCCACGTAAAAAAAGTTAAAAATACAATGGACCCCGCTTTACAGTTGGTTCACTGTACAATCAAATCACTTTACGATAAAGTACCATTCACTGTATGATGTGTAGAAAGCCCCAGTCATTGTGATCATGTTTGTGAATTGAATTTTAATTCTATTAAACAGCGATTCTAATTTTTGAAAATAGGAGGAATATTATCCACAGCTATAAAAGTAAAGATATATTAAGCAGAAATTTACCCGTTGTTACCTTACCATTTAAAAAATTAAATGATACATGAAAATTGAAAGAATATACATGATAATCGGAATAATTAATACATACTGTAATATGTAAATACTAACTAGTTGACATTTCTGTTCACTGACATTTGTGGGTGGGGATTAAAATTTAAAACAGTAAAATGATAAGGAATCAATGACAAAGAACACGGCACACATAAATTGCAAGTGAGAACGGAGTAACAATTTTACGAAGCTTTAAAAATAGGAATGAAGAGAAGATTCTGAAAATTAATTTTTTTATATGATTGAAGGTTCCATGGAAGTGTAAGCACATTTCACCAAATAACCCACAGAATTCCAGCTGTCGGTATTATCGCAAATTCAATACGATCGAGTTTACTATTTGTTTATGATAGATTGCAATAACAGAAAAGCCAAATAAACAGGTGACTGCTAATTGTTTTATGGTTATGACCTCCAGAAATCCGACCGAACCACATGGTTCGGTCGGAGACAGTCGTAGGGTAATCTCCAGTTCTGTGATTTCCTGCTCCGATTAAACGCCGTGTTGTCCCAATTAAGCGAAGTAAATCCTGGCTATTTTCTCGATTGGGTTCTGTTTTTTAAGATTTTCCCCAAATAAACGGCTGCCCCGATTAACCGGTGGCCCAAATAACCGGAATCTACTGTATTAATCTTCATTCCATATTTCTTCACTTTCTGGGTTAACTGTTTTAGCGTATTGTATAACATTCTTGGACTACCTGCAAGGATTACCTGATCATATGCAAACTTAATTGTGCCAAGCATTCTTCCACTTACCTTTAAACCTAACTTTTTAACATCAGATGCTTCCTTCTGCTTGGTTGACTTTTTAATTCTGCAAATATATTAAATAAACCTGGGAAAAGCAGGCATCCTTGCCTCACTCCTCTCCCTATTTTTGCTGTTTCTGTCAATTCTCCATTTCACCTGATGATGGCCTTTAGTCTTTTATACAAGTCAAATATTAAACTAATTAATCTTTGTGGACATCCCATGTTTTCGAGTAGAGGAAAATGTTCATTCCAAATTACCATGTAAAATGCTTTTGCATAGTCAGTAAAACACACATACAGATTCCTGCCATTATTTATCATTCTTTCACCTAAGAATCTTAAAAGTTCCTATTGTAGATAAGTAAATTTGCATTGTGTGCCCTCTAAATACTGTTTTTGATGTAACATTCTGTTTGTTTTTTTATGATTTTTAACAGAATTTTTGATGCACGTGATTGGTTTGGTTTGGGTTTTTATTGGTGCATCAGCAACTGAGGCTATAATGCGCCAAATGCATGTGATATAAGGCTGATGGTCCTATAGCCTTTGTATATGGTCGGTGTAGATTTTTTTTTTTTTTTTTTTGATATTGGTATTGTGACAGTTCTATAATGTTCTTCTCGCCATTTTCCTTCACTATGTGCTTTCGAAACCAATTCAAATAGTGATTGCTTGACTTGGTCTCCACTGTTCTTTATTAATTCTGCTTTAATATTATTTGTACCAGGAGCTTTGTTGTTAGGAAGTAACTTCAAAGCTAAATCAAATTCTTGTTTTAATATTTGATCTTCTATTAAGTTGTTCTTCTGTCTCATTGTATTTCCAAGTGTAACTACATGGTTCCACGTATAGATCTATGTACTTTCTCCTTGTCTCTTGTTCTTTTTTATTTCTGAGTTCTCTGGAGCAAATTCCATTACATTTTCTTGTTATTTCATTAATTTTCTTGTATGCACTATCTGTTTGTCCATATTGTATTAAGGTTTCAATTTCTTGGCACGGTTCTATCCACCATCTATCTTATGCTTTTCTGCATTCTCTTTTTTCACCTTTTGTTTTCATATTTTTGAAGCTTTTTCTTTGATCCATCATTTGAAGGATGTCTTCTGTTATCCATGGTTTTCTTTTTTTTTTCACCTTGTTTCCTTGTTTCCAGGGGCACACATCTGGTGAGTATGGGCTTGGCACACCCAGGGTCCTGAGCTGGATATCATCATTCTTCTCTTTCTTCTATGATTCCCTTCTCTCTCTATCTCTCTCTCTCTTTTGGCCAGTGCAGCATAAGCTGGTGCCTCCATAGCCAGGTGGGCAGGAGCAGCAATGCGTAGCACACGCTTCTTGATTAGACCGGAGTTTGAGCTCTTGACCACCAAATACGGAGGATGCAGAAAGGTCAGGGAATGACTACCGCATATCCCCGGAGCAATATGACCTTAGTTGCTAATGCTCATAAAAACCGAATAACAAACAAACAAACAAACAAACAAACAAGCAGCATAAGCCTCAGGCTTTCTTGCACCACATGGCTAATAATAACAAAAAATAATAATTTCCCAGAACTTTGTGAGCTGCTTTATTTATAGTTCCTTTAATGTTATTCCACATCTGGTCAATATTGTTTTATCATATTTTCCTTATTTACCTCATTATAGCTATTTATAATATTCTGGAACATTATTCTTATTTCTTCATTCTTTGGTTTTTTTTTTTTAGATTCCATTTGTTATTTATTTTCTTTCCATTAATTTTCTTTAACTTTAGTTCTGTTATCCTTTTCACTATTGAATGGTCAGGTCAACATCTGCTCTTGGAAAAGACTGCTTTCTTTACCTGATTGTGGTATCTTTTGTTTCACCAAAATGTACTCTTACTGATATCCACGAGAATCTCCAGGATTTCTCCATGTATACCTACATTGTAGTGGTTCTTGAAACCAAGTGTTGGCAACTACAAATATTTCTTGGCTACAGAAATCAATTAGTTGTTGTCCCCCTCAAATTTCTTGATCCTAGCCCACCCGAAATCTCCAGTGATATATATCCTTCTCTTTTGTCTCCCACAACTGCATTCCAATCACTGATTATAATTATATTATCATTTGATTTTGTTTTTTTTCAGAAGTTCTTCCAATCGTTTGTAGATCTCTGGGGCTTTTATTTTAGATAATTACTGTTTACCTTCAAAGTTAATTGCAATAAAGATGCGAAAGTGGAAAGTAAGTAAAGAGTAAGTAAGTTGTTACCTTAGTCTACTGCCTCATGTATGAATCGTGAAAAATAGAAACTGAGTAATCTACCACTTATTAGCATTCTTTTCATAGCATTAGACTTTGGTCTAATACTTAGTGCACAAACAGTGAAACTCAGAAACTGAGTAATCCATCACTCGTTATCAGTGTGTCATAGATCTTGTTTGCAAACGGCAATCAGACAATTCTGTGACCTAAAAAATTTCTTGATGTCATTGGAGCTTTCTCTGAGATAATCTCCACCCTCACAATCAGCTGTAGTATGCTGCTTTGGCAAATCAAAGAACCAGATTTGCTGATTCTCAGGTAGTTTTCTGGATTTGCCCATTTTCCAAAATATAGCCGAATAATGGATTGCTGAATTTGGAAGGACCTCTGGGGCTTTTATTTTAGATAATTACTGTTTACTTTCAAAGTTAATTGCAATAAAGATGTGAAAGTGGAAAGTAAGTAGAGATTTTTGTGGATACTTTATTTTTAATGATCACTTTACAAGAGGTCTTTCTTTCCAGAAAAAGCTTGTTCCTCATTCTGCTTACTCTAATCAACAGAAATATTTAAACTGAAAATATTATTTTATTTATTGGCTTTACAAGAGGTCTTTCTTTCCAGAAAAAGCTTGTTCCTCATTCTGCTTACTCCAATCAACAGAAATATTTAAACTGAAAATATTATTTTATTTATTGGCTTTAGAATGCAGAATCTATTTTAATATAATGCCTGGCTTAAATTCTGTTTATATTCTGGTACATCTAACAATGTTTAAGTACAGTACAGTTTTGAACCTGTAATTAAACCTGCATACCGACCACTCAGACATGGCCAAGTAGTTCTCATGTATATAATCATTTCCTTTTTGTTTTTCTTTTTTATCAGATCATTTCATCTGAAAATAGAATAAAAATTCCAGAACACTTCTTGCTTTTTTGCTGCATTTAGTCATAAGTGCTTGTATGTTGATGGTGAATGTGTTGTCTTTGAGATATCTGCACAAGAAATAGCCACCCATGTAGTGGTATTCACTACATGAGCCGCTGGCTTCATGCAACCCACAGGTTACTTTTCTGCAGGCCTCATCTTCTCAGAAAAGTAAAGATAAGGTAGATATGTGGCTATCAGGGGCATGTACCTAGTTTGAATACTTTCACCCACCATCATCAACACAAAAGTGTAGTATTTCTATATTACTACATTTATTATAGCTAATCTATACAGAAGTATGTTGCATAAAAAAAATATTTTTATTTATGTACCAAAACATACATTTCATGCAATGATTCTACATGTATTTTTACACTGTATCTGTGGCTGAATTGAAATGTTATACTGATACAAATAGTTCTCCTATAGCATACCATTGCTCTGTTGTGTTTGCCAAGCTTTCCTGTACCTATCAGGCTTGTATATGGATAAGCACCCATCACAGTCTTTCTGTTGGTTGACAAGGCTAACCAAATTCTGAATGACAGTTGCTGGTATTGCACGTATATCAAACTCATTACAAAGATTTTTCTGTACTATAACCAAAGAACAGTGCAGCATTAAAGGAAAATTACTGCTATAGATAAAGGGATAGTTGAGTGGGAGAAGAGAGAAAGTTATCAATGGACACTGCTATTCCTGGACTAATGTTATCATTGGAGTGCCCAGGGTTTGGTGCTGGCCCATTGTTGTTTTCTTTATTTATTAATGATATTAATGAAGGTATATCAGGCTTAATGTCTAAGTTTTCAGATGATACAAAGGTTGGCAGGGTGGTTAATGACAGTATCTATTGCAGCAAGATCTTGAAAAATTAGGCAGTTGGGCTGAGAAATGGCATCTGAGGCATTGGCAAATGCAAAGTAATGCACGTAGGTACCAGTAATCCCAGATTAATGTACCAACTGTACTCAGGGTAGTGAAAAATAAAAAAGACCTGGTGTGACTGTGTAGTCAGATATGAAATTCTCTGAGCAGTGCATAGAGGCTGTAAAGACAGCACATGGGGTTTTGCCAGTGATATACAAAATTTTTCTAGCAGAAATAAGGAACTGATTATTCCATTGTATAAGGCAGTGGTCAGGCCACATCTTGAGTACTCCATACAAGTCTGAAGGCTTCATTTTAGGAATGATGTAGAGCTGCTGGAGTGGGTATAGAGAAAGGCAATGAGATTGGTAAGGGGAACAATGCTCTTAAGAAGAAAGGCTTCAGTTCTGCAAATTGCAGCATCTGTAGAGGCACCTTCAAGGCGATCTTGAAGTTTTTTAAGGCTTTGAATGGAGTGACCAAGCTCAATGCTGATGGAATTCTTCCTCTTGCTGTGACTATGCACATGAGGGGGCATAAATTCATATTGAGGAAAGATTGGTTGTGGAATAGATGTGTGGAAGTGGATAGCTTGAATAAATTCAAAGAAGAACATTACAGTGGTTCACTTTCAGTGAGACTAATCTAATTTCATAATATATTCTTCATTGCTCTTAAAATTTACAGTTAAAAGACTGCATCAGAAAGAAAAATATAAGCAAGTAAAATGGTCTGATAATGTAAACAATCAGATTAAATTAAAAAATAAAGTTTTTTGCACTGTGTGAATAAAATTTTTGTGCACATGAAAACCCCTGCTTAGGTTCAAAGACATTTATTTTCAGTCAAAGTAGGAATTTAACTTTTTTTTTTTTTTGATATATTCACATATTTGAAAACCATTATTTGATTTATGCATTCATTGAATTTTTTTTTTCCAGAGGCCAGAGAATGTGGATAATTTAATCAAGGTAAGATGTATTGTTATAATTGGATTTTAGGTAATTGGATTAAATATATTGTATATGAATAAAAGAAAGAGGTATGTTTTACTGATTTAATTAGCCAAATATATAACTTTTATCCACTGCTGAAACCTAATCTTGGTTGTTATTAAATTTTAAAAAGGATTAAATTAAAACTTAACTTGAGAAACGTTATTTAAAACAATGTTTCTTGTACCTTTTTTGCAGTAGTGTAAAGTAGGGTAAAAATTTTGAAAAATATGTGAATACATAGTATGCATGTGAATGCAAACACGTAACTGCCACGTAAGTTATTTTAGAAGTGTACAGTTTCTCTGTGCTGACTTACATTACTGTTGTGCATTACAAGCTCGTGTCTATTGGGGAACAGATGGCAAATCAGTAAATGTTATTTTATTACGATTGTTTTCTTTAAATCCTTTTATCCTGAAATGTCTTGCTTATAAAACTGAATGTTACTGATTTAAGAGGTAAGTGTTTTAGTCCAAACATTGTCCAAGTTATTTCCTGTTGTATCAATTTCTGAAATATACTAATACTACTGTAATTGAGTCACTAAAAGAAATATAAAATATTAAAGTTTTCATAAAATACTAACTGGTGTTTAATATAACTATATTAAAATAGAATTATATAACAGTGATCAAACAGATAAAATGCAATAAAGGTATCTTAAAATCAAAAACAGGTTCAAGAGGCTTTCCGAAGGCAGGGTATTCTTCATCGGTGGATTATTATGTATTCTGATTATGTGAACATTATATACTGTGTATAAGTACATAGCACAGCTGCCGTAGTGGAAACGTGACTCCTATCATAATCCTGGTGTGGCACTGGAAGTGTCTCTTTATTTGGGCAGCTGTCGGCAAACATTACAACTAAGAACAACAGATTCAGTGGTGGGATGCATGCACAATCCCTGATAACAAGACCTGGGGTGGATGGGATCTATCTAGTTATATTAAAGGAGGCAGCACAGGAAGTAAGCAAACCCTTAGCCATAATTATGAGAGCATCCTTGGACTCAGGGGAAGTCCCTACGGACTGGAGATATGCGTATGTATCACCAATATAATTTTGATATCATATACTTGGATTTCAGCAAAGCTTTTGACACTGTTGCACATGGAAGATTACTGTAAAAATTGGAGCAGTATGGTATTGAAGCTAAGTTGCTACAATGGATAAAAGGGTGGTTGAGTGGGAGAACACAGGGTGGTAATCAATGGCACTGCTCTTCGTGGACTAATGTTATTAGTGGAGTCTTCCAGGGTTTGGTGTTGGGCCCACTGTTGTTTTGTATATTTATCAATGATAATGATGAAGGTATATCAGGCTTAGTGTCAAAGTTTGCAGATGAAACAAAGGTTGGCAGGGTTGTTAATGACAGTAATGGCAGTGTGCTACTGCAACAGGATCTAGAAAGGTTGGGCAGATGGGCTGAGTGGCAACTGAAGTTTAACATTGACAAATGCAAAGTACAGTAAACCCCCGCTATTCCCGGGGTTACGGTCCTGAGAAATGCTGCGAATACCGATAACGCGAATACTGAGTTATGGCTCCCATGGTAATAAAGGGGTTCTGTTCCAAAGTATGAAATATATAAGAAAAACTAGTCTAAAATTTTGTCTATGTATGTATTATATGTACCTTCATAATATGACTATGGACATAGACAGTACATAGTGAAATGCAAGCATTTGGCATCGAAATGAAAATAAGAAACAATTTATTATTAAATGTAATATTTATTAGAAATTTCAAACAAATCTTTGAAACCAGCGTCTTTGCTAGCTAAAAAACTTATCCTGGCAGTGCTATCGCCAGTTTCGCTAAAGTGTTGATAAAGGAGTTTTGCCTTTTCACGAATGATGAGTGAACTTAACGGAATTTTATTTTGAGTTCGGTCTTCTCTCCACAGATTTAAAGCCTTTTCCATTTTTTCTAATTTAACTTCACGAGTTACAGAGCAAATTTTTGAAGCAATTAGCACGTTTTCATGGACACTACGGCGATTTTTTTTCTTCGATTGATCGTACCGTTGACTCATTGATTTTATAATGCTTTGCCACTGAGGAGACACTTTCACCATTAGAAATTTTATCTAATAACTCAATTTTATTCGCTAATGTCATCACCTTTGATCTTTTCACATTTCCCTTGTTATTCGTAGCCATATTTTTGTGCGGGTTAGAAAGAACTTGTCCAAATAAAGTCACTTTCTTCCGTTAACACACTCGAAAAAGTCTGTTTTACACTGCAAACTGGTAGATTTATCACATTTGTAAGCATATCAATTTATAAATTGATAAATTTATTCAATTTATAAGCATATATACAAAGCATATACATTGAGGTTGTCACAGACATTCTCTCAGATATGCCAGACAAGCTGTACTTGCTACCTGGGAGTCTAAAACATTGATGGAACTGATATTCGGGTGACACTCAAGTCAAGTGGACGACCCAATTTCGCAAAGTTCGGACGGTCATTGACAGCCAAATCCTCTGCTTGCACCTTCATGATGGTGGGACTGTAGTAATCCTGGGTATAACCTCCATGCACAAGTACATGGTAGGTGACCACCCAGGTGTGAACCAACGTAAGCAGGGGTCGAGGTGTGGCGCCCACACCACATGGAGGAACGCCACCCCTCTATGTTACCAGGCAGTACTAGGTGGTAGATGACTCATCAAGTGGTGAAATACCACCACTTTGCTTATTGGAGGCTTGAAGTGGTGGAACTCATGTTTAGTCTCTAGAGCTAAGTTCCGGTCTCTAGAGCTAAGTTTCCCTATCTCTTCCATCATGCTGTGATTGATGATTTTTGAGGTTATGATGAACGTCGTGACGAGATCCGATATTCCTTACATTTCGAGGGGACAGCTCTAAAACGGTGTTCGCAGGCCGGCCGCTAGTTAGTATACCGGACCAAACCTATTGGTAACTCTCTAGGAGGCTTCCGGATCAGCTAGTGTATAATCTTGCTACCCCTACTCTGCCAGATAGTGACTGGAGGGAGTCCGAGTAGTGTGTATGCGGGGAGCATTGTCGAGGCCACGTTATGTCAAGGATCTGGGTATATTCTTACCACATGTACACCATATCCAAAAATTTCATTACTTCATACAGCATTACTTCATACTTTTTATTACTATTGAATACACCATGAATTGTCAAAATAATAGAGCAAGCTTATCTGCGAAAAGATCTAAACCTCCCAAGGACTTCCTAATTCATTTCACAAATATACGTGGTCTCAATTCTAATCTCAACGATGTCCATTTCCACTTGCAGTCTTCCAAACCCCATGTACTTTTTCTGACTGAATCTCATTTATCGGTTGATTCAACCACTGCTCATCTCAGATGTCCAAATTATTTGCTGTATGATTCCTTTCGCCTCAAAGGTGGTACTTGTGCATATGTCCGTTCTGATATTCCCTGTCAGAGACTTGGCAATTTGGAATCTCCTCTCTGATCTTCTCTGGCTTAAAATCTCTCTACCTCATTGTGTCAAATTCATCTGTTTGTCTCTACCGTTCTCCCAACTCCACTAATCACTTGGAGCTCTTTGACTTCCTCTCTTTGCAACTTGACTTTCTCCAGTCCAACTTTCCGAACAGTGAGGTAATTTTCCTTGGTGATTTTAATGTTCACAACTCCAGCTGGCTTCCGTTTTCTAGTCACACCGACCCAGCAGGTCGAGATGCTAAGGCTTTTGCAATTACTAATGACCTAGCACAGATTGTTCATTTACCTACAAGAATACCGAACAATCCTAATCATACAGCCAATACGCTTGATCTTTTTCTCACAAACAACTCTTCTAAGTACAAGGTCGAAGTGAGAGGTCCTTTAGGCACTTCAGACCACAACTTGGTGATTGTCTCTTCTCCAATGGAACCTTTATCTCATGGCTATTCCTAACCTCGTGTTGTTTGGCATTACAAGAATGCAAAATGGGATGACCTGCAAGACTTCTTTTCTTCTTTTCCTTGGTCTGATTACTGTTTCAAAACTTCTGATGTCAACGTTTGCTCAGATCGTGTCAGTGAAATTATTCTTGCAGGAATGGAATCCTTTATTCCACACTCCACTTTAAAATCTCGTCCTTTATCTAAACCTTGGTTTTCCAATAAATGTGCTAAGGCTGTCCAAGAGAAGAATGTTGCATATCGTAATTGGCTTGTTTCTAATTCTTCAGTGTCATTTTCTGCCTACACCAAAGCTCACAACAATTGTAAAGCAGTTATTAATCAGCCCAAACTAGAGTTTGAACAGGCTAAGAGTAGAAAACTTGCTTCTTGCCCTAATGGTAGCCAAGCATTCTGGTCTCTTGCCAAAGCTATTGGCCGCAACTTTTGCCCATCTCTGCTCCCACCTCTGTCCAAACGATATGGTTCTGTTGTCACTTCAGCCAAGGATAAAGCTGACCTGCTAGCATCCCATTTTTCTTCCAGCTCATGTATTAATGATCTTGGTAAAACCCCTCCCACCATTCCTAACACGCTCCATTCAATGCCTCCTGTGGTCTTCCGTCAAAAGGATATCAGAAGGATTTTGATGAATCTTAATGCTAAGAAAGCTCCAGGACCTGATGGTATTTCTCCACTTGTTCTCAAAACCTGTGCTCCTGAACTTGCTCCTATTCTTTGCTGCCTTTTTTCACTTTCTTATTCCAAAAGTGTTTTTCCTTCTGCTTGGAAATTTGCTCATATCCAGCCAGTTCCTAAAAAGGGTGACAAATCCCTCCCATCCAATTATCGTCCCATTGCAATTACTTCTACTCTTTCTAAAGTAATGGAGAAATCAATTAACTGCCAACTCTTAAACTACCTAGAAACCTTCCGTCTGATCAACGATCGCCCAGTATGGATTTCCGTAAGTGTCGATCCACTGGTGATATTCTGGCTTATGTTACCCATTTATGGACTAATTCAATGGAAAGGTTCGGTGAAACACAAGTAGTTGCTCTTGACATCTCAAAGGCTTTTGATCGTGTTTGGCATAAAGGTCTTCTAAACAAGCTTCCATCTTATGGTTTGCCAACTGTTTTTAGTAATTGGTTATCCAGTTTTGTCTCTGATCGCTCACTGAAGGTGGATGGCTCTCTGTCTTCTAACTTCTCCACTAATGCTGGTGTCCCCCAAGGTTCAGTTCTTTCCCCCACTCTTTTCCTCTTGTATATCAATGACCTTCTTCCATTGACTGGAAATCCTATCCATAGTTTTGCCGATGATAGCACATTGCATTTAACTTTCCATTTTGAGAAACCTTGTCCTGCTCAATCAGCTTCAAGTTCTCGAAAATCTGCTGCCAATTCCTTAAATGCCAATCTTCAGGTAATTCTCCAGTGGGGCAAAGACAACTTAGTTGATTTCAACCCTTCTAAAACTTAGTCTTGTCTTATATCTCGCAAAAAGGATTCTTCTGCTCCTATGCTTATCTTTAGTGACACTCCAATTTCTAGGCAAAATGATATATCTCTTTTGGGAATTACCCTGACTTCTAATCTCTCTTGGCACAAGCACATTACAAATATTGCTTCCTCTGCATCTAAAAAACTTGGTTTTCTCTTTCGCTCTCGGCGTTACTTTTCTTCCAAACAGCTGCTCACTCTGTATAAATCGCAAATCCGCCCTGCCATGGAATATTGTTCCCACATCTGGGGTGGTGTCCCCAAAACCTTTCTCAGGCTTCTTGATTCCATTCAGAAGAGGGCAGTTAGGTTAATTAATGATTCATCTCTAACAGAGTCTCTCCACTCGCTTTCTCATAGACGCACTGTTTCTGCTGCATGCCTCTTCTACTGCCTCCCTAGCCAGGTGGGAAGGAGCAGCAGTGCGTAGCACACGCTTCTTGATTAGACCGGGGTTCGAGCCTGTCACCACCAAATACGGAGGATGCGGAAAGGTCAGGGAATGACCACCGCATATCCCAGAGCAATATGGCCTTAGTTGCTAATGCTCCTAAAAACCAAATGACAAATGGCCTCTTCTACAGATACTTCCATGGGCACTGTTCTTCTGAATTGGCTTCTATAATTCCCACTCTCTCTTTCAAAACAGGCCGAACACGTGCCGCCACCAGCCAACATCCATTTACTGTCCAACTTCAAACCCACAGAACCAACTTTTTATCTTCCTCATTTATTCATTCAACTGCCGTTTTCTGGAACAACCTTCCTTCATACGTATTTCCTGAAAATTACAATCTACAGAAGTTCAAGTCCAATGTCAACAAATATCTTCTTTCGTCTTCTCAACCTCCAACCCAAGCACGGTACTAAGTACTATAGATTCTAATACCTCTCGCTTGGGCAATTGTAGAATAGATGTGTGGAAATTTTCCTTCAGCCAGTGGGTGGTTAATTGTTGGAACAAACTTCCATCTGTCATTGGGGAAGTTGATAGCTTAAATAAATTCAGGGAGGAACTCTACAAACTTTTAGAGGGAATGGATGTGTGAAATTGGTTTTTTTTTTTTTTTTTTTTTTGGCTGAATCTACATAATTATGCTTGCTTTCGTGCATCACATGCCTCTATTACTATAACCCTTTATATGTTGTTGGTATAAGAAGACTCTTGAGCATTTTCAACAGTTATATTCTTAGTCAGCACCGTCACTTATTATCTTAGTCAGCACTATGATAATGGTCAGAATAAATTTTTTGTAAAGAACTTCTCAGGGTTAAGGCAAAAAATACTATTATCACTCCAGGCGAGCTCACATTTTACTAAAGCACATTTCTGGGGGTCACTGCCATAAAAAAAATAAAAACAATTTCCACTTTCTGGTTTATTGGGCTTTTCTGTTAGTGCAGTTAATTATAAATGGGTAGTAAACTTGATCTTATTGCATTTGCGATAATATAGATAGCTGGAATTCTGTGGATTTTTACGTTATTGTAGTGAAATGTGTGTGTCCCCTTCACTGAAATCTTCGGTCATATAACAAAAATCCTAAATAAATTTTAAGAATCTTCTCTTCATTCCTATTTTTAAGCTTGTTACTCCGTATCTTGCATGTGCAATTTGTGTGTGCCGTGATTGTCGGTATTGACTGCTTATTATTATTATTCTGTTTTAAATTTTACAATCGTAAAAAAGGTAAAAAAAATTGAGCGAAAAAAATAAATGTAAGTTTGAAGTTGCTTAAATTGGGGACTTACTACAGTATATCCAAAAATGTTCAGCAACCTACGTAAAAAATATGCCCCATTATGGAGTCTGCCATTGTACCTTGCGATGAGCATCGGTTTTCCATAAGCATGTGTAATACTGCATTATCGGCACCAGACTTGTGATTTTATGATCATGCCCAGTCGGCTTATGCTACTTTACCCAATGTATATACACAGGTGGGCAAAGACATTATGACCAGCGAGTCGTTATGCAAATCGAAGCAATTGCAGGTGAACTATGGTGCCGGTCGGGACAAGTATAAAAAACACTTGATACTGAGCTCTATTAATCAGTGTTACTCTTGTTCTTCAGATGGGAAAGGCAGCGGACTTAAGCAAGTTTGAAAAAGGCCAAATTGTAATGGCTGACCCAGATGACTGGGTCAGAGCATATCTGAAATGGCACAGCTGGTGACGTGCTCACGGTCAGCTGTGGTTAGTACTTACCAGTGCTTTTTTTGTAAAAAAAAAAAAAAAAAAAAGGTGCCAGTACTCATTCTTTGCTATCAGGAAAACTTGAAAATTAAAAGGATTTTTTTTCCTGATATTGTTACTTTAGTAGTAATGTTTTTGGATTAAGAACAACAAATTTAGTATATTAACAGTTTATTAAGCACTGATTATTTAAGTATATATAAAAAAAGAGTAAAATAAGTAAATAAATCGGTCAACTACTGAGTGCCGGGCACTCAGGATGAAGGGTCCGTAGTCACGAATGGTTGTTAGTGTAGTATCTCAAATAGAGGGCTTTGTGGTAACTGAAAAATGTTTCTAGTACACCAGCTTGGCCTAAAAACTGAGGAACTAACGAAAACGTCTATTTGAGTGTTTCCAGTTGTTGTGAATGACAAGGATGGGAGAAGCAACTCGGACTTCTTCCTGGAGAAGCGATTAAAATCTTGGGGAGAAGCAACTGGCAGATGAGGGCCGTGCAAGATTCCGTGCAGGCGCTGCCTCAACAGGTGGAGTTGTCCCGGCAAGGAGGTACTCTCTAGTACCTCCTTGCCGGGACAACTCCAGCTTTGAAAATTGTTAAAAGATGCTTCTCATCGCAAAATTTATAAATGACCTTTATAGAATTATTAACTAGCTATTTAGCAACCTTTTTGTTACCAAAAGGAGAGTTTCTTAGTACAAAGAATCGAAGTGCAACAAAATTTTTTTTATTTTAACACAAAGTAAATGATAGATTTTAATTGGAATAGTTTTCCCTTGATAAGCATTGGATAATGCATAGCTAATGTGATTTTTAAATTTTTAGCTCAATTAGCGATGGAAATAAGGGGGGGGAACATGAAAATTACTCACATTTTCCTGTCTGGCGCTGCCATTTTTAATTTTAAAAATATTTTAAAATTATATTTTAAACCTACTCGAGCTCTTTCCAAGTGTATATAGGTTGTCAACATCACATTTTACCACTTTCTCAGACAAATTTTTGTCAACAGCGATCAATATGGCATTATGTCGGCCCATACGACGTACAAACCCATGCAAAATTTCGAGTCATTAGGTTGAGTGATTCCAGAGGTACAATGCTGTGACAGATGGATGAACAGACAACAGAGTGACATTCTAAGGGTCCTTCGTTCGACTATGGACCCTAAAAATAAGTAAAAATAAATAAGTAAAAATAATTTCATAATAAAGTTTTTGTAGAATATTCCAAATTTTTATTAAGTTTTCATCCGACAGACACCCTATGCCGACTTCTTTTCTTCCTCTTTGTGTCTCTTGCTGAATGACGTTTCCGAAGCAGCCACGAATCGACATTTTGCTGGATCGAAACGGGTCAACAGTGGGCCTGAAATTTTAAGGTAGTGAACCTTAAACAGTAGTGAAGAAACTGTTTTTGTCATGAACGAAGCTCTGGTTGTGCTGGCAATCAGATTCATTGTGAAAATCCTCGTTCACATTCACTCGATGAAATTGGTATCATACTCAGGGTGCCATGAAATGTTTAAATTCTTCCGAAACCATCTTTTCAATTAGGTATTCCCGAAATCCATGAATTGTACCTCTTTCATTTAACTGTAATTTTCTAACTTTATTTTCACCAAATGCCAACAATTCATGTTTAGGTTTAATATGTTGTCCTCGTTTTCCTTCTCTCATCATCGGTATTGTCATTAGTTCTTAAATTTGATATTTTTCTTTTCTTTTCTTTTTTTTTTTGAGACTGTCCAAAATGTCAGTGTCATTCGGATATTCAGGTATTGTGACCATGTAAACAGAAATAGGAAAAATTTACGGAAAAATGTGGATAACGCACTTCAGCGAAACAACAGATTATTTTTTTTCGTTCTTTTTATTTTTTTAATTCTCAAATAGAGCGCTTACAGTTGATTCACAGCGGGGACCAACCTATGGCCCCACTTGGAAAGTGAACTAAAACAGCATAAAGAAATCTAACTTTGAATTTTTTTTTAATATGAGTCCTGTACGGGAAAAGTTTGGACACCATTGCAGTAGAAGGTGGACCATTGGGAATACCCTTTGATCTGATCACTGTTGACCAGCACGATTTCTCCATATGTGGGACAGGTTTTACCAGGTACCACTAAGTTGTAGAATCCCTTTAGCTCTCTTAATGTGCGCAGTAGCACTAATTGCCTGAAGGCCAGAAATGCAAACAGTGCGTATTGAGTTAATTCTCTTCTAATCTGTTTGCTATATGAAAATTTTCTTCGCTCAACGGAAAGAATTTTAAATGTAACTTCCGAGGGGGATTCAAAATAATTCGTTATAAAAGGACTTCGTTAAACAGAGGTCTGACTGAGTAATTTAGAATTATAAAAATGGTTATACGGTTTTATGAAGAAAATATCTTAACAATAGACAGTGAAAAATACAAATTTAGTTAAATAATTTTAAGCTTATTTGAATAGTAGATAAACATGTGAAAAAAAAAATTTACAGAATATTACAAATTTCGAAGTGCACTGCATCCAAATGTCACTGTTAATAAAGGTGCCGGTACGCCATACCGTACCAAAATAAGCACTGGTACTTACCAAAAGTGGTCCGAGGAGGGGGGAACCCATGAACCACTGGCAAAGTGTTGGATGACCACGGTTCATCGATGCTCAAGGTGAGTGAAGGCTCTCCCGGATGGCACGTGGCAACAGAAGGGTGACTATGGTGCAACTAGCTGGTAATTGGAATGCTGGTACATGGGAGTAATGTGTCACAACACACAGTACATCGAACCCTGTTGAAACTGGGGCTGTGTAGCCCATGGTTCACCGGTGACAGTGCCTACAATGGGCATGCGAGCATTGAAATTGGACCTTGAGTGATTGGAAGGTCGCCTGGTCCGATGAATCACCTTTCCTGTTGCACCATGTGGACCGGGTACGTGTGCATAGTTTACCTAGGGAAGTGATGGCTCCTGGATGCACTGTGGGGAAAAAACAAGCCGGTAGTGGCAGTGTCATGCTTTGGGCACTGTTCTGCTGGGATATCCTGGGTTCAGTCATCCATGTGCCAGGCACTCTGATGTCTACCACCTACCTAAACATCATTGCTGACTAGGTACACCCTTTCATGGCAACGGTTTTCCCCTCTGGCGGTGCCATCTTTCAGCAGGAAAATGCACCATGCGACACCTCCCATGGTGTCTTGCATGAAGCTTTATTCGCTGTTTCAAATTTGAATACAGTTTTACAAAATGAAGAGCTCCACTTGTCTTCACTGCCGATGGTTATCAACTCAACATTACAACTAGAATATATAGTCAGATTGTATCGAATAAAACCCAAAAAGTACAATTTGTAAAAATTATCATAAAATGCTTCAAACTATTCATCATGTTTGACGAATTGTTTTAAATGAAGATACGAGTTACGAGTAAACGAAGATACAAGTAAGAGTTACAGAGTGGCAAAAAAATTTGTTAATACCATGGTCAGTCGAATGAAGGATCATTTTAACAACAAAGCAATGTCGATTGTCAACTTTACTGCAAAGTTTGAATCATCAAAATCTTTCTGCGAACTAACAGAAGATGGCATAAAGATAATCTCGTTTTGTATAAACTTGAACTTTGATCCTTTGTGGAATGACATTCGCTCCTTTAAATATTTGACAAAAACAGAAAGCCAATTCAACAACAATCTTATACAGTCAATTTTGGAATCAAATATTGGATATGTTGAGCAAAAGACATTGTATCAAGCTATGCTGTTAACTGCTAGTGATGAATGTTCTTTTAGCTCAATGAATCGGTTGATGACAAAATTAAGGAACTGAATGGAAAGCAAGGTTGCACGAAGGTCAGTGTAGAAGGCCTGAATGAGTTATCAGAAAAATTAATAAATGAAGTGATTGATATGTATGCAAAGAAGAATAAGATTATAATTTGTATGATTTCTGCAAATTAATTTTCATATTATAAAACTGCAATTATTTTCATTAATGTGGTTTTTGTGAACTGACTATTAGTATTTAGATGTTAAATAATAAATATTTCCTTTTGTTTTCTCATATTATCTTATTACAACATTCATAAATATAGATTTGTTTGTAATATATATGTATACATTGCAAATAATAATAATAAAAATGGACATTTACTGTATGTACCCCACAAGTTTACATCCCCCCAGTGCAAACACTCTGGATTCAACACTTTACTACTGCAATTGTTTTGGCAAGTTAGGAGGAAATTTCACAGGCAGGCACCTGAGATGCCTAAATAGGGCCAGCTAATCAAAGTGCAGAATAGAAACCATTTTGTTTTATTTAATATTTTTGTGTGGAATTTTTATATGAATAATTTTACTTTTTGAGGTATAGAAAACTAAACTAATATTGTCATTTTAAGGCAGCCATAGGCAATTTGCCATTTGAGGAGGTCTACTATAGTTCAATTGCTAAAAAACTGCTGATTAGACTTCAGGATACATGTACAAGGTAAGAATAATATATAGTGTGTATATCCCTTAGCTTTATCAAAAAGAAGGGTTTAGAGAAAATTATGAAACAATGTATAAATAGTATTAGTAGTGGCAAAAGCAAGCTTATGCCGCATCAGCCAAAAAAATCCCACTTATCACCTGTCCATTCTCTGTAATAGTTTTTCTCCTTTAATTTATTCAAATTACCCACTTCCACACACCAGTTAGACGTTGCATTCCAACGTTCACCTACACACTAGCTGCAGTCTCGGTTGTGTACCCTTTTTAAGCAAGAGGAAGGATGCCATCAGCATTTAACTTATTCATTTCATTCAAAGCCTTAAAACACCTCGATCAGATCTCCTTGTAGGTGCGTAATCTTCAGAGGCTGCAGTTTGCAAAACCAAAGCCTTTCTTGGCAAGTGCACCTTTTTGTTTTTCCCACTAATTTAATTGCCCTTCTCTGCACCTATTCCAACAGATCCACATCCTTCCTAAAATGAGGCTTCAAGACCTGTCATTTCATTGGACTTAAAATCTCAAAGTGAGTTCAGAAATGTCAAAAATAGCAAATTTAGTGTTACTAAACATACTGGATATAGGCTTTGTTTCTTGTATTTAGATCAGAATGATATCAATAAACTAATTATTTTTAAATTTTGCACTGAGAATAGTGTTTTTCATTTAATTTGAGTTAAAATAAAAAATATTTCTTGGTCACAAAGTTTGAAAGAATAGTGCTGACAGTGATGAACTGTCTTGTTAACATTAAAGTAGGTCCCACAACTTGAAAAGTATGAGAGCTTGTCCATACCATGGAAACACTCACAATACCTCCATCTCCACAGTTAAACATTCCCCATACCCAAAAATATCCATCAGACTTGAAGGATGTGTGACATGGCTCGTCATTCCACAGTAATAATTTCCATTGAACCATGGTCTGTGTGCCATGCTGCCTGTTGATGGTGTGCATTTATTTTTGTGTAACTGCAGGTCCAGACTCAGATTCCCTAGGGGAGGTCTGATGAAGTAACTGGTACCTCAAGGCATGTCAGCCCCCTGTCATTTTACACATACCTGACCATTTAGAGGGCTCGGTCTGGACTTCTACTGCTTCATCACATTGCCAGTTGCATACTTGAAAATGTTTTAATTGCTGTGCAGTTGCATGCACATACATTACCCTTACGTAATGCTCAACTGTCATTTCCCTAAGATGTTAGCTTTCACATTTGAAATGAATTTGGGGCTGCCACAGAACGCCTTTATTGGTTAAAATATTAGCTGGCATATTTCATAGTCAATTTCCTACAGAAGAGTGGCTCATGACTTTTAATAGGATGGTATATAGGAATATGGTGTATATATATATAGATGGAAATAAAATTCTCATTCTCTTACTGCTTTGCAAGTGGTGAATGTATCTGCTTGTAACAAGCCTGGTTTAATTACTCATGAACTGTAAACAGTGTTTTTCCCAGCAATGGCTATTCTTTGATTGTCTAAGAACTTTATTAAACATCAGTTTTGTATTGGTGTTGCCTGTGACAATCTGAAGTCCTGAGAAAAAATACTTCTAAAACTTCACTAGAATTCTGTATAAGGTTTGACCAAAAAAATTACATGAATGTTGCTAAAATGAGTTTTATTTAAAAATAAATGTTTACATTTGTCATAATTATTCATTATAATCTTCTGCAACTGTACACTTGTTCCATCATGCCTGCCACTGATCAGAATATTTTTAGAAGTTTTCTTTTGTGAATATCTTTAGGCAGGCTGTCTTGTTTGTTTGAATTTCTTGAATAGCCTCAAATCGTTTTCCTTTCATGTCCCATTTTAATTTTAGGAATACCCAAAAAAATTGCATGGCGACCACATCATGTGAATAAGGCAGTGTGGCATGATGAGAATGTGTTTTTGTGATTTTCACTATGTCAACAAATGGGAAAAACAAGTATTCACCCAAAGCAGCTTTCCACTATACTGGTACTTAAAAAGCTAAAACTTGGCACGTATATGCTTAAATGATGTTATCGTTGTAAGCCCCATTCACAATATTTTACTACCGTTATGCATTTGAGTAGGTCATTCATTGAACTTTCTGAACAGACCTTGTGTAGTTACTTCATTAATGGTAATTTTTTTCAAATGCATATACATCTATTATTGTCTGAATGCTTGGACCTCCATTTCTGTGAGCAGAAATAATGCTCTATTGCAAATACATTTCACAGAATGATTTTAAGCATGAAGTGCCATTTAGATGGTATAATCACTGGTTAAAGATATGATATACCTGATGGATGGATGCTTAAAAGCCTCACTTACATATCAGACCATGCAAGTATGCACACCTGTCTATTACCATAAGTGCTGCCGTATTTTGTGCTTCTCTGATTATGAAAAGTTCAGAAATTACATTATAATAAAGTATAAGTATAGTTAAAATACTAATGAAAAAGTTTGGAATTGTTTCAGTTTTTGTAGAATTTATTTTTGGTAAACTATAAAATATAATTTTGTATCAGACTCAATTATCATTACAAAACCGAAGAGTATTAAAAATATTGAGTCAAATGAACCTTAATTTTAGGAGTGACTTGGAAAAACTACATCCTTCAGCTGAAATGATATCAGCCAAAACAACGAATATTGCAGTTCGTGGAGTGATTGTCACGCTGAGAGGACACAAAGAAAATGGGTGTATTAATGAAGAAGGGATTCAGTATGACTTTCTCTCTCGCTATTTTGCTCCATGGGTTGGAGTTGCTGAAGATCCTGTAACAGGTAAGAAGCAACCTTGTAAACAATTCTGGCCTTTATAACTATATCCAGAAGGGAGTATAATGATATTGTGTGGGCCCTGTAGAATAAGTTTCTTTTGTGGAATTTTAGTTTTATAAGAAACTAAATTCATGTATGTAAATGCTCTTAAATATTAATTTTTTCTTATTTTGACTTGATAACACAACTCATTTGCAATTATTATTTGAGATTAGGATCCACTGTTATGTATTTGAAGATTCTATCTTCAGTACAATTTCAATATCCTCTAATATCCTCTGTATCTAATGATACAGGCATTCTCCACCTTACGTAATACTCGACTTATATAAATTCCGGCTAGTGCAAACTGAAAAATATGGAAACTTATTTTGCATCCCATAGGAATAAATGGGGGTATTATGAAAATATAATGTGAACCCAATACAGGCTGGCCTTGATTAACGCGATTAATTCGTCTTGCGAGCACATCGTGCAAAATGGAAATGCGTTAATCGAATATAATAATCAATAGGAAAAATTATGATTGCTCCATGACCTTCAGAAATGTCCATAAAGAATTTTAAAAATACCTTTTTAACTGTATACCATGTAAAAGATAATGAAAATAATTACAGAATTAAATGTTTATTGCATAAAACACACAATGAAGAAACTATTTGTTATGGGATATTTGAACGGTTTGGCATTTTTTCTGTCATACAATTTCTGATAGCCGACAAGTTTTAGCATTAGCATTAGTAGAGGCATTTGATGCAAGAAAGCAAGCTTATGCAGCATCAGCCAAAAAAAAAAAACCCACTTCCACTTCACCCCTCTGTTCGTTCAAAATACCTGTCCAGCTGAGCCTTAAACTTATTTAGGCTATCAACTTCCACGACAAGGGATGGAAGTCTGTTCCACCAACCAACCACCCGCTGGCTAAAGGCAAATTTCCGCACGTCTATCCTACATCTGTCTTTCCTCAATTTGAATTTATGCCCTCTCAGGTGATTATTCTGAGCGAGAGGAAGAATCCCATCAGCATTGAGCATGCTCAAACCATTCAAGGCTTTATACTCCTCTATCAGATCACCTCGCTGGTGCCTAGTCTCCAGACACTGTAATTTGCAAAACTTAAGCCTTTCTTCGTAAGAGCACCCCTTTGTTCCATTCACTAATCTTGTTGCCCTTCTCTGTACTCGTTCCAGCAGCTCTACATCCTCCTTGAAATGAGGCCTCCAGACCTGTATACAGTACTCTAGGTGTGGCCTGACCATTGCCTTATACAAGGGAATAATCACCTCCTTATCCCTGCTAGAAAAATTCCTATATATCATTGACAATACACCATGAGCTACTCTTGCAGCCCGTCTGCACTGCTCAGAGAACTTCATATCTGCCTGCACAACCACCCCCAGGTCCCTTTCATTCTCTACCACTGTCAGTGTAGTACCACAGAGTTGATACATTGCTCTGGGGTTGCTGTTTCCCGTGTGTAGTACTTTACATTTGTCAATGTTAAACTTCATTTGCCACCTCTCAGCCCATCTGCTCAACCTTTCCAGATCCTGTTGCAGCAGCAACTCTAGGCCCTGGCAAAATTTTATGCCTCTTTCACTGTTAGGATCAGCATCCACTACCTTTTGTTGAGGTTGTTTGAGATATGAAAGATTTCACTTTGTTCTTTTACCATTCTTCGTGGTTACATTTTCATCTAACTTATTTGAAAACTTGGATTTTTAGATGCAAGTTTGCACGACTTTATTAGCGGGAGACAAACAAGTAACACGTACTTGCATTATGCGAGGCATGGCTGTAACATATTGGTAATTCGTTCCAAGACCTCAAAAGTTGAAATTTTAGCTAACTAATCTATTTGACTCTCTAAAGGGTCAATTTTATTAGTTTTATATAAATTTATATCAAATAAGCACAACACAAAAATCACTTAACTAAAGGATGCAAAAACAAAACATGTGGCCAACACCTTTTACAAACTACTATTGGCTGAGAGGAAGGGCTATGCAGTCCGGCCAGACTTTACTTTAATTACTACACTTTAATTATTATCATATGTTCTGTTATAAGAATCAATGCTGATATTTTTCTAAAGCACATTTCTGGAGGTCTAGACCATAAAACAACAAACAAATTAGGCTTTTCTGTTAGTGAAATTATTATAAACAGGTGGTAAACTCAATTTTATTGCATTTGCAATAATGAAGAATACTGATAACTGGAATTGTGTGGGTTTTTATTATGGTGAAATGTGTTTGCTCTTCACTGAAATCTTCAAAAAAAAAATTTCAGAATCTTCTCTTCATTCCTATTTACTTATTCCAATAATGTGGTGGCAGTGCTAGGAAACAAAACAAAACTGATTTAGAAATGAAAATGATTAAGAGGTAAGCTGCAGGACAAAGTTTGTAATCTATTGCATGGGAATTAAGCCTCAATGCTTCAACAGTGAATACTATTTTCAAAGGACAGTGCGTGTATAAAAGAACATGTTAAAGGATCAATGAATATAAGATCAACAGTGATCACAAAAGAGCATTCAGGTGGTATATCAAAGATGGAAAAGCTATTAATATGGATGGAATATCAGATTCAGAAACAAGTGCTCCTGAGTCTAATAACCATTCAAGCAAAAGCAAGAATTATTTATGAAGATATTAAGGATTAACTTTAGGGGCTCACATCTGGTGAGTATGGGCTTGGCACATCCAGGGTCCTGAGCTGTATATCATCATTCTTCTCTCTCTCTCTCAGGGTAACTCAGGAATTTTTTTTGGCTGGTACAGCATAAGCCTCAGGTTTCCTTGCACCATATGGCTAATAATAATAAAAGTACGTCGAACCCCAAGCCAAATTTGTGGCAAGTAATGGGTGGTTTACTAGGTTTAAGCATCGCTCTGGTTTCCATAATGTTAAAGTAAAATTTTTGTAATTTTGTACACTTGAAATTTTTCCTGTGCACGAGATTAAAAAAAATTGAATAAATTTTATTTACATGTTTACCGAATATCTTTTTCGCTTCAATCAAATTCAGTGTGCATAAGCCTTTAGGGAAATTCGATCTTACGGAGTGTTCCGCGGAACGCAACCCTTACACAAGTCAGGGAGTGATCGTACATAACTTGATTCAAATTCATCAACTTCTGGATCTGAATTTTGTACAATTTTTTCACTTTCAGTCACATAAGTATCATCATTTTAAAACATCTCATCTCCACATATAAAACAAGGCTTCTAAGTGTCTTGTCCTTTGATTTTTTCAAAGCTATATTTGCATTGCCATTTATTATTAACTGTCTGCTGTTACCTGAAAATACATACAATCCACAAAAAAATGGAGTAAAGTAAGTTAAGACAATCCACACAAAAATGGATATATTGCAGCTGGACCAACCCATGAAAAACATATGTATTCATAAAAGATCTAAGAAATCACAGTACAGCTTCATCATTGTCAGAATAGAAATGGTGAAAACAATGCCCTTTGATTTGAAGTGACATCTGGCCATGCAAAATGTATTCAAAAAATTAATTTTCCTTGAATTTGCTTTTAATTGCAGTTTGTGAAAAAAATACTCAAGTATTTTACGAAGTAAAGACACTTAGTTCCATGTTATATTTGAGCTTAACCCTGGGTTAGTTGCACAGGGTCAGTATAACAAACTGTATTTCAGTAGTTTTCTTTTTGTACTCCCTCCACATAGCTGAAACTTAATACCTGATTTTGAAATTTTCTTTGAACGCTCTACAGAAAATTCCAGAAATATCTTAATTATCACATAATTAGGAAAAAATCACGATTAAGCCAAACCTAATTACATGCACATTTTGATTGACATATGTCATGAAGAATTATTGATTGTAAGTTTGCTTTATTGATGCATGCTTTCTTCCAGTTGGTAATTCTTTTAAGTTTTATGCAGCGAGCACTCCTGTTACTGACATGCTCTTGTCTAAGTGTACATTGAAGGGAATGGTTTTTAGATTTGCATTTCCTTGGTACAAAGGGCCAATTTGTGAACTGAAAAACCCAGAGTAACTCATGAGAAGATATTCTACCCCCCCACATCTGAGATCAGCTAACTGCAGCTTCAACTGAAGAGAATGTTTAGAAATTTCTCCAGTTGTAGATGGGAATCAAACCACTCAATCACAGACCACTCCAAACAAGTGATGAAACGATTATATTGTCACAGGGAACATGTATTGTTGCCTTCAAAGTACAGTCAGTCCTCGTATAACATGTGTTTACACTACACGAATTCGATCATACACGATTTATAAATAGGGGAACGATATCTTATATAACACGAACCGAATTCGCTTATGCACGATTCGCCTTTGTGTTTACAAGAAATGGCAGTCGAACGCAGAATCACCCCAACCGAACGCAACACGATAGGAATGAAGAGAAGATTCAGAAAATGTATTTATGTTTTTTATATCAATGAAGGGGAAACACATTTCACCATAATAACGTAAAAACAACCAATTCCAGCTATCGGTTTATCGCAAATGCAATTAGATCGAGTTTACTACCAGTTTATAACAGATTCCACTAGCAGAAACGCAACGGGAAATTGTTTTTATTGTTTTATGGTAGTAACCCCCAGAAATGTGCTTTAGTAAAATGTGAGGTGTTAATAGTGTATCTCTGCCTTTACGGTGTTGTTTATTCAGTTGCTACACGCGCACAGCTTTGTGTATCAAGGGTGCCTCTTCGTTTTGTAATTGTGCTTTATTCCCTAAAAATGAGTAAAATACTTAAAAGGTGTGAAAAGGAAGCGTCTTGGTGAAGACACTGCAGATTCAGAGAGAAAAAGAAAAGCAATATCGATAAACAGAGGCGGACTGGGTCAAAAATTCTTACCCGGGGAAAATTTGTAGTGGCCTCATACTATGGTTTATGGCCAAAATCCAACCGGCCTCCGGCCCACCGGGGTTTCCCCGGTAAGGCTTATGGCCAGTCCGCCTCTGTCGATAGAGAAAAAATATGAAATTGTGAAACGCTTTGAGCGAAATGAAAGACCATGTGACATTGCACGTGCTACAGACCTAAATGAGGCAACTCCAAGAATTACAAAGAATGCAGAGAAAATAAAAACAACTTTCATAGCAGGAACAACTCAAAGTGTAATTAAAATCCATTAGATTAAAACACACAGATTTGGAAGAGATGGAATGGCTGTCATCTGTTTGGATAGAAAATCAAACAAAAAACAAGTTTGCTTACGATAGAAGAAAAAGCATTAGCAATATTTTATTACGTAATAAAATACGTATTTTTTTACGATTATTTGTGTTTGGTAATGTTTTGGTTACAAATGTGTTCAATCTTGGGTGGTCGGCACCTAACCCTATTTTTCCCATAGGGCCTGTTGTTTATATTGCACGATTTTGCATTACACGAGTGTTTCTAGGAACACAACTATCGTGCTATACGAGGACTGACTGTAGTTGCCCTGGTAGATTATAACTTAATTCCAACAATGTTACTGTTACTCAAAACAACTTTAGACCTCCTCTCTTGGAAATTATTTCAGAATGTTACATTCTTGTGAATATTGTCAGATCTTTTTTAAGGGGAATTCAATTTTTGTCAAAAGTCATTTAGAAATAAGTCTAGCAAATATGGATAACCAAGAAGGTTAATAGTTTTTAGTCAAAATATGCTTCACAGTTGTGAGCCAGGATACTGCCATCATGAGAAAGCAAATCTCATTGGATCATAGTTCTCTCCCTTTATTCTAATTTGTTCTCAATAATTTTAAAATTTTATTTCATTTTCTTTGTTAAAACTCCATGGTGAACTCTGAAGTTAGTTTACGATGAATTTGCTAACATTAAGTTAATTTGAACAATAATTAATATTTCCTTAACTGGCAACCACATGCTATCTCTGAAATGTATTAATTTACAGTATAAAAAAAAATGTCTAAAAAATTAAATATAAAGTATTTATTAAATTAACAACCTTTTCAGATCCAGTTATTTATCTATTTTTCTTTGATGAATAATGAACCCAGACTAGTTCACATTGAGTCGTACACTGAAAGTGTAATCCTTAGCTCACTGAAGATTAGTAACTTTATCACATTAAAATTGTTTTCTAGGTTCAGCACATGCAGTCTTAGGGCCATATTGGTCAGATATTATTGGAAAGACTGAAATGTTTGGTAAGTAATCAGGAGTTAAACAGTTTGTTAATATTTCATTTTATTATTACCTACTATTTTTATTATACAATGTCAGCAAGCATTTGAAAAGATCACACTTATTTCACTTTTACAAATAGAACACATCCAATTTAACTTTTTTTTTTTTAATGATTTAAAAATTGAGTATTGAAATTCCGATTACACCAAAGGGTTAAAATAAGTTAACTCTGCACTTAGACATTAAACATAATACCAGGCGTTGATAAAGATAAACATTTTATATAATGCCTGCCTTTTTTTTTTTCGAAACTAATTTAGAGCTTGTAGGTTTAATTCAAAATAGTGAAACACAAATTAAAAAAAAAAAAAAAAAAATTCCGGAATTCCAAACATTCCCCAAAAGCCAAAGTTGCACTTCGGCTTTTAGGGAATGTTTTTAAATTTGGTTTGTCATTTTAACTCCACTTTGAATCATGACTACAACCTCTAATGGGGGTTGGAGAACCTTTTTAGTGCCAGGAGAAAATTGTAAGTACATAAGAACCTGTGGGGGTGCATCTATGCTGGGAAAAATATCGAATCTTAAATTTTACAAATTCGTAGATATGCATGTGATCACACTAATCAATATTAATTAATTAAAATGCTATAATGCATTTAATTAACTACACAATTATTCTTCAAATACTGAAACACCAAAGACACCACAGTTATGTTTTAATTTTAATGAAACTTCTTACCATGCTCCTAAACAAGAAGATTAAATGCTTTGCTTTGGAAAGCTCAGAGATGTCAGACAGTACTGATGATGTGGCAATTCTTAGTTGGTTTGCAAGAAAGAGTATCATCCGTAAGTCTAGTAGCACGCAAGTGGTTCTTGACCTCTTTCGAAACTGATTCAAAAGATTGAAGCATTCTCCACTATCGATTCTGGTTTCAGTTCTTTCAGTGTTGGAAAATGTACCATGCGGTGTTTTTTCAGTTGAGTTACAAACAATTGCAGCATTGATTCAAAGCTCCTGATATTGACAAGAGGTTATGAGCTGATTTGGCCCTTCTAATTTCAAATTTAGATCATGTAACCAAAAATGCCGAATCACATAACCACTTTTTATCCTCTAATTCCATAATGGGGGCGTGGGGTTTAATTTCTGCCAAAGAGTTTCACTTCATCTTTCAGTTCATAGAAGTGTTTGAGCATGTGCCCTTTGTTTAGCCAGCAAACCTCATATTTCAACTGTACAATAAATCACCATCTTCTGCTTCAAGGTCTAACATTTCTTTAAATCATTATTTTTTTATGAAGTTAATACATTTTGTTACTACTTTCATCACAGTGGTCATTCTTAGAGAATGTGCACATAAATTTTGTTGGTGAATAAGATGACACACTATTAACACATTAGAGTCCAGTTGATGGCTCTCCAGTTCTTTCTTAATTAAAGAAACAAGTCCTTTTTGAGATCCTGTCATACAAAGGGTATTAGGAAAGTTTTGCAATATGACGCAACAATGAATCACAGGAAGCTGCTTGTTGCTGCATGTTGAGACATGTTCATACGTGCATAGTAGCCGCCGCGCCAAGCCGATGGGCTCAGTTATTCATTAGTAGTGAGAGTGTAAAGTGCTTGCGATGGCATCGTGGTCATGAAATGAGATAAGGACAGTTTTGCGGTATAATTTCGTGCGTGGTTTAACCATAGACCAGTGCTTAGAAGAAATGACTCTTGCACTAGATGATGATTGTCCACATCGTACAACGATATTCAGGTGGTATAGAGAATTCCAAAGGGGAAATTTCACTCTGGAGGTTTCTGAGAGGCCGGGAAGACCACGAACGTCAGTTACGGAGGAAAACGTTACTGCTGTGAGGAAAATGCTTGACGAAAACAGGCGAGTGACCTACCAACAGATAGAGGATACTTTGGGCCTAAATGCATCAGCAATTCGTTCGATTCTGCCAGATCATTTGCACGTGAAGAAACTTTGTTCTCTCTGGGTGCCGCATCAACTGACTGAAGAGCAGATGACACGACGTGTGACTTGGTGCCGGGAGATGTTAAAAAAGTTTGATAAGGGACAATCTCGGTATGTGAACAATATCGTGACAGGTGACGAGACTTGGCTGTACTATTACGATCTGCCGACCAAGGCTCAAAACAAAGTTTGGGTCTTTGATGATGACGACACACCCGTAATTGTCAGAAAATCCCGATCTATAAAGAAGAAAATGATAGCTGTATTTTTCAAATCGAGTTGAATTGTGGAACGTGTCATTTTGGACACGCAGAAGACAGTCACAGCTAAGTGGTATACTGAACAATGCCTGCCTAAAGTCATTGGATCTATGAAGAACCTGCGGCCAAAGTCAAGAATGGACACCTGGTACCTCCATCACGATAATGCTGCAGCTCACCGCGCCAAAGCCTGCACCGAATATTTGATCACGAGAGGACTGAAACTTCTGGAGCACCCTCCCTACAGTCCAGACCTTGCTCCCTGCGACTTTGCACTGTTCCCGCATGTGAAAATGAAGCTAAAAGGGAGGCGGTTTTCCAATGATGAGGACCTTCTACGGGCTTGGGACAACGAGTGTGCTTTACTCCCTAGTGAAACTTGGCAGAACTGGTTTAAAGATTGGTTTCGGAGGATGGAGAGGTGTATTGAATGTAGAGGAAATTACTTTGAAAAAATTAAATAAACAAAGCTGTGTTGCAAAATTTTGCTAGTACCCTTTGTAGATGGTGCACCATCCAGTTTTTCATAGGGTAAATCGAAATCACTTATTGCTGATTTGACTTCAGAAAAGAGATCTACACCAGTGGCAGTCCCCATGCATCGATTTTAAAGCATGTAAATCTTCTCGTATCGTAAAGTTTGCTGTTGCATATACAAATATGGCTAAATGTGGCGTATTTGATATATGTTGTCTCATCTACAGCTATGGAATAAAACAAATTCTAATGCTGCTTGTTTCAAGGATATTGTTAGCCATGTCTTTTATATGGTCAGAAACTGTCCTCAGTGATAAACTAATATTCTCAAATAAACAGACTTTTTTCTGGAGTTAAATTTGTGCAACAGCAACGATACACTAACAAATTTGCCTTTGATGTGTGGTTTCAGTTTCTTTGCAATTAGCTTACACACTTCATAACTTTCTTGCGTTACGGATATATTTTCATGAATGTCTCTTTTGAAAATTGATTGCTGTTTGCATAAAAATTCTTTTAAAAATGTTAAAGTGTCTTAATGCAGAGTCTCTTTCAGTTTTTCATATTCCTTATGCTTGGTCAAATAGTGGTGTTCAAGATTGTGTACTTTTTATAAACTGCAATAGATTCTTTACAAATGAGAGAGACACTTTCCATTTACTTCCATGAAAAATTATTCTTCCATTTTTTTTTTTTTTTTTCAAAGAACTTTTGCCTGCAGCTCTTTTATTATTACTAGTCATTGCAGAAAGGGGTTACTTTTATGCACTTTACAATACTGACTTAAATAGAAATAAATGTTGCCAGCATTCACAATTATTGCACTTAATTTGCAATGGTGCAATCGATAACCAACCAAGACAAAATTTAAATCAACACTGACTAACCAATAACAAGACCTAATAAAGACAGCCAATGCATGCAAGCATGGTTTTGGAGGAGAAACAATTGCCAAATGCTAATTGGCTGTAATAAAATGGTGTGACTATTAAGCATCAGTTCATACGCATTCAGACTCGTGATTAAAGTTACAAGACTGGCTAACAGAAATTTGTTTATGGAGTGCTTAAAACAAGTTATATTAAATGACTGTTTTGCCCTTTCAAATTTGACTGGTGGCAAGAGGAGCCATCCCTGCTCTATAACCTCTATATATTGTTGCCTAAAGGTTCAGTACTGTAAAATACCATACGTGGATATTTTATTTTGATGATTTGAAAATAGTGTTTATTTACTCTTAATTTATGAAAGTCACACAGTCTCTATGCAGCTACTACTAGTGAATTTAAATTACCTCTAATTATTTTAAAAGTTAAACAGATATATCGTAAGTTCAAATGGTGTGATAAGGCCAAGATATTTGATTTAAAGTTAATTAAACAGCAGTAATGAAAAAAATATTGCTTCAAAAGTTGGGGGGGGGGCAATTGTGTATATGACTTTCTGAACTAAATGTTACTCTGCAATACTTGACATTTCAGATTAAGTAAATTACAGTTAACATAATTACTTCAAACAATTCATATTTACTAAACTGAATGCCAATTAAAAAAATAAATAAATAAAAAGCATACACTGACTAGGTGACTATCATTATTCATTTCTACCAAGTGTGATGAACCACCATTTATCTCCAGCAAAGAAATTTGGCATTACTATACAATAGTACACAAAATTATCTATATTTTTATTCAAACATTCTCCACTTTTTTAAATAGTTCACTAAGTAACTTGAAAAATTAAATATACTACAGTCTATTGTTTCGTAATCTTTTATGACTGCTTCCTTGAATACATTTTCTTCCAAAGTATGAAGAAAATGGTAGTATCTAATGCTCATTCTCTGCTACACTTATTTACATTTCTGATATCTCCTTAAATGAGTCACAAAGAGAGAATGAGGAACCTGTCAAAAGATAGCAAGAGAGAGAGAGAGTCATTTTGCCAACACTGATTCATGCCAGTATTGTAAAATGACTCTTTTTACAGGTTACTCATTCTCAAGAGATTCCAGAAAATTGCCTTTATAGTCTGTCTATTTCTAAAACATTTTGCATGACACAGATATACTTTTCAGCTTTAGAGTACATATTTGTAGGAACAGGATTTGAGCATCTTGCTTTAAGTCATGGCTCTGGATATCAATTTAATACAAGATAAAATTGAGATAGTTACATAAATGAGAGCTTATATAAGCTCAATTAAAAAAGGTAACTCCTTGTTTATTTCTAAAAATGGAGATAGTATAAATCAGTGGTGTATTTTGGGCACACACAATTATAACTGGTTGTTTCATTTAAAATGATTGCAAATTTGCCATTATTACTGTACTTTTAAGATGAATTATGATTTTTAATTTCATAATCCCATTAATTTCCAAATATGCAAGCACTGTTTAGCAGTTAATTCCATAAATACATATTATCACAGAGAAATACACTATTAACAACATACAAGCAATACAGTTTTACCTTTCAGAAGTGGTTCAGTTCATGCTTTTTCAGCAATGGGCATGCACAGTTTTCATCTGTAATATTATATTGGGAAGAGCTCAAGGTGCAGCTAAATATTCAGCCAATTGTTTTGTTACTGGTTGATTCAGAATGAGTGCTGAGGCAACTGTATAGTCAGTTTGTTTATTGAAAGAAGGAAAAAAAAAAAGCTACATGCTGTTTTTAGGTAAAAACCACTTTCATACCAGTCCTCGTATATAATTATTATGCATATGTTAGTAATTGCTAAATTTAGGCAGTTGTCTTTGCTAATACATAACATGGATTAAATGTTATGGCAATTAACTATTTAAATAATTTTACTGAACTTCAGATTTTTATGCTTCTGCCACCTCCATGACATTGCATGGGGTGTTTCCAGTTGCGTTTAGCAAATTTTGTACAGCTTATTTGCTTTTAACATATAAGCTGCAGGCTCAAAAGGACTAGAATACAGAGTTTGAAATGTTGCATTTGCACATGATAAATGTATGTGGCAAATTACGGAAAGAAACTACATTACAACTTAATTCGATATGATTATATGCAAGTTTGCTATAAATTTAAATAGAAGCCAGTGCTTTTACTAGTACTGAAGTACAAGAGACATTTTTTGCCATCTAGGATTGTAGGAACCAATGTGCAAAGTTTTTATCAGATATTTATTGCTCTATTACACAAATGCAAAAATAAACAGGAAATTATTTTTTTTTATTTTATTTTTTACTTCTAACTACTGCTAAAGAGCTGAAGTCTGTTTTTGAGTGATGAAAAAACAGCCAGTGCTCAATTTCTTATCTGAATATGTAATCACCTGCATGTTATACTAATCAAAGTTATGAGATGGGCATGTTCTGTTAGATTGATAAACTCCATAGCTCTTAGAATCTGTATAAGAACATCTGCAAGGTGTGTGGAGACACTTGGACAAACCAAAGCTAGGCAAGCATTTTATTTTGAATTATGTGGCCACTTTTCTATTAAAGTGAGGTAGTGGTATTCATAATACCTTCAGTCTTCTTGTTTGTAACTTTTGACAGTTTCACTCTTGTCTTCAGATAAATCAGATTTCTTGGTGTTTCTGTTAATTTCATTATTTTGTTATAAGAACACACAAATGGCTGCATAATTCAAAATAAAATTCTTGCCTTCCTTTTGATTTGTCCAAATATCCATTCAAAGAATTAGTGTGGTATTAAGAGGAAAAAACAAAATACAAAATCTGTATTGATATCATTATATGAAAGGCTTTTTGTTTTAATGTAATTAGTAATTGAGAATGCAAAATAGATGTATACCTTATATTTAATTTCTTTGCAGCACGCCAATGTTCTAAACGGGGTGGAGAAGTTAATCTGAAATTGACAGACAGTGGTAGAATTGAAATAAGTGGTAACGGAGTGGTTGTTGTTAAAGGTCATATTGATCTATGAAGTTAAGCTAGCATGTTATATGCACTATAAACAATTTTAAAATGAAATAATAAAGGGGGAAAAAATACTCTTCAGAAAGGGTATTCACCAGTAGCAAATATAATTATCAGAATGATATTAACTTAGCGTGTTTTCTTTCACACTGGTTTATTATACTAATCTTGCAAACAACTAGTATTGTTCTGTTTGGATATTTTATATATTATCCTTAAATGGTACATAAGTTTTTAACACCTTGGTATTATAGGTTACAAGAGTTAACTTAGCTGCAGGCTCAACTTGGTGCCCTATATGCAATCAAAAGTGGTTAAAATATGCCACAAAAAGCTTGTAAAGCTATTGGGTTCATTTAAGGAGATACTATATGAACCAGAAAAGCAAAAAATTTACACAAATTCAAAGTTTCTGCACATTGTAAACCTATTTAAGTCTACTACATAGAATATGCTTTTAAAAAATAAAGTTATGCAAATAAATTAAGATGTGAATACAAAACCATCTTACTAAAGGATGGGGGGGGGGGGGGGCAGGAGAATAAAACCTATGGCTTTATAAATGTTAGCAAGTGTTGATTGTTCCCTCACAAGGGAACCATCAACACTTGCTAACATTGACACCAAGCCTGAACACACTTATTTGCAGATATGTAAAGTAAATATTTCTGTGCAAAAGTTTAGCTGTTAATGCCAGGGGGGGGGGCGGTATCAGATGTTGTGTTTGTAACAGCACTCTGGAGTAGATGGAACTCAAAATGCCACCTCTTTGGATTTGAGCTGGGATATTTGGGTTTAGCATGTCATGTTCAGGCTTCAGATTTTTTTGTAATTCTTCTAGGTCACAAAATGGTAGAGAAAAAATAGAACTTCTATTCCAGTTTGAAGGCAATGTAATATTTTGTACATTATTATGTCATTTTAGAATCACATATAACTTACAAAACTAATATTTGTATCATGTACCGATAGTTTAAAACAGGAGCAGCAGTCTTGCCTGTTATACACAACTCTAAAAGTAAACAAGGTCACAAAGATCAAGCTATCACAATTTTACAGGTATATTTCTATTTTCAATAAAATGCTAGTTTTATTGAAAAAAGAAATATACCTGTTATCCGCTTTCATGGCTGATTGATGTCTGTAGCTCCTCATTTGCTTTCCAGAATTGTGTATTTTTAATCAGACACAAACAAGCTTCAACTGTGAAAGGAATTGCCAGCTCTGAAAAGTATAGCCTCTTGCAGTTGGCACACACCACTCCACCAACAAAATGCAAATTTAGGTGTTGATTGCTGCAGTTGAGTCAAAACAATATGCAACTCAAAACTGAAATTAAGTCATAATAAACATAATTAAACTAACAAAATTCAATTAACTAATATAAAACTGAATGACAAAATAAATTAAAACAATGAAGAGTCTTAGTAGTGAACATTAGCATCGAACTAAACTAGAAATGGGATCATGCATAAACAGATTATCCAAACCCCTATGAACAGATTTGTATAACTGTTTTGTGGTTTAAGTGTTTCCTAATTTCAATATAATCACATACCCTCAACCCCACCAATTACTTTGGATATAGATGTGCAATGTCCCCCACCCCTCTATTTTGCTTTCTTCTGTTCCATCTCTAATCTAGTGTGAATGCTTATGTTCACTACTCAGATTCTTCATTGTTTTAATTTATTCTATTGTATAGTTTATATTAGTAAGTTAAAATTTACACAATTCTGTTTTATTGTAATTTAATTTCAATTTTGAGTTGCATATGGTTTTGATTTGTCAATGGCAGGGGCAAGCACTAAATTTTCATTTTGGTGATTACATTTCCTTATTTATTCTAAACAAGGTGGGTATAGTGTGTTTAGCTGGTTCATAATTTCTGTATCAGGAGATATGCCCTGGATACAGAATATCAATGATAATTGAAATACAATGCCTTGTTGGGGTTCACAAGTGCTTGTGATCTCCCTGTTTTGATTAATTTTATTTATTTTTGTGTGTAAGAGTTTTGGGATACAACAGAACTGCAGAGATTTTATACTATTTATTTGTGCAATCACTTAAATTTCAACAACTAGTATTTACAGTACTACAAAATCATTCTGCATTTGTTGTGATATTTCATTTGACAGAGCACCAAAAAGTAAGATTTATTATCAAAATACATTTTTCAGACTTCACCAGATATAAAAAAAAAGGAAAAAAAAAAAAAAGTAAACAGCCTTTCTTATAAATCAGGCTCAAAGGAAATACTTTACAATAAAGCAAAAAAGTGGAAGACAGTTATATTTTACAACATTAAAATACAGCATGTGAATAGTACAACATATCCCATATGTATTTCATTATACAAAACCGAGTCCAAGTTTATTAAAAATGTGTAAATAATATTCAGTAATATAAAGCAGAGCTACTCATTTGATGAAAACTGAACAAATGCATAGATTTAGGAAATATGTGCAATATCATATACCGCTAGGATATATCCTAGACACTTGCAAAATCAAACACTGAATATGTGGCCTGTGCAACATGTAATTTTTATTATTAGCTAATGGCTGCTTCCCAACACTTAACTCTTCTCTAGATGATCAAGAACAAATCAAAAACTACCTCACCTGAAACTGATCTAATCCTCATATGGTGCTTTTAAAAATGCTTGTTGGGCTCTTTTAATAGGAATTGCAAAAAACTATTTAGTGCTGTGTGCTTGTATTTGTTTAAAATGATCAGGAAACCCTATTTAGAAAGCATTTAAATCACAGAAGTTTCACTGTAAATTACTGAACATTGTGGGACAAGAATACTGTATTAAAATATTAACAGTAATCATGCACCATGTGTGTTTTTTAATTTTTTGTTGGGTGGTATGTAATAACTTTTCACAAAATGTGTCATATTCACCAACTTCTCGATTGGAATATGTCCAGAGTTTGGTGAAACAGAATTGAATAATATAAACAGAGAAGACACCACTGTAAAGAAAATAATGAATTTTTATTTTTTTACATTTTTAAATATTTTAAAATTCAGTAAATGAAACTGGTTTTGTTTTGTTTTTGACAATAATCCTGTTCCAATATTGAGCTATAAAGTCAAAATATAGTAAATAAAATATTTAAAAGAATATATGCACAGAGTTACAAATTCACTCCAGGGGGAATGAATGGTACAGAAACCTACACGTGAAAGATTTAAAGATAAATGTCATTGCAACTTTATTCATCTCCAATCTGTCATCAGAAACAAACTTTCCTACCGCAGATTTTAAAATGCCAATTCTAATAATCATAACCATACCTCGTAGGCGGATCTTAATACTATGAACAAATGTTCCTTTATCTGAACATAACAAAGATCCTTATATATATTTTCAAGAAAATTAACTATTTCAACACCTTGTGTGCAAACACACAAAGGCAAAATATCATTTAAGGATAATAAACAATCCAAAAAATTTAAATGGTTCGGTATCTCCTGAGAAAACAGGAGATACCAAAATATTTAAGGAAATAAGTTTGTCCTAAAAAACTCGAGTGAGCAGAAGTTGTATTCTTTCAGTAATTAACAAAGGATTAAGAAGTCAAATCAAAAGCACCCATGCATCCAACAGAGAAATAAAGTGTTCAAAATTTTCAAAGGAGTGTGATAAATACTGATTCTTACAATTGTTGTTTAAAATAAAGTAACACCTAAAATAATCTGTGAAATTCTGTTTTGAAAATAATTCAGGTTAGCTGATATTTCAATTACAGCCCTTCAAAAAGAAATTCCACTTATTTGAATGAAGGAGGAGGAGGGGGGGGGACACTACGCACTAAGTTAAATAAATCCTTTTTTTTTTTTGTGACAGCTAAGACCTGCTTTCTCAATTTTTCAGATAATGAAAAATCTGATAGGCACATGATTATGGAATGATGAAGTGAAGCACACTGGATATAAACTAAATAATATTAACTATTTCAGTATATATAGAGAAGAATCAATACATTTAATTTCTCATTCAGTGAATAAATGAAAACAGTTTTTACAATCAGAGTACATGGAATAAATTGTAGCCTTCTGAATGAAAGTGCAATAACAAGTGACCAAATATTGCAGGTGCCTCTTCATATTTCCTAATTACGTGGAACTAAAAAAATCATTTTTGATATTATTGCATTTGTTCAATTATAGTTTCGATCAATATTTGCATATGGGAAGGGGGGGGCAGCTCTAGACAAATGAGCAGCTCTGATTTAGAATATTATCTGTTGAATTCTGTGGATGACTTTAGACATACACAATAAATAAAAACTTTTATCCAGAAGGCGGCAGTGAAAATATCTTTATACAGTGTCCACTTCTGCATTATTCTACATACATAAAAGTTTCATTTACAACAGACTTTGAATTCTGCAGATTACTGGTTGCAAATAACAACGGGTAAGAAAAATTTCACCAGAAAAGAATTAAAGGAATGTTTACTCCCCAACTTATCCTCAGAATTCAAGCCCCTTCTCTATTTCTAAAGGGATAGCAGCCTGAAAATGTATTTTCTGCACATTGTTATGCAGTGAAGTAGTATATCTTTTATATATTCTTGTTTGAAAAAGAGAAAGGAGTATTACATCAAGAAGCTTCATATGTGCTAAACCAGAAGAAATGTTTAACTAATTTTGATCCTATTAAATTAAAAAATTATGGACCCCAAACAAGTGTTTGCACAAACAGTTTACACACAGGATTTTCACTGAAGGTATACTCCAAGCTGAAGGGCAGTTTGCAAGAGAACCTTGATGCCAGGCATGAAACTGCTAGTTTCTGAAAAGTTAGCACTGGAAACTAGTTGACTGTGAACTGTCAGTGCACTTTGGTAATCTCCCTGCTGGATTGCTTGAATAATCTGATGTAATCCTAGGAGGATGCCACTGGATAACTGAAGAGAGAAAAATTTCTTCTGAAACTTAATATTAAATGTATACATATATATAAAACCTTAGCCTTTTCCAACTGTAAAAGTTATTTTAGGCTCAATTTTTTATTATTTTTTTTATGTGAAACTGCAATGTGGTAACAGTATTTATGCTGGGACAATCTATTCTGTTTGGTGAAACAGAATAGAATAATATAAACAGAAAAGACACCACTGTAGAGAAAATAATGAATTTTTATTTTTATTTTTTTACATTTAAAAATTTTAAAATTCGATAAATGAAACTGGTTTTGTTTTTGACAATAATCCTGTTCCAGAGATAAGTGTTCAGAACCATATTTGCCATTTGTGGTTCTGAACATTTTTTTTTTTTTGTTTTGAAAATAAGTAAAGTAATTTCTTTTAGCAGTTTTGTCACGTTAACTAGTAAGTTACCAATGGTAAAAACGCCAACCGGGCTAGCCGGGTAGGTAAAGTGCCTGCCTGGCAACCCAAAGGTCGCGGGTTCGATGTCATGATGGTGCTGAACCAACTGGTTGATTGGATCTCCCGGCTACGATACACGAAGTAAGCAAGAAAAAACTGGTTCCTTCGTGTATTGATCACATCATACGAAATAAATAAATAAATGGTAAAAACTACTGTTCGGCTTCACATGTGTCAATAATCCTGATGGCCTTGTAAGATGTAGATCTTACAAAATAAAATATAAATATTTGTTTTGCTAAAATAAATCCAGGAAGGGCAATGGAAAGTGAGAATTAGCATTAATGCCCGAGTATTAAGTTAAAGATAGCAAGTATTAAGATTGGATATTTAGTTTTAATGTAAATAAAGTCGGAAGAACACTGGATTTAGTAATGGACAGTTTTAGCAAGTGAATTAAAATAGCAGCTAAAGGTAAACAAGTAATTTAAATAATACAAGAGAACAAATAGAGACAGCGCAATGACTAGAGAAGGGGTGCAGGCATGAAAGGGTTGCTGAGGGCAAGAACAATAGGACCGTAAAATGGGATTACAAAGTGTCTCTTTTGGAAGCAAACAGGAAATTAGTGGACATCCAGTGTTCACATCAAAAAGAAACGGTGTCAGGGTGGCTGATATATTGGCAATATCCATATTTAGCAGAGAAAGTGTGAAAATGAAAATGAGTGTTTTGGAGGTTATTGGCAAACATGAAAGGGCCATACTGCCGTGTGAAAAAAAAAAAAAAAAATTTCTAGAGAAGGGTTGGTTTGTGTGCTAGGGAGACAGCTGGGGGTGAGCTGTTATAGCAAATAGGAAGGAATGAAAAAATTAAACAGTATGGGGATTGATTGGAGTCCTTGGGGGAGGCGTTCCAAACTTGAGGGAAAGAGTTCAGGGGGAGTAATTTGAGTAGTGTCCATTCTGTATATGAATTCTCTGTGGTTGAAGTGGGAGTAGAATTTTTTGGTGGGCTGAGTTCACATCTCGTGGTAGCAAGATGAAGAAGAAAAAGGAAAGGAAAAAAATGTGAGAGAAATGGGTAGTGAGACGTAGAGGATGCGAGTAACTGCGGACTGAAAATCATGTTTTTTTGGAGGTATGGAAGAGTGGGAACATGTGCGTTGAAAGTTGTGCAGATAAGTGAGCCAAGAAGAGAAAGAACGCCTGGTCCGTCATCGGAAGGCAGTGTGCCCAAGAAAAAAAAAGGAAGCCCATCCACCACTAGGGAAAGCAGCGTGCCCAAGAAATGGAAGAAAGCCTGTCTGCCATGAAGGAAGCCTGAATGCAAGGATACTGGAAGTAGCGGCCATTCCGGAACATAAGTCTCTTCCTGTTTTTTTTTTTTTAATTGAACTCTGAATGTAGGACTCATAATCTAGCCTCTGTAAGGAATTGAGTGATAATCCTTTTAAAAAAGAACATTTATGTTGTATTAGGCAAGTTAGTTACCAAGGTTGAGATAATTTGTTATGAATGTTAATGATCCTGAAATAACGAAAGTGTGGTACACGAGTAAACGAAGAGAAAGTGATAGTATAAAGCAGGGGTGGCCAACAAGTCAATTGCAGCAAATTTTAAATATATATAAAAAATAGATTAGTCAAAATCTAAATATTATTATGTGCCCCCACTTGCATACGCTTATTACAAATCCATTGAACATGTGACTACTATAATCGTTGTCACAGCCACTAGGCTTGTCCAGTGAAAATGCACGCAGTTATGTTGTGGAGAGCAGTGTATGTGTCGAATTCTTATTTAGCTTACTCAACATTAATAACTGGACAGTACTTGTGTGCTAATTTAATAACCTTTGATTTAAAATGAAAACGAGCAAAATGTATCATTTTGATCAAGAGTGGGAACTAGAATACTTTTTTTGTAATGATAAGAAAAAAAAAAAATGTTGTTTGATTTGCAATGCTTTCGTGGCTATACCCAAAAGAAGGAAATTTAGAAAGGCACTTCAACACACTGATTAGAAGTATTTCTACATATACGTAAATATTAATTTTTGGCAATGGCTAAGGATCTCAAAGAAATATCGGATCATTTTGAAACCAGATTCAGTGGTTTCAGAACAATTGAAGACATTGTTCAATACATTTTTATCCATTTAATGTCGATTTAGATACAAAACCAATTGCAGAAAAATTGCTGAGATTTTTCACATGGAGACAAGTACCCAAATGTATTACTTGAAAACGAAATTATTACATTGCGAAACGATATCTTCCTAAAAGCTACATCATCAAGAAGACTTTTGGAAATATGTTTGCCAAGAAAAGTAACATATGTAAAAAAAATGCAGGAACTTTTAAATTCCTGTTTTGATTCCACATATCTATGTGAATCGGCCCTTTCATATTTGAAACAAACAAAAGACGAAGAATTGCTCTAATGGACTTGCATACAGAAGATTCTTTATGGTTGGCCTTATCACAGTATATCCCCGATTTTGAAAGCTTGGCAGATGACATGAAGACACAAACTTCCCATAAATTATAATTTTAAAATAAGAATTCTGAATTGTATTTAATTTTAAAATTTAAAAACATTTTTCAATATGTGTTGGTTGACTTTTTTAACCATGTGCAATGAAATTCTTGAGAAGGTAGATTGCGGCACATTTTGAAGAAAAAAAAAGTAGATCACATCACAAATTAGGTTGGCCACCCCTGGTATAAAGGAATTAGTAAGTTATATTTATAGGGGCAGTACTGTAAGGATATGCTAATATGTTAACATATATCATTAAATTAGGCCAGGTGCCAACACAAAATAACATACCAAATGAGGTGTAAAGAGAAAGAAATTTTATTAATAGAGAAACCTCGTAAGTAAAGAGGGATGACTAAGATGGTAACAAGAGAGTAACTAAAGTAGAATGAGAGATTTAATGTGAACATTACTGAGGTAAGAGGATACCAGTTGTAATACACTTCATGTGTTAAAGGCTAGAAACAAATATACAAAAAAGAGTAATAAGAGCTGAAATGAGTTTACTGATGTAAGTGATAAGAACTGGTAATGTAAGAGAATGATTGAGTAATCATCGAGAATTCATATTTAGTAAGATACAACTGATACACACTGATGTCAATAATTTGTAAATTGAGAATAGTTGATGAGAGAGAGATAGTGTAGTGTACTGTAGTATGGTTCAAATATATGGAAATTGGTATGCATGTATATATATGTAGTTTGTTTTTTATGTAAAAGCTGCATATAATGTTCATTAAAGGTTCGTAAATTTTTTTGTAAATAAATGTGTCTTTAATGTTCTGCTAACACCCGCTTTACACACCCTAGAATCTAGAATTTTCTGTGAATTGCAGTTAATAACATTTTATTTCTCCCCTACAGTCTTTTATATCCCTGTGGAAAAGTTTACAAAAAATTAAAGAGAAATATTATTATTCTCACAAAAAAGCATATACTTTGTTACTGAATGCTATTTTAGAGAGCGAGTGAAAAAAAATGTGGGAAGTGTATACTTGTTCCATTTGCGTGGCAAATAGAAATGCTTGAATGACACCCAGTCATCTATGCCATTTGCTTTCTGTACAGTTTGGAAAGAACAGAAACTGTGAACTTCATCTAGAAGTACGGGAATAGTTCAGATCATATATTACATTCACAGCATCATAAAATGTTATAATCCACATGCCAAAACACTCCAATAGTCAATTTGTGAATCCAAATCATTACACATTGTGGGGAGGACATGGCCAACCACTTCATTCATAATGGCCCTTTTCATTTTAGAGTATATCTCAGTAATTTGCCATGTTGCTTTTGTCATTTTTTTCCCATCCCAAGTCCTGACCACCTTTCCATTGATTTACAGTACGTATTTTAATCTACATCGTTGGTTAATTAATTAAAATTACGAGTGTCCTATTGCTGAAAAATTACCTACATTATACTGGATGTATGTTACATGTGTCAAAAATTACAAGAGGGTTTTATATAACTCATATGGATAGATTTATTCTGGATTTTTCAGCCCAGACAACATGCATATCACCCCAGGCGCACAAATGTACTGACATAAGCAATAAAACATGAAATGGTGCTCATTACCACTGAAGTAGTCTGTGTATTTAAAAATACAGTGGAACTTCTCTATTATGAAGTTCTATTTAACGAATTTCTCTATATTATGAATCTTTTTGCAAAACATTGCACCTTGAAACAAAATTACATGTAAAATTAACCCCATATAGTGAAGTGTTAGTCTCTCTCTATAATGAATTTTTTAAAAAAATTAGTAAAAGCATTTTTGAAGTTTTAAGCATTTACTGCTAAACAGCTGCTCAAATATACGGCCCCCTTCTCTCCGAATTGCGCTTTAGCATCTGGAATTAAATCATCCCTTTTAGTGAATACTTGTGGCCATTGATGCCCAGAGGACGGTCTTTGTTTCATTTTTGTTAGTTATAAAACAAAATGGGTTTCTTAAAAGTGGTCATAAACTTTACAACAAATAGGGTAGATTTGTAAATTAATGTTGGCTCAGGGGAAAACAAAATTCGCTGAGGTAAACCTTTAGTGTGCTGCGGTGGCAATACATAGAATGCTACCATAGTCAGATTTTAGTAACGCCTACCGAGTGACATTCGCTTCTCATCTCAACCGTACCATGTGACTTCACCGGTCAATCATTATATGATATGTCCGTTCTCATCTAACTGGACTTCCAGTAGATGATTTTCATGAATTTTTTTCTTCTTCTTAATTTCGTTCTTTTAGAACAATTTGTCATCAATCACATAGGCTATATGCTCTTGTATTTTTTTTCTGAAAAGTAACATACAGCATACATTAACCATAAATTTTCTTTTGTGTATATATGAATGAAAGCAGAATAAAAGAAATTGACAAAGTCGTATATTTCTTCAAAGTGATTGATAGGAAAGGTCACATGATACTGTTGAATTGGCAAGTGAACGTCATTGGGTTGGCGGTACTAATAATTCACTATACCAGCACAGCGAAGTTTGCGGTGTGTGTATCGGCAAGAGCTGCAGTAATTGCGAAAAGAATGTCAAAGAGAAAGTGTTTTAAGTATTAAAGATTCTTCATATTGACCAGGGTTTTAAGAAAAAAGATGCTGCGGAGAAATATGGCATACCTGCAAGCAGCTTATGTAAGATTTTAAAAAATCGAGAATCAATTTTAAATGCAATTGAAGGAGGAGTAGACAAGAAGCGAATTAAGTTGTGTATATATGAAGTTGTTGATAAAGCTGTTCTAAAATGGGTGCAAATGATACGTGAAAAGAATATACCAATATCGGGTCCAATAATTAAGCAACAAGCTCTGAAATTTGCATAGTCCCTTGGACATACAGAATTTAATGCGAGCACTGGGTGGCTAGATAAATTTAAGAAGCGCCACAGAATTGTGGAGGAAGTATTAATGTAAGCGAAGAAGACTGCAACAGTTGGAGGAACAATACCTTAAAGAAGATATTGGAAGAATATGAACCTAAGGATGTTTTTAATGCTGACGAAATGGGTTTATTCTTTAAATGTTTACCGAATAGAACACTTGCTTTTAAGGATGATAAATGTTTTGGCGGAAAACAAAGCAAAGAAAGAATCACTGTGCTAGTTGGAGCAAATATGGCAGCAAGTGAAAAATTAAGACTGTTAGTCACCGGAAAATCAAAAAACCCAAGATGTTTTAGAGGCATAAAATCTTTGAAAGTTGACTACACCTTTAATAAAAAAGCATTGATGAAAAGTGATATCTTTGAAGACTGGAGATTAAAACTAGACAAGCGTATAACAAAAGAAAAAAGGAAAATCATGTTGGTAACTGACAACTGTCCGGCACATCCTGCCAAACTTAAGTGTGAAGTTGTTTTTACCACCAAACGTGACGTCAAAACTCCAGCCAATGGACCAAGGCATTATTAAAAATTTTAAATTTCATTATCAAAAGAGAATAATAATGAAGATTGTCAATGCGTTATCAGAAAATAGAAACTTGGAGATTAACCTTAGAGATTGCATCTCTGAACTGGCAAAAGTTTTGACAAACGATGTCATTGAATACAGAAGTCGAACAACAACTGGACGAACAAGATGAATTGTCCATTTCACAACTGAAAAACTTTTGGACATTATTAGAATCGTCCGGAAACATCGAAAATGAAATAACACTGGATAGTTATGTTTATGTAGATCAAGACCTGACTACAACAGAACATCCAAATGAAGATGAATACTGCTGAACAGTGTTAGATGCGACCATGATCATGAAGAAATTAACGATGACGTTGAAGATGCATCAGAACAACCCGTAGAAAAGTCGACTCGTGAAAAAATGATTCACACTTTTAAAACTGTTCTTATGGGTCTACAGTTTTGTGAAAATGTTCCTGATAATGTTTTTAATGCTCTGAACAAATGTGAGGTTTTCTTTGAGAATTGGACATTTTTTAATTGTACTGTGCAAACGAAAATTACACATTTTTTAATTTGTGATACCGGCGAAAATTGTGTAAACGTAATTTAAATAAGTGTTCTTGAAATAAAATACATTAAAAATAAATTTAGATTCATTTTCATTTTCTAATTAAATAACAATTTCTAATAAAAAATATATTCTCTGTATAACGGATTTTTTCACTGGATTTATCAAATTCGTTACAGGGAAGTTCAACTGTATATGTAAGTTCATAGGCTAATTTACGAAAGGACTACCATAAGAAATATTATGTCAACCGAATCCTTTGTTTAAACAAAATGGACCCTATTCTTTGCATATTATAATTTCTGTGGCCTGCTTCCATTTTAAATGCACAAAAATGGCCTTAAATATTATAGTAAGAGGCATATGATGCAAGAAAGCAAGCAGAGGAGCTTATGTAGCATCAGCCAAAAAAAAATTCATGCAACCATGTGCTCTAAAAGTTCAGTTCCTCCTTGAATTCATTTAGGCTATCAACTTCCATAACAGATGGAAGTTTGTTCCAGCAATTAACCACCTGCTGGCTAAAGGCAAATTTCTGCACATCTATTCTACAGCTGTCTTTCCTCAATTTGAATTTATGCACCTTTAGGTTCGTAATCAGAACAAGCGGAAGAATCGCATTAGAATTCAGTGTGCTCAACCCATTCAAGGCTTATACACCTCAATCAGATCACCTCGCAGGTGCCTAAGTCTCCAGCCGCTGCAATTTGCAGAACTTAAGCCTCTCTTGGTAAGAGGACCTCTTCATTCCCCTCACCAATCTTGTTGCCCTTCTCTGTACACACACAAGCAAATCTACACCGTTCCTAAAACGAGGCCTTCAGACCTGTAAGAAGTACTCAAGGCGTGGCCTGACCATTACCTTATATAAAGGGATAATCACCTCCTGTAGCAAAATTCCTGTATATCATTGACAAAACCCCATGACCTGCTCTGGCAACCTGTCTGCACTGCTCAGAAAACTTCATATCTGACTCCAGGTCTTTTTCACTTTCTACCACCCTAAGTGTAGTAGTACCACACAGTTAGTACCTCTGGGGTTACTTCTACCCATATGCAGTACTTTACATTTGTCAATGTTAAACTTCAGTTGCCACTTCTCAGCACATCTGCTCAAATTTTCTAGATCCTGTTACAGTAGTACACTGTCATTAACAATTTTGCCAGCCTTTGTATCATCTGCAAACTTCAACACTAAGCCTAATATACCTTTATCAATATCATTGATAAATATACAAAACAACAATGGGCCCAACACCAAACCATGAGGGACTCCACTAATAACATTAGTCCAGTCCATGAAGATAACATGGGAGTATGTTATGAAAATTTAATGTTACATGTGGGTATTTCAACATCGACACACACAAGGACTTCCTAATTCATTTCACAAATATACGTGGTCTCAATTCCAATCTCAACGATGTCCATTTCCACTTGCAGTCTTCCAAACCCCATGTACTTTTTCTGACTGAATCTCAGTTATCAGTTGATTCAACTACTGCTCATCTCAGATGTCAAAATTATTTGCTGTATGATTCCTTTCGCCTCAAAGGTGGTACTTGTGCATATGTCCGTTCTGATATTCCCTGTCAGAGACTTGGCAATTTGGAATCTCCTCTCTGATCTTCTCTGGCTTAAAATCTCTCTACCTCATTGTGTCAAATTCATCTGTTGTCTCTACCGTTCTCCCAACTCCACTAATCACTTGGAGCTCTTTGACTTCCTCTCTTTGCAACTTGACTTTCTCCAGTCCAACTTTCCTAACAGTGAGGTAATTTTCCTTGGTGATTTTAACGTTCACAACTCCAGCTGGCTTCCATTTTCTAGTTACACTGACCCAGCAGGTCGAGATGCTGAGGCTTTTGCAATTACTAATGACCTAGCACAGATTGTTCATTTACCTACAAGAATACCGGACAATCCTAATCATACAGCCAATATGCTTGATCTTTTTCTCACAAACAACCCTTCTAAGTACAAGGTCGAAGTGAGAGGTCCTTTAGGCACTTCAGATCACAACTTGGTGATTGTCTCTTCTCCAATGGAACCTTTATCTCATGGCTATTCCCAACCTCGTATTGTTTGGCATTACAAGAATGCAAAATGGGATGACCTGCGAGACTTCTTTTCTTCTTTTCCTTGGTCTGATTACTGTTTCAAAACTTCTGATGTCAACGTTTGCTCAGTTCGTGTCTGAAATTATTCTTGCAGGAATGGAATCCTTTATCCCACACTCCACTTTAAAATCTCGTCCTTTATCTAAACCTTGGTTCTCCAACAAATGTGCTAAGGCTGTCCAAGAGAAGAATGTTGCATATCGTAATTGGCTTGTCTCTAATTCTTCAGTTTCATTTTCTGCCTACACCAAAGCTCGCAACAATTGTAAAGCAGTTATTAATCAGTCCAAACTAGAGTTTGAACAGGCTAAGAGTAGAAAACTTGCTTCTTGCCCTAATGGTAGCCGAGCATTCTGGTCTCTTGCCAAAGCTATTGGCCGCAACTTTTGTCCATCTCTGCTCCCACCTCTGTCCAAACCTGATGGTTCTGTTGTCACTTCAGCCAAGGATAAAGCTGACCTGCTAGCATCCCATTTTTCTTCCAGCACATGTATTAATGATCTTGGTAAAACACCTCCCACTATTCCTAACACACTCCATTCAATGCCTTCTGTGGTCTTCTGTCAAAAGGATATCAGAAGGATTTGGATGAATCTTGATGCTAAGGAAGCTCCAGGTCCTGATGGTATTTCTCCACTTGTTCTCAAAACCTGTGCTCCTGAACTTACTCCTATTCTTTGCCACCTTTTTTCACTTTCTTATTCCAAAGGTGTTTTTCCTTCTGCTTGGAAATTTGCTCATATCCAGCCAGTTCCTAAAAAGGGTGACAAATCCCTCCCATTGCAATTACTTCTACTCTTTCTAAAGTAATGGAGAAATCAATTAACCGGCAACTCTTAAACTACCTAGAAACCTTCCGTCTGATCAACGATCGCCAGTATGGATTCCGTCAGTGTCGATCCACTGGTGATATTCTGGCTTATGTTACCCATTTATGGACTAATTCAATGGAAAGGTTCGGTGAAACACAAGTAGTTGCTCTTGACATCTCAAAGGCTTTTGATCGTGTTTGGCATAAAGGTCTTCTAAACAAGCTTCCATCTTATGGTTTGCCAACTGTTTTTAGTATTTGGTTATCCAGTTTTCTCTCTGATCGCTCACTGAGGGTGATGGTAGATGGCTCTCTGTCTTCTAACTTCTCCACTAATGCCGGTGTCCCCCAAGGTTCAGTTCTTTCCCCCACTCTTTTCCTCTTGTATATCAATGACCTTCCATTGACTGGAAATCCTATCCATAGTTTTGCCGATGATAGCACATTGCATTCAACTTTCCATTTTGAGAAACCTTGTCCTGCTCAATCAGCTTCAAGTTTTCGAAAATCTGCTGGTAATTCCTTAAATGTCAGTCTTCAGGTAATTCTCCAGTGGGGCAAAGACAACTTAGTTGATTTCAACCCTTCTAAAACTGAGTCTTGTCTTATATCTCGCAAAAAGGATTCTTCTGCTCCTATGCTTATCTTTAGTGACACTCCAATTTCTAGGCAAAATGATATATCTCTTTTGGGGATTACCCTGAGTTCTAATCTCTCTTGGCACAAGCACATTACAAATATTGCTTCCTCTGCATCTAAAAAACTTGGTTTTCTCTTTCGCTCTCGGCGTTACTTTTCTTCCAAACAGCTGCTCACTCTGTATAAATCGCAAATCCGCCCTGCCATGGAATATTGTTCCCACATCTGGGGTGGTGCCCCCAAAACCTCTCTCAGGCTTCTTGATTCCATTCAGAAGAGGGCAGTTAGGTTAATTAATGATTCATCTCTAACAGAGTCTCTCCACTCGCTTTCTCATAGACGTACTGTTTCTGCTGCATGCCTCTTCTACAGATACTTCCATGGGCACTGTTCTTCTGAATTGGCTTCTATAATTCCCGCTCTCTCTTTCAAAACAGTCCGAACACGTGCCGCCACCAGTCAACATCCATTTACTGTCCAGCTTCAAACCCACAGAACCAACTTTTCATCTTCCTCATTTATTCATTCAACTGCCGTTTTCTGGAACAACCTTCCTTCATACGTATTTCCTGAAAATTACAATCTACAGAAGTTCAAGTCCAATGTCAACAAATATCTTCTTTCGTCTTTTCAACCTCCAACCCAAGCACGGTACTAAGTACTATAGGTTCTAATACCTCTCGTGTTTGGGGTTCTCATAAACACACACACACACACACACACACACACACACACACACGTTCAAAAAGATAAACCTTTTTATTAACAGCCACAGACAGAAGAAATGCAAATAAATGAAATAGATGCAAAGAAAATTGTGATGAGGGGTGATGACATGTTATCGTAGTGAGTATAAAGACGGCACAGTCTGTTGGACTGCAGTAATCTGAAGCCAGAATGGGGGAAACACGATCTATCAGACTTTGAAAAAGGTTTTATTGTGGGTGCATGTTTATGCAGAAGCCACAATTCAAGAAACAAAAGGCATAATTGGTTTCTCAAAAGCATCCATCTCAAAGGCAAATGTTGCAGAAAAACAACACTTCAAGTGTGAAACCAACGTACTCTAAGGAGGAGTATGAAATATAAACTATAGTATAAATACTGCAGTTTTAGTTCTTGAAAATGAAGCTAGGTAAATTGCACTTTTTTTATTAGTTATGCAGTTTGCTAATCTCTGCCAAATATTTTCCATAACCAGGCATAATAAGTTCTCATCAAATCACTCTCTTGTGGAATCTTCACTTTTAATTAATCTTTTAATTAGATCGTACGTATAGCTTAGCTTAATTTTCAGCACTCATCTCATGAGGTGAGTGCTGAAAATTAAGCTAAGCTATACGTACGATCTAGTTATTACATTACAGCACATAAGGACTCCTTAAAATATCAAGAGTTAATCTTTTAATTCAATATTCAATCACAAAAAATTGTCCTTTGGACTGCACAGGAAAATATCATTTGCACTGAGATCAGGTAACTTGGACATTATGCAAAAATCTTGAAACAATGTGACAAATTTGGAAGACATTATATGAGACTTGAATAGTGACACAAGAAATGTGGGATGTACCATCTTGTTGGATATATGCACTGTTTAAAATTATAATAAATAAATGCATTGCTACCATTCACTGTTATTCTTTAGCCCTCTTAAAAAAAAAAAATGCCTGCGATTACAAATGTTACAATTCCACACCATAATATTACCCTCAAACTGTTATGATTTTTCATGATTTTCTAGGATTTCTTTTAGACCAACTGGAATGGTGCAGATATCTGAAGGAAAGATTTTTGTAACTGCTCTTCAAATACTGATGAATTAAAAGAGAAGATTCCACGTGAAATGACAGTTACTGATGAAAACTCATGTCATACCACAAAAAATTTTCGGATTTGAGAGCTCCATGCCTAGCCTAACAGTGGAACATTTAACTTACTTAGTTTTTAAGAATCCAAAACTGCATTATTATACTATTAATTTTTTTTACCCCCCCCCCCACATAAATTAACTGTTTGTTGTTTGTTATTTGGTTTTTAGGAACATTAGCAACTAAGGCCATATTGCTCCGGGGATATGCGGTAGTCATTCCCTGATCTTTCCACATCCTCTGTATTTGGAAATTGACTGAAATAGAAATATAAAAACCACTCCTATCTCACAGGGCTACTCTATTTTATACATTATGATATGGATTAAACACAAACATCTTGTATCGAGAAGAGGACTACTTGTGTGTATTTATTTATTTATTTTTTTATAAAGTTTGATTCTTTTCAGTTGATCTGCTTCCAGCTCAAATTATCCACAATGGTCAGAAGTTGCATCTTGCAAGTTAATTTAAGATGATTCCTAAATATACCATAAATTATTCTGAAATTATCTGCAAACCACCTCAGAGCTTTTCTAAAACTCAGATTGTTTAAAGCTCATTTGCAGTAAATAGATTACTTACACCTTTTGGCATCTCTCATTTTGTGAGTCAAAATGTCATTGGTAAGTGGTGTCTAAAGGAATAGTGATAATAATCAAAACAGCTGTTGGCACTATAAATAAATACAGTAGACTCTCGAAATAACGGCACCTCAAATAACTGAATATTCAAGCTAAAGGCATATCGAGATCATGTTTACATACGGCACAGATGTTTTTCAGTGCCAAAAAAGAAAACGGCAAGTCACATGATTACTGTATTTGTCTACATTCACCAATTTGAAAGTGAATTCTGTACGAATATCATGTATTATACTGCTGTTTTACATTTATTTTAAATTAAAACCCCTTACTCTGGCTCCTAAAGTTAATAAACTACATACAGAGAAGAAAAGAACATTAAGCTTAGTGACAAGTTTTATATAACCCAAACTATTATAATAGAGTCACCCAGAAATTCATATACCCATGTGTATTGTGTATAAATTACATGTTCTATGGACGATTTGCCTGTTTTTCTGGATGAAAAACTAGTTTCTTGGGGGGGGGGGGGAGTGGTTTGGTTTTTTTTTTTTAGGAGGATTAGCAACTAAGGCCATATTGCTCTGGGATATGCGGTGGTCATTTCCTGACCTTTCCGCATCCTCCGTATTTGGTGGTGACGGGCTCGAACCCCGGTCTAATCAAGAAACATGTACTACGCACTGCTGCTCCTTCCCACCTGGCTACGGAGGTGCCGGGGGGGGGGGGAGAAACCTTCCTATCTATTCCTGAGACCGACTAACTCAGCCACAGATTGAGAAAAGCCCATAAAGTTCCTTGTGTCATTGACGGGATTCGAACCTGGGCCTTTTCCATCTGGTGGTGATACCACTGTGCTACATGCACAGACTAAACTTGATATAATAAAGAAAACAGAGCGGCGCGTAAGCAGGAGTGTATTAATGGCAGGATATAACACTAGATCGTCAACATGTTTACATTTTTTTATGTGCAGTTAATAAAATTGCATTCTTAATCTATTTCTTATTCTCAATCCCTTGAATCCCCGAAGGTGCCGTTATTCTGAAAATTTACTGTAATATTTTATTTCTCTTAAAAGTGTGCAATTATGGAGTAAAAACTAAACTGATAAGAAGTGTATGTGGACAGTGTGAGAAAAATAGTCAGTCCTCGTGTAACAAGTGTTTACATTACACGAATTCAATCATACACAATTTATAAACAGGGGAACGATGGCGTATATAACGAACCGAATTCGCTTATGCACGATTTGCCTTTGTGTTTACAAAGATTACAAATTGCAAATGAGATTTATCGCCCCAACTGAAGCAACACAATAAGAATGAAGAGAAGATTCTAAAAATGTTTTTTATATGATTGAAGATTTCAGTGAAACACATTTCATCATAATAACGTAAAACCAACAGAATTCCAGCTATTATTATCACAAATATAATTAGATCAAGTTTACTACTTGTTTATAACAGATTCAACTAGCAGTAACACTCAAACTGAATTGTTTTCATTGTTTTATGTTAATGACCTCCAGAAATGTGCTTTAGTAAACTGTGAGGTTATAACACCGAGTTTCTGTCTTTACTGCATTGCTTTGTTTATGTGTATCAAGCATGTCTCGTAATTTTTGTTCTTTTTATACTGGTGGCAATATTGTTTTTCTTTTTCTCTCTGAATCTGTAGTATCTTTGCCAAAATACTTAAAAAGTGTGAAAAGGAAACATCCTGGCGAAGGTACTACTGATTCAGAGAGAAAAACAATATCGATAGAGGAAAAATATAAAATTGTGAAAATCTTTGAGTGAAATGAAAGAACATGATATGTTGTGTGTGTGCTACAGGCCTAAATGAGGCAATGCTGAGAACAATTAGAAAGAATACAGAGAAAATAAAGCAACTGTCTAAGCAAGAACAACTCAAAGAGTAAAAAAAATCTATTAGATCAAGTCACAAAGAATTGGAAGAGATGGGACTTCTGTTATCTGTTTGGATAGAAGATCAAACAGAACAAGTTTTCTTACAATAGAAGCAAAAGCATTAGCAGTATTTTATTACGTAATAATCAAAAGCATTAGCAGTATTTTATTACGTAATAATCATATAATCATAATAAAATACTTTTATTTTATTATTACACAAATACTTACTTATTTGTGTAATTTTTCCCACACGGCCTGTTATTTATATTGCATGAGGGTTTCTAGGAACACAACTACCATGTTATACGACTGACTGACTACTTGTTTTTACTTACCTCATTATCTCTTAACTTGTCATATAAATTTTCCAGTTTCCTAGCAATATCATCTAGTTTTCTTCTTGTTTGCTGAAAATACAATAATGTATTATTAATTTATATGAAATGATTACATAAAAATTTTACCAGTTAACTCAACGTCAGCCACCACAATAACAAACTCCATTATAATCACTTCCATTCTCCTCAAAAATATTGACTTATGTACAGTTAGGACATGCCAGATTTCTATGACTGGATTCCTTTAATCCAATTATAGTCAAAAATAATTAATGCTACCAATCTCCAACTCTCACTCCATCCCAAAAAAGGAATATTGAATGATTTTTTAGTTAATTAAATATTTTGTTTATATTTTTTAGATTTTGGTTAAAAAATTATAGTTTTCATATTGACTATAAATATTTGCAAATTTTAGTTTAATTTAGAATTTAAAATATTTAATGGTAAACCATTACTTTCTACAAGGAAGGATATGGATATGGATTGATATAAAAGGATAATGAACGATATGGATGATATAAAAAGCATGAATTGATCCAAATATTTTAATGCACATTCAGTGCATTAATCGACATCAAGCTAAAGTAAATTTTAGGTAGGTGGGGAAAAAAAAAAAAAAACCGTACTGGTTTAGACGTACTAGCTAGAAATCATTCACATTGAACATATTTTGTACTACTTCAAGCAACCTTAAAAACTTCAACATCGTTTTTAATTTTCTCAGAAAAATCTTTAAAACTGAACATTATTTTGTACATCCCCCCCACCTTGAGTTCATTACACCAAAAATCTTTTCTGAATTTGCCAAAGTCCCTGGCACTGAAAAAACACAAAATGACCTTGAAAATATTTGAAAGCTTAAAATACACTTTTCAAAATTAAATGCCTTTGACTATGTACGCCTCCTATGGCTGTGTGGAAATCCGCCACTGTCATTATGAGGCACAGGCATTGAAAAATGAATATAAAGGACAAATTGCGTCCTTACTCATTTCAATAAAGGACACCTGGCAACCCTACGTGCAGTGCACATTGTTGGATTGTAACTTTAACAGTCAATAAGCCAATAACTTAACACTCACTAGAGGATTAAGACTATTTTTCAGTGATGAATCAACATTTATAAAGCATATTTTATATTAATTACTATTCCAACAGGTTACATATATCAATTCTATTTATTAGTGTGCTAGTGTATAACCAATCATAGAATGATAAGAAAAAGCTGTGTATAAATCTGCTTTAAGGAGCACATTTTTTACCGATTTTTGGGGTGGGGGGATATTCCCATTATTTTCTATAGACATTCTTTCTGCAGCTGGCATTGTCAGCTGTTCACCTTATCCATTTCTGAGTTTTAAAACTCTGATATTGCAATTAATAGTCTTTGTTCATTGACTTGTTGCTTTTTTCCTTTTCTCAGGGAAATCATCACTCTTCCATCTTAAATATTTTATAATGCCAATTACTTTATAAACCTTTGAAATCATATTATCATATGAAACTGAACTGAAAAGGAAGAAAAAACTTGCCACTTGCTCTGATCATGATAAAGTTGCTTCAATGTGTAGTAGGACCACTGTAATCAACTAAGGCTGCACGACATAAGCAAGTCCCTTGTGGCACACTTTTGGATGTTGTATACAATGATGTCACAGTGTGATCTCACATCATGCTGAAACATTAGCCTGAGTTTCTACTGTTGTTGACAGTTGATAACATTATGATACACAGAAATATGAGCTTTTATGGTATTAATAATACAAATAACTTACTGGGTTTGTTGCCACTTGTTGACATTGCTGTCTTAAATCTTCAAAGATATCTTGAAGTATCTGGTGTTCAGGAGGAATGGGTCCTTTTTCTTTTGGTGGTTCAGGAAGGTTTACCTGTGGCTAGAATGTAAAAAATAATAAAAATAAAAAATATACATATACATATAAGCATAAAATTAATATATACAAATATTGGCTTTAACCATTGTCTAAAGAAATATAAAAGTGTTTCCCTATAAAATTCACATATAACCTCTGAAAAGTTGACAAAAGTTGACAAATTTTGATGGTCAATTTCAGCAATTTCAAACAAAGTTATACAACACACATGGTTCAGTGATGAAGCACGCTTGCCAATAAACAGCTAACAGAATGTACCTGGGCCACAGAACCTCCCTCCCCATAATTATGGAGATACCTTTGCATCCAGGAAAAATGCAGTGTGGTGCACTATTTTATCTGAAGGAACTTTCAGACCAATCTCTCATGATGATGCAGCGCAACCATTATTTGTGTCTTTCAATTATTATAAATCCTCCAAGAATGGACACTAATATGCAAAGAAACATTTTCTCAACAAGATGTGGGAAGACTACATATGGCAAACGTAGTTCATTTCCTTAGAAAATATTTTTGAGATTGTAAAGCCACCATAATTACCACACCTGAGCCCACATGATTATTTTTATTAGGATTCCATAGGGAAATATGTTAAAAATACAGGTTTAATTTGTTCATTTCCTTCTATTCTCTGTTAGAACATTATTTTCTGAGAAATATGCTCATTGGAGTTGCCTATGGAAATTGCAATACATTGTACAAGTACACATGTTAAATCTAACTATGCTAAGTTGCAGTTGTAAATGATAAAGCACAAAACTTGAATATATATTGTTTGTGATATAAATATTTAAGTTATCAGAACACATATTATATGTGTTCTTATATTATATATAAGAACACTTATATCTATCATATGGAAGCCTATGATAGATATAAGTTGGTCTGTAACCAAGTCACAAAGGAGATTAGGCAGGCAAAGGCAGACTACGAAACATCCTTGGCAAAGGATGCAAAGAAAAACAGAAAGGAGTTCTTTACATACTTGAACTCGAGAAGGAAAGGGATGAATCAGATTGGTCCACTGGATATTGATGGTTCAACAGTTGAGGATCCTGCTCAGGTGGCTAACAATCTAAACGAGTATTTTGCATCTACATTCACGCATGAGGAGTTATTCAGGAAGGAGAATGATGTAGGTAAAGTAAACATTGGCAGTGAGCTGGATGATTTTGTAATAACTGAGGAAAGTGGAGGAGAGATTGTTGAGGATAAACATAAAAAAGGCACCTGGGGTGGATGGGATCTATCCAGTTATATTAAAGGAGGCAGCAAAGGAAGTATGCAAACCCCTAGCCATAATTATGAGAGCTTCTTTGGACTCAGGGGAGGTACCCATAGACTGGAGATGTGCAAATGTAACCCCAATTCACAAAGGAGGATCAAAGGCTGACACAAGTAATTATAGACCTGTTAGTTTAACTTCTGTTCCAGGTAAATTAATGGAGGCACTGGTTAAAGAAGCACTGCAGGATCATCTAGACAAGAATTCAGTTATAGCTCAGACGCAGCATGGTTTTGTTAAGGGCAGGTCTTGCCTGACCAATTTGATTGGATACTACGATGTAGTCACAAAAGAACTGGATGCAGGGAATAACTTTGATATTATATATTTGGATCTTAGAAAGGCTTTTGATACTGTTGCAAATGGAAGACTGCTGCACAAATTGGAGCAGTGTGGCATTGGAGGCAAATTGCTGCTATGGATAAGGGGATGGTTGAGTGGCAGAAGACAGAGAGTGGTAATCAATGGACACTGCTCAACGTGGACTAATGTTATTAGTGGAGTTCCTCAAGGTTCAGTGTTGGGTCCATTGTTGTTTTCGGTGTTTATGAATGATATTGATGATGGGATATCAAGTTTAATGTCTAAGTTTGCAGATGATACAAAGGTTGGCAGGGTTGTTAAGGACACTACTGACGCTATGCTGCTGCAACAGGATCTGGAAAGGTTGAACAGGTGGGCTGAGAGGTGGCAAATGAAGTTTAACATTGACAAATGTAAAGTACTACATATGGGTCCCAGTAACCCCAGAGCAATGTATCAACTCTGCGGTACTACACTGACAGTGGTGGAGAATGAAAAGGACCTGGGGGTAATTGTGCAGGCAGATATGAAGTTCTCTGAGCAGTGCAGACGAGCTGCAAGAGTAGCTCATGGTGTCTTGTCAATGATATACAGGAATTTTTCTAGCAGGGATAAGGAGGTGATTATTCCCTTGTATAAGGCAATGGTTAGGCCACATCTTGAGTACTGTATACAGGTCTGGAGGCCTCATTTCAAGAAGGATGTAGAGCTGCTGGAACGGGTACAGAGAAGGGCAACAAGATTAGTAAATGGAACAAAGGGTTGCTCTTACGAAGAAAGGCTTAAGTTTTGCAAATTACAGTCTGGAGACTAGGCACCGGCGAGGTGATCTTATAGAGGTGTATAAGGCTTTGAATGGTTTGAGCATGCTCAATGCCAATGGGATTCTTCATCTTTCTCAGAATAATCACCTCAGAGGGCATAAATTCAAATTGAGGAAGGACGGATGTCGGATAGATGTGCGGAAATTTGCCTTTGGCCAGCGGGTGGTTGGTTGGTGGAACCGACTTCCATCACTTGTTGTTGAAGTTGATAGCCTAAACAAATTTAAAGCTCAACTGGACAGGTATTTCGAACGAACGGAGGGGTGAAATGGGAGAGGGTTTTTTTTTTTTTTTTTTGGCTGATGCTGAATAAGCTTGCTTTCTTGCATCATATGCCTCTACTAATGCTAATGCATATCTTGTTTTACATACAATATATATTATTCCTCTTGTTGTTAGTTAAAAAGGGAACTGCTGTACATTAATTAAGCAATTTTTGCATATATGGCCACTATTCATTGTTTAAGACACTGCCGTTATGAATATACAGTTGGAAAAAAATCAGATGGTATTTGAGCATTAATACCCTTAACTATGTCACTTTAGTAATTATTAAATCTTATATGGAAATGCACATTCCATGCATGCCTATTGGAAAAACTGATAAGAACAAAGTTATATAGAGAATGGCAAGAAAAGAAAAATGCTAATATTTGATTCCTTTGAAGATACACAAAATTGGATAAGGTTAGCTAGATTCAGATGAAAAGCTGTGTTTTAACTGCCGAGGAAGATTCAATAGCTTTACATAGAAATAAACATTACATAATATATGACACATGCAGTTTATGAAGCATGCCAAGGTCTTACAAGTTCTGTTAATCCTTTCTGTATGCACATGGACCCGTGACAAAAAGTTCTTGGAATGCAAATGGGCTAGCGGTAGCAAGTTTCTGATGGCAGCAGGCTCTATGGAGCAAGTTTCTTCATGGAATTTAAGTTTTGTAAAAATGAATAACTTTGTACATACATAAATACCTTTAAATAATGTTATTAATTTGTACTTATTTTGACTTGATCATCCAACATTAAGAGTTGCATATGTTCTCGGGTCATGAAATTGCTGTCTTTCCACACCAGAATTTTATTTTAAAATAATTCTTGTGAATGTTATTTGTTTTGTCATTATTTGCTAAAGGAGTGCGACACGCAAGTACCCTTGCAAAACTAGCTGTTCAATATAGCTAAACACGCATACTGAAAAGTGACACACACACACACACACACATGCACGCACGTTGGAATTTGTTTGTTTTTCTTCAAATGAGGTGGTTTCAATTCATTTCAGAAGTACACAACATTCCCATTGAGAGAGAGAGAAAAAAAAAGCAGTTGATTAGGCAAAATTTAAATTTACAAATCACGAAATCTAAATGGTAATACTTAATCCAATTTAAACATCAAATTCAAAAATTTCGACCAAATACGACAACAAAGTACCAGACGACAAATTATCTAAAAATAAGTGAGACAGACCCTCATGCATTTTAATCAAAACATCCTATATACATATGTATGTGTGAAACAGTTAAATGTAAATTTTATTTTGTTCACTGTAAAGTAAATTGTACTTGTATTGTTCTAAACTTTAGTAAATGTTTTTTGATTTAATTTTATTCTGGAACAGAATATCTTGGCAAAAAACAACTTAACAAATAGTCAATTATGAAAAAGTGAGGCTAATGTTATGACTCCTGAAAAAACCACTTATCTGGAAAAGTATTGAAAATGTTTTCATGCGAATAAATCTCTTTCTTAGTGGGCATTCTAATATCAGAACCAATACTCTAAATTACACATCAATAAATATAAGCAACTCACACCTCTTATTTTTGATGACCCTATATTTTTAAAATGTTGCTGAATAAATTACATTAGCAAGTTACAATTATTATATTAACCTGAAGAGGTTGCTGGGCCAAAGGTGTTGGTACAGAACCAGGCTGTAATGGTGATGGGTAACTAGGAACAAAATAACCAGTGCTAGCAGGTACTGGTGGAACTGCCTGGGCTACCTCAGGAACTCCTGGACCAAGGATGGGTGTAGTAATTGGAGCAGAAGGATCATAAGAAACTGAAGCCTAAAGAAAAGGAGATTGCTTAATTTGGTTATCCTGCATAAGAAAAAGCAATGAATCACAGAATATACTTTCAAAATAAATCATTTAAAACATCAGCAAAATGTTTAATAAAATTAACGACAACACAGATCTTTACTATTTTCATGTTGTAACCCCAAATAAGTTGGCATACTATGAACTCATTTAGGGTTACATAAATGCAATTATATTTCATTTCCATAAAATAAAATAATTTAAACATATCTATATATTCCTGCATTCCCCTCGCATTTGTGTGGGGAAAATGTTACATAAATATGTATAAACATCATTTTCACACAATGAGCAAGGTATAGCATATACATTTTCCCCCTTATAAAATGAAATACAGCAGGCCCTCATTATAATGCGGTTCGCTTTAAGCTGATTCACTATAATGCTGTTCTTATATTATAACTCGTACAGGCGAGGCGCCAGGTGGGAAGGAGCAGCAGTGCATAGCACACACTTCTTGATTAGACCAGGGTTCGAACCCATCACCACCAAATACGGAGGATGCGAAAAGGTCAGGGAATGACCACTGCATATCCCGGAGCAATATGACCTTAGTTGCTAATGCTCCTAAAAAAAAAAACCAAATAACAATAACAAATAACCCGTATCTGACTATAACGCTGTCACAAATCACTATAATGCTCTTTTACAGATTGCATTTTTGGCATATTTAATGAAATCGTTTCATTTCATGGAGTTGATAGCTTGAAAATGAATAGCAAAACAGCATTAAAATGTTTCCCATGCCGACTTGAGAAATTTTCCCACATTCAGTCAAATTTTCTCGCACACTAATTTAATTGCAGTACAGATCATTTTAAAAAATGATCAAGTATATTGCTTGTAATATTTGAGTTTTATGCATTTATCCGAAGTCTAGTCATCACTCAGTACAGTGCTAATACTGTACATAGTGTGTAACGGACAGTTTACTCGAACATTGTATCATAATTAATGCAACCAACGCAGTTATATTTTCGAACAGTTAATAATGGCAGACAAGAATGAAAAAGCAACGTCTGGACGCAGTACGAAGACTTTAAGTGTAAGAAAAAGACTGAATTTGAAATTAGACGTTTTGAAGCAAATTGATTCTGGTCAACAACAAGCGGATCTGTGTCATAATTTAGGACTGGCAAGTTTAACTGTAAGAACAATTATAAAAAATAAAGAATTAATTTTAGCAGTGGGAAAGACTGGCTATTAGGATTGAAATGGAGAGCCTTTAATTTTATTGAAGATAATATCTAATGCAGAATTCAGTTAAGTTAAATATTATTAAAAAAAAAAAAGAGAGAGAGAGATTAGCCTATATGATGATCTGAAGAAAACTCGCCTAAAAAAAAAAAAAAACCATTGAAAACTAGTAAGGGCTGGTTGAATTTTAAATCCAGGGAGAAGCCGCAAGTGCAGATCAAGGAGCCGAAACTTTCAAAAAAGAACTTGTTAAAATTATTGATGAGGGGTATTATGTGTTATACTTCTCAACAAGTTTTTAACATAGATGAAGCAGGACGACTTTTTTGGAAATGAATGCCTAAAAGAAATTTCATATTGAAAGAAGAAAAAAAACATGCCAGGTTTCAAAGCGGCGAATGATCGGTTGACTTTATTGTTGGGTGGTAACACTGTGGGGGATTACAAATTAATACCCCTTTTAGTTTACCAGGAAGAGGGCCAAAGTACAACCCAAAATCGACACATTTTTCATGATTTTAATTGGAATTTTAAGTTTAATTTTGATATGTAAGTAGTTACCACATAATAATATACGTATGTAATGCAGTATATTTTATATGTACACATATTTGAATATTAAATATTTTGACCGACATTTGTGCATCTTTTCACTACCGTTTATCATTGATTAGGAAATATCCTATGGCACCAACCGCAACTCACAAATACATATGTTACCCTATGGAAATGCGGCGCTCGCTTAGCACGGATTCACTTAGCACTGTTTTTCCGGAACCAATTATCATTATCAGCATTAAGTGGGGGTCACCTGTATCATCATTACAACAAGATTAAGAATACACTTAATTTTATTTATTTTGGCCTGATGGCAGAATTCCAAAGTAAATACGGAAATGTAGCTTCGTTTGGTAAAATGTCTATACTAGGTGAGGGACTTTGTATCAATATAAAGCACAATAAACTCAATTAAAAATTAATTTACATTAAGCGTATTATTTAGTTAAATTTTGAACCCCCCCATATTTTTGTGTGCAGGCAGATGAGATTGGGATAAAGATCCAAATTTCAATTCAACTTTTTTTTTTTAAATTTATATATATATTAAACTAATATTTTATTAAGTTTTTCATTTCCTTAAATATCAAACCCAATAAAATGAATCTACAAAGTCTGTATTAAAATTACAATTACTGATTCCATACCTTAGATGTTTTTAATAGTGGAGGATCATTCCATCCTGGCTTCAACTCCTCATAACCTACAGACATTGGTACCACTGGGGCTGAAGGTGGTGGCAACATTGTTCCTGCTGTTGAAGACACTATCATAAGAAAAATCATACTGGGTACAGAGAAATGTAGAATCAACGAGTTTGGTCTATGAGACTAAATCACTAAAAAAAATCACCTTAACAAATAATTTACAAATCATTCAATACTATGAACTAATGTGATCAACATTTATAATTAAATGGTAAAATATCTTTAGAAAAACTGAAAATATTACACACTGAGTGTTGTATCAATGAGAATGATCACCTTCCAGAAACTTATCCAATTAAAAATTATCCACAAGAGGTGTTTCCTGTTGCATTAGCAATATTTTTGCAGGAATTTAACTGGTCAGGAAAAGTGCTGCATGCTTTTTAAACTAGTTTCCAAAAATTGCAAGTGGGCTATAAATTCATCATATTTGAATAGCAGCAGATTTCTCACTTTTGAGAAGTTAGAGATCCAATAACTAAGAAGGAGGAACCAGGGATTTCAGCCAAAAAAACATTTTCAAGTCTGCATTATAAATTAAACTTCAATGACAACATACAAGATGTGACAATAAAGTTCTCAGAATGGTGCTGTTGCAGTCATGTTCAACAAGTTTGGGACAACCAGTTTTGTTATTAGCATTAACATTCTGTCATGATTGGAAAAAACAAATATCAAATTTTGCTTTAAACTGGGAACATCTGAAACAGAAACGTATGGAATGTTAAAAACTTTATGGTGAAGCAACATTAAGTAATGCTAAATTCAATTAATGACTGCATTCATAATTTATTGTAAACCTCTTTGGCCTGGTGGTCGTGCCGGAGTATAAACAAGAACAAGGAAACAATGTCAAATTCTGCATAAAGATTTAGAGAAAAGGAAGGTCTGTGCAAAATTTGTGATATATAGCCTCGTGGATGAGCAGACGCAAAGATGCACACTTTTAATACTCATCTACAAATTGTCCTTAATAGTAAGGGTCAGTGAAATGGAAACAGAATTTTGGAATAACAGCCCGAATGTACACTGAATGAATAATCACTTGTGCAGAACAGATAATGATGCCCTCTAGAACTGGTGCATAAATTTCCGTGGTGTTGACACTCAGCACGAAGCCAGAATACTGGCCGTAGTTTGTGTGCTGTGAATAATATAGATGCCTCTCATTGCAATGACACAATTTCTGAATACAGAGGGTGAACAAGCAGTGAACATTTATTGCCATAAGGTAGTCATGGTGAAAAGCAGACTATTTTAACAATATTATTTTCTTTCAATGGCATAAGAAATTCATAAAGGAATAACCAGGCAGTTTAATGCATGGAATAGTGTTGCTTCACAATATAAAATCTCAACACAACTCTCTACATACAGATTCAGGAACAGTGGTGCAGATGGGAAATGCTGCAATACTGAGTTTACAATCGTGCACATTTACTCTACAACTACGACATTTTCAGCTCTTCAAAAGGTGCTACAGCAGCAAAGTCTAAACACCAAAGTTGTGTCTCATCAAATACTGAACAAATTATTAAATAAAATATTGTAAACACATCCAAGAGAAGAACAATATAGGTTCAGTAAATTTTGCACAAAAGTCAGAATGGTAGATACAAAAACTTGTCAATTATTTACACCTACCATTTGGAGATGCAACAGTGAATGGCTATTTATCTTAAACGAGTATGAATGCCTGTGGAACATAACTGTTCTGGATACCCTTCAACCAATAGAAATGAACTGTTAGTAGAAGGGGGAGACATTATTTATGGTGAACTGTCAGGCCATTTTCAGTGAAGATTTCAGAATGAAGTGCATCGCAGCCAAGTTCATTCCATGACTACTGACAGATGAGTAGAAATACTCCTTGTATCAAAGTTCTGACTTACATGAATGTGAAAGGCTCCATATTATGTGGCTCCCTGGGATTTCTTTCCTCATCCCCCATACTTTAAAAAGACTTATACAAACAAATATGAAGATGCAGAAAAACTAAACAAAAGAGCAGCCTTTGCTCATTCCAAAAACAGTTTGAAAGGCACTTCAGTCCCAGCAGGTATGATGGAATACTTGTATATGTACTAAAGAAATCTATTTTGAAGGGAAGTTTACCTTCCCTCCCTGTAGTACAATATCTTATTTTTAAGATTGTTTTAATCATTTTTGATCAACCTTTTTATTTCCAATTTGAATAAAAAATCACCATTTTGTAACTAATTATTAGAATATCATGATTTACATGTAGATTAGATATTTCGGATAGTAAATTAAGCACTGAGTCTGCAAAACCTGTTCACTAGATTTTTATTGCTCTAGTTATCATTACAAAGGAAATAAACAGATAAAAATGCACAGACATTTTTGTCAAACAGTTCTTTTCAACTTCTTCAGTGTCAAAAATAACTTGGATCCAGTGCTTAATTTCCCACCTGACATGTTAATAATAGGTTTACAAGTTAACACAAAATAGCTGCCAATTCCACTTTTAAATCCTTACCTGGATTATTATATAAGCTAGCAGAATAAGCTGATGCTGCTGTGTTGGCCATGGTATACGTGGGAGAGGGTCCGCTACAAAAAATTTGTTTATTAATACTACTTTCTATTCTCAGCTGTTACTATGAAACAAAAAATTGATTGAATATAGCTATTTATACAGAAGCTCATTATAAACTAATTACAGACCTAAGGTTTGAATTAGTTTTTAATTACAGATTGTAATCATGTTAATCTGGTTATGCTGGTAATCTGTAAAATTAAACTTTACAGATTACCTACAAGCAAATAAGGACGCCCAATTATCAGTATTTCTACAGTAAGTTATATTACTTCTATCAGAAAACAATACAAAATTGTCACACTACACTGGCAGACTTAAAAGGACAGTCACATCCACAAATTCCCCTTCTGCTTGCCCAAATTCTTGTAATAAATTTATACTATATATCTTCTGAAACACTTGGTTCAAAAATACAAAGAAAAAATCACCTATAAAAAAAAAGAAGGGGAAAAAAAAAAAAAAAGAGATTTCAAAGCCATGATATTGCACATGTGCATCATGTGTTTCTGCCATTTTGAAAGCTACAATTTAAAAAATTAAGCAACCAAATACACTATATGACCAAAGGTATTTGGGCATAAGTTCCTGAATGTTGTGCATTGTGCTAGAATTCTCCCCCATCTCCCTAACATTTGTATTGAGTGTGCAGCAGCAATATGATGATAAAAAAAAAAAAAAAAAGCCAGTACAGTTTGTGGATCAGAGCTCAGAAAATGTGAGGGTGGTTGGATGCAACATTAGTAACCTTTCTGTGCACACAACTGAAACTCATCGGAACCAACCCTGTTACAACACCTGATATTTGATAAATTCTTCATATATAATGTCCTCAATCTTTGAATAACATCTATGGTAGATGTTATTCAAATGGAGGAGGACCGTAGGTGATGTATCATTGAAAAAAAAGTGTGGATGGCCTTGCACACATATTCCACGAACAAAAAGAGGGTTTATGCTTTGTGTATTATTTTGTGGAAAAGATCAATTAGCAGGTCCAAGAGGCTACAGGAACATCTGTCAGTATATTAACCATTAACAGGGAGCTGCCTAGAATTAGGTTCAGTGGCAGGGCAGCTGCATCTAAGCAGTGTTGTTCTCAATGTTTGTGGACTCTAAAACAGTGGAAGGTGCTATGCAGTATTGAATCTTGCCTTAAAATGTTTTATTCCAACTGATGTGTTTGGGCATGTATAGTCTTGATCATGAAGTGTGGTGAGGGCACTCTGATGGAAAAGGCTGATTCAACTGGCTTCGACTTGGTTGTTCTAGAAATTATGTGCTACCTATACTGTGGCGGTGCTACAGAAACAGACCCTGTCAATATCATGGCAATAATGCAGTTGGACTGGTTGACTCAGAACCCAGATCTCAAACCCACTGAACATCTGCAAGACAAATTGAAGTATTAGATTAAGCTGCAGCCAAAACTACCACCTTCTAAACCAGCAATGACAGCTGCTTGCAAGAGGAATTTAGGTAAATTCCAGATGATACTTACTAGAAGTTGGCAGAAAGTATGCTCAAGAGCATGAAGACTGTAATATGGGCAAAGGTGGTCCTATATATTCAGTTTTTGAATTAAAAGGCTCCTTGGTTTTATTGTACCATTTCAATGTATAAAACTGCATCATACATTGACTCCAAAACGGAACGTGTTTGTATGAATTTTTTTCACTTGTTTTTGTACACAGAACTAACTGCAATTTTGTTGGTGTAACTTAGAAACCTCCTGTACATACCAAATGGCCAATTTATTATGTAAATCTACCTAATAGTGAGTAGGTGCCTCCCCCTTTAGCCTTCAGACAAAAAATATGCCACAGAGAAGTTGATCATGTTGACTCAATTCCTTGCACAGTCATTGCAAATTGGGTAGTTGTGGTCTTTAATCTGAAGAGCCTTTTCTGTCTCATCTCACAAATGCTCTATACAGGGCACTGCATCTAAGCCGTGCTGTTCCCAGTGTTTTTAGACTCTAAAACAGTGGAATGAAGGTGCTATGCAGTACTGAATCTTGCCATAAAATGTTTCATTCCAACTGATGTGTTTGGGTGTGTACTGCTTAGGTACACCTCCCCAATCACCAGATCTTAATTAAATTAAGATCTGGTGATTGGGGAGGACAGCACAGTAGGCTGAATTCACTCTCACGTTCCTCGAAACCAGCAGCATACAATTCTGGTCTTGTGGCATAGTGTATTATTCTGGAAGAAAAACTCGGGTGTATGGCTGTATCCGAAAAAGGGATGCACCTGGTCGGAAACAATTTAAAGATAACCCATGGCATTGATATACTGCCCCACAAGTATCAAAGGAATCAATGTGTACCATGAAAACACCACTCCCCACCAGCCTGCACTGTTGGTATCTGGCAGGATGCATCTATGGATTTTTGTTGTTTTCACCATATTCTGGTATCCCCCCCCCCCTCATCAGCACGAAACGAGATTCATCAGACCAGACAACATTTTTCCAGTAATCTATTGTCTAGCGTTACTGTTCCTGAGCCAAAAGTAACCATAGTCTTGTTTTTTGCTGACAGGAGTTGAATCTGGTTAATCAGCTGCGATACCCCATCCATGACAAGACACAAATTGTGCATTCTGAAATGCCTCTTTAGTTACCACTGTTGTAGTGGGTTGTTACTTGATTATCACCTTCTTGTTGCCTTACACAAGTTTTGTCAGCCTCTGTTGGCCTCTCACCAATAACTGTTTCTAACTGACCATGGCATCATCAATGGCCAAATGTTTTTTGGTTATTGGACCAACCTTGACACACCCAAGACAAAGTCATTCATACAGGTAAACTCCAGCAGGGTCAGAGTTTCTAAGATACTCATGTAGTATGGCACCAACCACCATGCCCTGTTCAAAGTCACTTAAATCTTTCATCCTACCATTCTTGCATTGAATTGCGTGTGTGTGCACGCACACACACAGTCTGCCCAACTGCTGTATGCTTTGTGGTACAAACAAGTGATACTGTTATTGATGCAGCATTGAATATCATGAAAGGGCAGGTGTACCTAATAAAATGGCCAGTGTGTGTGTGAGAGTAGGGCATTACTAAAGTGCACCAACAAAATTATAGCAGTAGTTCTATGCTATATTATAGCAGTAGTAGTTAAAAATAAAATCATATGTGTTTGAAAAATAATAACAAAAAACATTTGTGCTCTGAGATACAACAAGGAAGAGCCAACATAATTATCGCTATTTTATGCAGATTTTCAAGAGCCATGGCACCATGTTCAGCAATGGCAGAAGCAGGTAAAGTGACAGCCTGAACTTAGAAACACAACTTGTATCAATGAAACATTCATTGGAACATCAAATCTCCCAGGGAAGTTCTGAATTGACTTACAGGTGTCCTCTGTGGTAGGGACAAATCTTCCTTGTGCTCTATCTACTTTCCCCTAACTCCGTAAACTATGGCCTTGAAGCATTACCATAAAAAGAAATCCAGTGGAGTCAGGTCAGAGAGCCATAGCACAGGACCACCAGTCTCAATCAATTTTTTCTGGTACACTACAGTAAGGTCTATTGCAACTATAATGAAACAGGCAAAGGTACCAATCAAGCTAAAACCACACATTTTACTGGATACTCAGAGGAACATCTTTCAGTAATTCAATCAAGATATTTAGATACACGTTTATATGAACTTAATTGGTTTTCGAATGTAGAATTACCACTATGATTTTGTTGATGAAACTTAGAAACACCCTAAACACAAGCATTTGACATTAGAGGTGGAAGACGTTCATTAATAGCTACTTACACTACAAAAATGTAATTTGGTTGCTGGTAGAGCAAAAGAAACATTTATTATACCTTCATCTAAATGAATTAGTTTATTAAAAAGCTATTCACACCTAAGAACTGCAATAATGTCAATATTAATTTGAATAGTGAAACCCATGTTCTTATCAGTAGGAGTAAAGGTAAATACTTGTTTTGCAAGCAACTTCCAAAAAGTAAAGGAAATAATTTTATTTATGCATATGCATGTCATACTAATATATCATAAATTATAACTATTTATATATTTACCTGTGCTCTGTAGTAAAATAAGTCTGAGGAGGTTGAGGAAATTGCTGTTGTCCATATCCCATTTGCGCTTGCGAAGTGGGAAATGCAGTAGGTTGGTAATATGATGGAGGATAAGAAGGCTCAGAATATACACTTGGATCATGAAGATGTTTAGGATATCTCTGAGATAAATTATGACCTGGGAAGGAACAATCCTCTAATTAATAAGATGCTTTAATGCTTCATAAAACAAATAAACTGCTAGTGATGTAATGACGACTTTAAGAAATAAAACATTTCAGTGTGTGGATTTAAATAAATTTTTGTAAAAATCCTAATGAGTGCTCACAAGAACTTGCTTAAAACTGAAAACATATTTTAAACACTTTGCATAATTTGACAAGACAAACAGTCTACGTATTCTTTGGTGGCAATTAATTTAAAGTTGTAAAAAGTCCTGTTTCCTGTTTACATTTGTAGTCTACTTCTGAGCCCTGAACCTGGGTCTTCACACCCGTGGATATTACACATTGCACTGAATAGAGCAATGGAGAATGGTGCTTCTGGGAGTTATTTTTCATTGGCTGGAAAGCTTCATTGCAGTTCTTCTGGCTCACAGTATCAGCTCTATGGTTTTTTTTTGGAGCTGATGACCTGTATGTGGGGGGGGGGGGCGCTAGAGGCTCTTTTTGTTGAATTTCAGTTTACACACCTTTGAAAAGCATTAGCCCCAAGGGAAGTGATGTCTCATCCATTTTCTATTAGTGTTTGAGGTGCATGATTTTGAGTCTTTTCAGGGGACTCAACAATAAAACAAAAATATGAGACATCACTCCCCTGGCGGCTCACGGGGGTTAAATTTTTTTTTTTTAACTTTTGCCCAAACATCTGAAACTATATACAGGCTTGTTCGTTTCTTTTTGGTGTTACTGGTGCATCAGAAACTAAGGCTATAATGTGCCAAAACCAGGTCATATACAAGATAATTCAGAGAATTAACAAATTAGTCACTACGTTGAAACGTATAACAATAAAAATACATGGCAAAGGTAAGTATTAAATAAGAGTATAAAGGCTTAATGATTTTAAATAACTAAAAACAGCTGACACATGATCATTGTTGGATGAAATCTGATTGTATATGGCTCACTCAGATGACTAAGAGCAGTAAAATATAAATCACTATAATGTGATTGTCTATGCCTTTAATAACAATGTGTAGTAAGCGCAGGTCATTGTGATCACGTTTGTGAATTGAATTTTAATTCTATTAAACATCGATCCTAATTAGCAAAAATTGGAGGAATATTATCCACAGGCTATCAAAGTAAAGCTATATTAAGCATAAATTTACCCTTTATTACCTTACCAATTAAAAAATTAAATGATACATGAAAATCGGAAGAATATACGTGATAATCAGAATAATTAATACGTACTACAAAGGGTACTAGGAAAGTTTTGCAATATGACGCAACAATGAATCACAGGAAGCTGCTTGTTGCTGCATGTTGAGACATGTTCATACTTCATACGTGCATAGTAGCCGCCGCGCCAAGTCGATGGGCTCAGTTATTCATTAGTAGTGAGAATGTAAAGTGCTTGCGATGGCATCGTGGTCACGAAATGAGATAAGGACAGTTTTGTGGTATAATTTCGTGCGTGGTTTAACCATAGACCAGTGCTTAGAAGAAATGACTCTTGCACTAGATGATGATTGTCCACATCGTACAACGATATTCAGGTGGTTTAGAGAATTCCAAAGGGGAAATTTCACTCTGGAGGATTCTGAGAGGCCGGGAAGGCCACGAACGTCAGTTACGGAGGAAAACGTTACTGCTGTGAGGAAAATGCTTGACGAAAACAGGCGAGTGACCTACCAACAGATAGAGGATACTTTGGGCCTAAATGCACCAGCAATTCGTTCGATTCTGCAAGATCATTTGCACGTGAAGAAACTTTGTTCTCTCTGGGTGCTGCATCAACTGACTGAAGAGCAGATGACACGACGTGTGACTTGGTGCCGGAAGATGTTAAAAAAGTTTGATAAGGGACAATCTCGGTATGTGAACAACATCGTGACAGGTGACGAGACTTGGCTGTACTATTACGATCTGCCGACCAAGGCTCAAAACAAAGTTTGGGTGGGTCTTTGATGACGACGACACACCCGTAATTGTCAGAAAATCCTGATCTGTAAAGAAGAAAATGATAGCTGTATTTTTCAAATCGAGTGGAATTGTGGAACGCGTCGTTTTGGACACGGAGAAGACAGTCACAGCTAAGTGGTATACTGAACAATGCCTGCCTAAAGTCATTGGATCTATGAAGAACCTGCGGCCAAAGTCAAGAATGGACACCTGGTACCTCCATCACGATAATGCTCCAGCTCACCGCGCCAAAGCCTGCACCGAATATTTGACCACGACAGGACTGAAACTTCTCGAGCACCCTCCCTACAGTCCAGACCTTGCTCCCTGCGACTTTGCACTGTTCCCGCATGTGAAAATGAAGCTAAAAGGGAGGCGGTTTTCCAGTGATGAGGACCTACGGGCTTGGGACAAGGAGTGTGATTTACTCCCTAGTGAAACTTGGCAGAACTGGTTTAAAGATTGGTTTCGCAGGATGGAGAGGTGTATTGAATGTAGAGGAAATTACTTTGAAAAAATTAAATAAACAAAGCTGTATTGCAAAACTTTCCTAGTACCCTTTGTATTATATGTACATACTAATTAGTTGACATTTGTGGGTGGGGGTTAAAATTTAAAACAGTAAAATGATAAGCAATCAATAACAAAGAACACAGCACACACAAATTGCAAGTAACACGATACGCGTAAGTGAGAATGGAGTAACGAGTTATGAAGCTTTAAAAATAGGAATGAAGAGAAGATTCTGAAAATTAATTTTTTTATATGATTGAAGATTCCATGGAAGTTTAAACACATTTCACCATAATAACCCACAGAATCACAGCTGTCTGTATTATCGCAAATTCAGTAAGATTGAGTTTACCATCTGTTTATGATAGATTGCACTAACAGAAAAGCCCAATAGATAGGTGACTGCTAATTGTTTTTATTATTTTATGGTTGTGACCTCCAGAAATCTGATTGAACCACCTGGTATGGTCGGTGACAATCGTAGGGTAATCTACAGTGCTGCGGTCTCCTGCCCAGATTAAACAGCATGTTGTCCCAATTAAGTGAAGTAAACCCTGGCTATTTTCTCGACTGGGTTCTGTTTTTTAAGATTTGACCCAAATAAACGGCTACCCCGATTAACCAGTGGCCCAAATAACCGGAATCCACTGTGTGTATATATATCTGTATGTGTGCAGGATCATTACACAATTAAATTTGATCCCGAAACCTTTCCCAGATATTATAAAAAAACACACTATATAATTGGTACGGACTTGGGTGTGCTTACTGAGTAATGCCCAAGCATTTATTTGAAACAAGAATCATTTATAAATTACCATTTTATAATTTATACATAGAGAACAAGAAAGTTTATGAATGGTGGGGATGCTGAAATTTTGATGAAATTGTGGGATGGCTCAACAAGTCATTTGTTACAATCACAAAAGACCTAAATACAAATCTGATGAAAATCCATCCACCATGAGCTGAGTTGTTAGAGGGATATGGTCGAGATAACATTTCACTTGCCACTAGTGAATGTCCCTAACATTATAGTCTGTTTTATCATTGGCTATGGCAAGATTACAAACCATAGTTTTAGTTCACTGGCATCAACAAAGATCATTTATTTTATTTCAGAGACATTGAAATGTTGGCATTTTATCAGTTCATAGTTCTACTTTAACAGTTTAAGGCAATGCCATTCAGTTTGGAAAAATTTAATGAACAACTTTGCAACAGTATATTACCAAAAGATTATAATGAGAGGAATTTAGAATTTTGTCAGTGATTTTTCCCCTCTTCTTACACAAGTTTCCTTCAACATTGCTGTTTAATTTTTTTTTTTTTTTTTTTTTTTTTGGTTGCTACCAGTTACTTTGCATTCTTGTACACTTTCTAAAGGTGTAGTTTCAGTTTCCTTTGCTGACTTAATATTGATTTTCAAGTACAAATGCAAAAGTTGTATTTTTCCAGGTTATGCTATTTTCTCTTCAAATATATTTCTATGCCTGTTACTTGTAAGGCAAATGGAAGTGTTTGGCTCTAGAATTCTGTGGTAGGAAATATTTTTTCTGTGGTTAGGAATATTTTTTTATTTGCAGTTTTACAGTACTGGTTCTCTGTCATGCTCTTATTCATTTTAGAAGTCTCATTTTGGGATTTTGGGGTTTTTCCATGCACTTGTTTTTTATTCCCCTTAGTCAAGAATTTATTTGGTCAAACTGGAATAATATGTTATTTATATTATTCCTTTGTGCTGAAGTGACAAACTGAACTTTTGTTGTAATCTTCTTTGTATTATCTAGTGGAATTAGTTGACTGCCCCTATCACTTCAACTGCAGAAATCAGCTGATTTGAATTCTGAAACTGAAATGATTTCTTTTCACGGTGAGTTACAAGTGCATGTATTTTCTAGAAATCTAAAATCAAAAAGTTAATGATGTTTCTGATTAATCTGAGCAGTTTTGAAAGACTGCTATCATTCCACAACTTCACAATTATTTGTAAGTCAATCATACAAAAGGTGTGCACAAAAACTGGTAAAGTTACGTCAGGTCACAGAGACAGACTATGTTTATGCATTCACATGTATAAGATAAACATATACAAGTTATCATTGTTGCTTCAGATATTCAAAATTTAACATTATCAGGAGATCTTAGTGATCACGCAAAAAATGTGCTACACTTTGACAGTCCAAGCGATTAGCACTCCTGTACCTTTTCCCACGAAAATAATCAACACTCTGAACAGATGTATGTACAAGTGAATGCTATAAGGACCCTGAAAACCAGTTTTCCATTGGTTTTGCCCACAAACAGAGGTACAGTCTCAAAAAAAAAAAAATAATAATAATAAATAAATAAATAAATTTAGATATATAATTATAAAGACTAAGAATAACTTTCTATTCTATAGCATTAAAACACATTTAATCTTAAAATATACATATATGTGAATGCACAAAGTCTTCTAATAACATGCTGAAACTATACTTGCAGAAAATCTATGGAGAGTCTATGGAAGAAAATGCACAACAAATATAGTTCCACTATAAGTTTGTACCATATTGATTCCAAATTCCATTTTTAATATAAGTTTAATTACATGGGCTGTGTTAGGGTAACTAAGAGTAGAAACAGGTGCCTGTATACTTGCATGTACACCAATGCTAGGAGGATAGTTAATAAATTAGATGAGCTTGAAGTGCTAGTCAAGACATCAAAGTCAGATATTGTTGAGATATTGGAGACATTGTGTCACACAGACATAAGCAGTGCGGAACTGGAATTTGGGGAGTACAATGTGTACAGAAAGGATAGACAGGACAGGAAGGGAGGAGGGGTTATGCTGTTTAGTTAAGAAACACAAAATCTAAGGAAGTGCATCCAATTGATGTTGGTGGATAATGCAACGTTGAGTCTGTTTGGTGTGACATAAGCACTGGGAAAGAAAAAATGAGTAGGTGTGTGTTACAGGCCTAATGAATCTAATGAGCAATTGTGCAGAGAAATAGTGGGCCAGTAAATTAGAGTGTCTTATAATGGGTGATTTTAATTTCCCAGATATTGGCTGGAATTTGTGGGTTGGTCACTCACACACTAGCAAGGCTTTTGTGGATTTATTGGATGATTGTTTTCTACATCAGCATGTTCGGAAAGTAACAAGAGAGAGAGTAATACTCTTGATCTGATTATCAGTAATGATTCTTCATGCATCAAAAATCTGCAGATAAAGGAACCACTAGGTGGCAGTGATCACAGTGTGCTGAAGTGGGATTTTACTCAAAGAGGTAACTACCATCAAGGGTAAAGGGAAGGGTTTTTGCTTTCGTAAAGGTGATTACGGTGGTCTGAGACAGTATTTAAATTCTATACGGTGGAACCAACTGATGATCTTACCAACAGCAAATTCAAAATGGGAAGCATTCAAAGAATTAATCTTGGAAGCTACTAGGCTTTTCACACCAACAAAGAAATATTGTTCAAGATTTAGGCCAAAATTGATGTCAGATGAACTAATTAGACATGTGACAGAGAAGAAAAATGGATGGGATACATATAAATTAACATGTGACACAGAAGTCTATGATAGATATAAGCTGGTCTGTAACCAAGTTACAAAGGAGGTTAGGCAGGCGAAGGCAGATTACAAGAAATCTTTGGCAAAGGATGCAAAGAAAAACAGCAAAGAGTTCTTTACTTATGTAAACTCCAGAAGGAAGGGGATGAATCAGATTGGTGCTACGTGTGCTTCGCACTGCTGCTCCTTCCCACCTGGCTACAGAGGCGTCACTACTCTGAGTAATGTACCAACTGTGATAACACACAGTTGGTACATTACTCTAGGGTTACTGCTATCCATATGCAGTACTTTTCATTTATGAATGTTAACCTTCAGTTGCCATTTCTCAGCTCATCTACATAAGTTTTCTAGATCCTGTTGCCATAGCATAACGTCATTAACCACCCCGCTAAACTACTCTGAGTAATGTACCAACTGTGATAACACACAGTTGGTACATTACTCTAGGGTTACTGCTATCCATATGCAGTACTTTTCATTTATGAATGTTAACCTTCAGTTGCCATTTCTCAGCTCATCTACATAAGTTTTCTAGATCCTGTTGCCATAGCATAACGTCATTAACCACCCCGCTAACCTTAGTATCACAAAAGTTTGCCTTTATCCAGCGGGTAGTTGGTTGGTGGAACAAACTTCCATCCTTTGTTGTGGAAGTTGATAGCCTAAATAAATTTAAGGCTGAACTGGACAGGTATTTGGAAAGAACGGAGAGGTGAAATGGGAGCGTTTTTTTTTTGCTGATGCTGCATAAGCTTGCTTTCTTGCATCATATGCCTCTACTAATGCTAATATGCAAACTTGGACACTAAACCTGATATGCTTTCATCAATATAACTGTTAAATATAAAAAACAACAATGCAGAAATACAGAAAAGAACCCTGGGGACTCCACTAATAACATTAGTACACAAAGTGCAATTCCCACTGATTACTACTCTCTCTTCTCCCACTCAACCATCTCTTTATTCATAGCAGCAACTTGCCCTTAATGCCACACTGCTCCAATTTGTACAGCAGGCTTTTATGTGCAAAGGTATCAAAGGCTTTCCTGAAATCCAAATATATGATATCAAAATTATTTTTTGCATCCCATCCAGTTCCTTTGTGACGAGATTATAGTAACCAACCAAATTGTTCAAATAAGATTTTCCCTTAACAAACCCACGCTGTATTTGAAGTATAATTGTGGCCTTGTCTGGATGATCCTGCAATGTTTCTTTAACCAGTAACTCCATGATTTCCTCTGGAACAGAAGTAAAACTGGTCTGTAATTACTCATGTCACCCTCTGATCCCCCCTTGTGAATTGAGGATACATTTGCACATTTCCAGCCTATGAGGATCTCCCCTGAATCTAAGGATGCTCTCATAATTATGAATAAGGGCTTACTTACTTCCTTCACTGTCTCCCTTAATATAACTGGATAGAACTCATCCATCATAGGTGCCCTTCTTATCTTTAGCTTAAATTTTTCTTTCACTTTCCTCTCAGTTATTACAAAATCATTTACCTCCCTATTAGAGCTTGATAACCTTCTGCAAGTTAAAAGAAAACCATCTGGATAAATCATATAACAAGATATTAGCTTTGGCTGCACATTTAACTGCTGTTTCACACTGCACTTCAACAGTATGGATCACTGTCAATGCCTGGAAAGATGCAAATCAGACAAGAATGGAAATGTATGAGGATTTTACAGAGCTATTAGGGGAGGGAAAAAAAATAATAAATAAATAAAATAATAAAAATAAATAAATAAATAAAAAAGCATGAATTTTTTTCTGGAATGAAATTCCCTCAGCGAAACAGCAGACGACGGTTATAACTGAGGATGACAAGTCGACAAATATTCAAAATTTGCAAATGGCTCCCAACATTGATTGATCGAGACAATATTCAACAGTGGTATTGATACTATTTAAGAGATATTTAGTATTACTGCTCTGAAGGTAGGCCAATTTATTACACTGATGAAAGCAGGATAAATTATGGACATACAAAGGAAAAGGTTTGGCAAGACACCAATGTAAAATCTGGTAAAGCAATGTTTATGAGTGGTTTATCTACTGGTTTGAAATCTCTTTCTGAGAAAGAGAAAAGGCTAATAACACGTTATGGCAGCTGTAAAGGGTTTGTTTGAGACAAATGATCTGTAGGTGATTACCATGGAGATATGAATAGACCACACTACGAATTGCTGGTTTGTCAAGGAACTACTATTACCAAATACTGAATCAAATAGCATTTGCATTTTAGATAATGCTCCATACCATAGTGTTTGTATGGAAAATATCACAGTGACATCTAGCAAAAAATCAGATGTTCAAACCTGGTTGACAGAGAAAAATATTCTGTGGAATTCTGACATTTTGAAGGTAGAATTATTATCTTGTTTCCAATGTTTGCAGCAGATATATTTCATACTGTACTGATGACATAGTCCTTCAAGTATGAGCATAAAATTCTTCGCATTCCTCCATACCATTATGATTTTAACCTAATCAAAAATGTGTGGAGTCAAATCAAAGGATTCATTGCAAGTGAAAATTGCACTTTTGAAGTCAATGAAGTAGAATGGCTTACCACAAAAGGAATAAATCGTGTAACAGTTACACAGTGGGTAAACACAACGTCCAGAATGTAATAAAAGAGGTAAACAATATGTGGGAATTAGATGGGTTGGCACAGATTGCTATTGAACACTTGGATATTTCTATTGGAGAATGACACTTCTGATTACTCAGATGATAACACTGGTGAAATTGCACCTTTATGAGCATTAAAAATAACTCTTAAAAGCAAAAAAAAAAAAAAAAAAAAAAAAAATCTAAGCAAAATAATATCGTATATAAAGTGAAATAATAGTTGCCAAATCAAATGTACCATACATATCACACGTTACTTTTCAATGGAATAAAAATGCCTTTGACTTAAATAAAGCATCCAATGAATATTGCTGAGAAAACCAAAGTGTGTTCTGGTGGCTAGCTGCATCGTGAAAGAAGGTGGAGTGATACTTTCATTGTTGGCATGATGCATGCAGTTTCTGTGATACGGCTACTGAAGCAGATTGTATACAGACTCTCCAATATATGGCTAGGTTTGCCACAAGTTTAGATAAAGAAACAGTCATTACTAAGCACAAAACAGAATTACATTCATCACCCTAAATAATCATAGGTATTCAAGTTAAAAAAAAAAACCTTGAATATCTCTAATTAGTGTGATATCTGTAGTATGATGTCCCAAATATCATACTAATTACAGAGGCTGTAGTGATATATATGCTTCATTTCTTAGATAAGAATATTATATACTCATCATATAGGTGAGTATTATATAAATTAACAAATAAATTAATTTATATTTCAATTTAATGCTGAATAACATGCTGTTGCTGCATTAAAGATAATTTAAATTAATTTTTTTGATGTCACTAAGTAATAATCTAATGCTTGAAGTCAGTACTAAAAATATTTCGCTTCAAGGTGAAATACAGCCACTGTGATCAAAGCTCTACTAAACTGAAGATATAACAGTAAGGGGCAAGACCACTCAGATTCTCGGCCAAATGTCATCATTCTTCAAGCTTTTGATATACATCTAAAATCTCTAGATTTGTGATTTGCATATTTTGTAGAAAAAAAAAAAATTTTAAGATCATACTTCACCCACTGTAGGTCAATGCTTAACCACTCACAGCACTTAATCCTATTTTTCTCTATGCCTGTAAACTTTCCAACCATGAAGGCTGTAATGAATATAAAAATTGTCGCAAATGAATATATTACACATTTGCAGTCTACTTATATGAATTTTTATTTCTGTGTTTATAAATTTTTTATTTTAATTACTTTCATGTCATTCAATTTTACAGGAAGTCAATACTGAGAAATGGCAGTAGCATCCCACTATTACTTCTTATTTTATTAATTACACATTCTTCAGAGAGCTACCTACCTAAAAACAGTGCATAATAATTATTCCTAATAATAAATAAAAATTTAAAACAACACTTAGCAATAGTGGTATAATCAGTTTAAATACAATAAGCAATAATATAAAATATAAGTAGTCATCTCAGATATAGTCAAAAAATACATTAAAAGGTGAAAATGTCACATTTTTTTTTCTGTGTATGACCACTAAGTCAGCACAGTTTACAATTTAATAATTTCAACAATGAATACAATTATTTACTATATAGAGCAGTTCACATGGACTTAAACTTTGGCCCACTCAAATGCATATACTAGTTCACTCTCAATGCTTGAACACTCAGCAACATATGACCTAAAATAAATTTTCAGTTTATAATCCAAGACAACCCACCAGGTCAGGAGTTCACAAGATAGAAAAAAATAGGAAGATACACTACATTTAGTAGTCATGTGAGGTTGAACCATGGTCGCTAAAGTGCATGCACTTAAGAAACCTTGCATTGACCACTTGGCTATAATAACAGTCAATCTATGACTGATAATTCATTAACAAAAAAAATGCATGTATGAATATTCAACGTTCAGATAACTAGTTTCTGTTCTGCGGAATAGCCTTTCAACATAAGTGACCAAAATGCTTTGAAGCTAACAGAACTATTATTTTCTACATAATCTTCCTCCTTACTGACTGATATACTTCTGACACTATTTTCAAAGTTTTAATACCATCTCTACAGAAATCTTCAAGTAATGCCATTTTTCCCAAGGTTGAATTCTTGTATATTAACAACTTTCTTCCACTGACTGGAAATCCTATTTACAGCATTGCTGATGACAGTACATTCCACCTTACAGTTTGAGAAGCCTTTCTTGCACAAACAATTAACTTCTCAAATATACATCAATTTCATTAGAAAATTACCTGGACATTCACATTAAATGGAAATTAATTACCTGGAAATTAATTCACATTAATTTCCAGGTAATTTTCCAATGGGGCAAAGAAAATAGTTAACCTCAATTCTGCTAAAACTCAGTCCTGTCTTATTTCTCACAAAAAAAAAAAAAAGAAGAAGAAAAAAAAAAAAAAGCCTACTGTTCCTATGCTTATCTTTGATAACACTCAGATCACACATCTTTATTAAGGATCATCCTGACTTCCAATTTCTCCTAGCATAAACACACAACAAATATAGTCGACCCCTGCTTTACAATATCAAATCTGTTCCGCAGACACCATCATATTGTGAAAATATCGTAATGTGAACCCAATAACAATTTTTTTTTTTTTTTTTGGTAATTCATTCCAAGACCTCAGCAGTTGAAATAGCCTAGTCATATTTTTGCTATATAACTAAGCTATTTTATTTCTTTCTAAATCGTAATTTTTATAATTGAGTTTTATATAGAATACTCAATACTGTATTTTCCAGTGTATACTACACACCTTTTATCTGAAAAAAAGTTGCAGTAAAATTGTTCGTCTTATACGCCGGAATTAACATTAAAACATAGTATAAATTTAAAATAGGAAAAAGATAAATGCTGATTTTTACTTATTCCCCCCCACCAAATGTTGTTTAAAATGATAATTATACACATTAAAAAACAAGAATGGTAATTTTCATTTAACTTACACTGGAAAAGCTGTTTCAATGGTGGTGGTGGAGTTGAATTATCTCCTACCATCACGATATCAGGACAACCTTCAGGATCTGGTGTTCTTTCCGATCGCTGCCTTTTGCTACTTATGGTATAAAACTGTCCAAAGTAGTTTGTTTTTGGCGATTCCTCTGAAGGTTCTTGAAATAACTTAACACCTGATCTTCAAATTTGCAGGTCATCAATTCAGTGGTTTCAATATCTTGGGTTTTTTCTTACTGTTCTCTTCATAAGGTCCCACACAGCAAACGTATCCTTAATTTCTTGAGTTGTTGCTACATGGTCATCCTCTTCATGTTCATCTCCATTGTCATGTTCATTCATCTACTGTCAATTCTCTTCCATGGTCCTCAATGAACTCTTCAACATACTCCGCATCAAACTCAAGGGCCAAGGACTCAACCAAGAGTGATAACTTTCTGCTCTAGAACACCTTCAGCTTCAAATCCATCAAAATCATGGATGAATAAGGAAACAAGTTCTTCTAGGCTGCATTGAGGCACTGAGCAGATATTTCATTCCAAGAATTCAATGATTTTTACACAGTCTAAGATGTTAAATCTTGTCTTCAAGAATGCCTTTAAGGTGATAAGCTCTGTCTCCTGAAGTCTCTTCAAAGCACTTGGGAAGCATCTTCTTTGTGAAATTTTTTTTAAAGTTGGCAATCACTTGCTGATCCATTGGCTAAAGCAGAGGGGTGGTATTGGATGGGAGAAATTTAATATTAACAAAGCCAAATTGTTCCTCCAGAGATTGAGCAAGTACAGGATCATGGCCTGGAGCATTATCCAAAAGTAACAGTGCCTTTAAAGGAAGTTTGTGCTTTCCTAACTAACTTTTGACTGGACAAAACACTTAAAATACCCATTCATTGAAAAGGTGTCTTGTCACCCAGGCCTTCTGGTTATACTGGCAGAACACACCCAACCTGCCTTTGATGACCTTTTGCTGTTTAAGCACTCTTGGAGTTTGAGTGGTAAACCAACAATGGCTTAAGTTTAAAATCTCCAGAGGTGTTGGACCCCCAATAGCAGAGTAAGCCTGTCCTTAATAGGCTTATGCCTAGGCAACAAGGTGTCTTTCTTTTGTGATGAATGTTTGCCTAATCATTCTTTTCCAAGAGGCCCATTTCGTCAGTATTAGACTTGTTGAGGAAGATAACCCTCCTTCTCAAAGAGATCTTGAAACTCCACCTTAAAAGTTTTCAGCTGCTTTCAACACTGAATCGCATATCACTAGTTGAAGGTATTTTAGCCTCTTTAAGTCATCAAAAATCTGCTCTGCAAGTTTGCAAATGTATTGTCCAGGAACTGTATCACCCTTCATTTGTTTTTCCTTTATACACTGCAACAAAAGCCTTTTCCATTTATACAATCAGTTCTCTGCCTTTGTGGACTGTGTTAGATTCATCACTCACTTTAATTTTTTTTTATAGACAGTCAGCCATTTTTGGTTGACTGTCTATAAAATTCCCAGTCAACTATTTTTTTGTAGAAATAGTTGACTGGGAAAACCATATTGATGCACCAATGAACTAAATTTATCACCACTGTTTTTTTCACTATTTCTGGTTTAATTTTAATTGAAATTTTCTTCTTTCTTACTGTAATTTTTATGGGTGATATCATCAGTTTACACAATTTTGTACATACACAAATTGAGTATAGTAAATTTATGTCACATAAGCAAAACACAAAAAAAAAAATCACTTCAACTTAAGGATGCAAAAACAAAACAGGTGGCCAACACATTTACAAACACTGCTATTGGAGAGGAAGGACCACATGGTCGTTGGAGGCAATCATACCCCATCATAAAGTGAAATAAGTAGGAACAGGTTAACATCATCAATGGTTAGTAGAATCAGTCACTTTACAGAATGAAATATAAAAAAAAACAAAAAAAACAAAAAAAAAACCCAATTTAAATCATTAAAATGCACTACACTTTCATTGTTATCATATGTTCGGTTATAAGAACCAATTCTGAATGCCTTTGTGATATTTTTCTAAAGCACATTTCTGGAGATCATTACTATAAAACAATAAAAATAATTTGCAGCTTCCAGTTTATTGGACTTTTCTGTTAGTGCAATCTATTATAAATGGATAGTAAACTCAATTATTTGCAATAATACTGATAGCTGTAATTCTGTAGGTTTTTACGTTATTATGGTGAAATGTGTTATCCCTTCCATGAAATCTTCAATCATAAAAAAAAAAAAATTTTCAGAATATTCTCTTCATGCAACTGATTGCTTATCTTTTTTACTGTTTTAAATTTTACAACAACAACAACAAAAAAAAGTGTCAGTGAACAAAAATATCAGTTAGTATGTACATAGTACAATATTAATTAAGCTATGTATGTAAGCATAAATTTATTTTTATTTTGCTAACCTGTGGAAAATATTCTTCCAAATCTCACGTACCATTTAATTTTGTTAACTGATAAGGCAATAAAGCTTAAATTTGTACTTTATATCTTATTATTATTAGTTATTTATATCTTATTATATCTCTATTAGCCTGTGGATAATATTCCTCCTATTTTTTGATTATTATAATTGCTGTTTAACAGAATTAAAATTCAATTCACAAACATGATCACAATGACCGGCACTTACTACATATCATATAGCGAATAGTATTTTGATTGTACAGTGAACCAATTGTAAAGTGAGGATCCACTGTATTGCTTCCACTGCATCAAAAAAACTGGGCTTTATTTTTTTGCTCTTAGTATTACTTTATCTAATGAAGAAATGTAATACTCTCAGTATTACTTTTCTTCTGAGCAATTATTGATTCTGTATAAATCCCAAATCTGCACTAACATGGAACACTGTTTCCACATCTAGGGTGATGGCCCCCAAACACTCTCCAGCTCTTGCTATTCAGAGGGCAGTCATGTTAATTAATGACCCATCTCTTACAAAGTTGTCTACTCTCATAGATGTTCAGTTTCTGCTGAATGTCTTTTCAACAGATATTTCCATGGGCACTGTTCTTCTGAACTGGCATCTGTAATTCCACTGCTGTTTCCCAAATCGGTCTGAACATTTGCCTCAACCAGTTAACATTCATTCACTGTCCAACTCAAAACTTGCTTTTCCTCTTCCTCATTTATCACTTCTGCTTCTGTTTTCCAGTAAAGACTGCCTTGTCATTCCTCAGCCCATGCATAGTACCAAGTACTATAAGTTCTAATTAATATCTTTTGTGTTTAGCAGTTTCACTCCCACACAGACATGTAAAAAACTTTGTACACGTATTCAAAAAAATTGCACGGGTATAAAAATGAATTTTAGTCAAATGTTTTTTTCAAGTTGGGGAAATGGTGCAAGTCTGACTGCACTAAATCAAGAAAACAAGGTAGATCACAATCACAATTTTTTCTTACTGCAACCACAAATCATTGAACTGGCACACTGTCCCGGTGAATGATTTCTTTTGTGAGCATTCCACTCCAATAGAGAAAAGGGTTATTACAAATTACTGCAAAGAGAATATTGGTAACGGTCAGAGCTTACCGACCACACTTCAGCACCTGTTTTATTGAAGTATGCCCATCTCCAAAGGAATCCATTCTGTCAACAACTGCAGAGAAAAAAGTTTAAGCCCTTGGGCCCTGCACAATCTCTCCAGACAAACACTTTTTATACTACCTCTTAACTAGTGATATTTTTCTCAACACTGTCTCATAACTATGAAGTAAAACTCAAATCTTTCATTATTCCTATTTAACTGTCCAAGCTATCTGTGTACAAAAAATCTTAAAGAACAGGCTACAGAGTGACACGAAGAGCTCACCCTTAATATTTTAAATATTAATCTCTATCCCCACTATTCTGCTTACATCCAAATCAGAACATTGATTGTTTAGTAAAGGATAGCCAAACTGATATATTTTGGTATCTCTGTGGTTTCTCTCAAAAAGTTATACTTTGAAATGATAATCAAATGGGGGTACACTACATAGAGAATATGTTGTCTACCACCATCTGATAGAACTTTAACTGCTATCATCTATTAGAGGTTTTATTGTATGTACAGTGGACCCCTGCTTTACGATATTAATCCGTTCCAGAGACACCATCGTATTGTGAAAATATCATAATGTGAACCCAATAACAAACTGTTTTTTGGTAATTCATTCCAAGACCTCAGAAGTTGAAATTTTTGCCATATAACTAAGCTATTTATCTCTCTAAAAGGTGATTGTTATAATGGAAATTGTAAATATTGATTAAAAAAAAAAGTTGATTAAAGCACAACACAAGAAATCACTTTAACTAAAGCGATGCAAAAACACACAACCAACACGTTTATAAAGGCTGCTGTTGGCTGATAGGAAGGACCATGTGCTCCGGTTAGAGACAATCATAAGCCAAGCCCATTGTAATGTGAAATAAGTAGGAGTCTCTTAACATGGTCACTGGTTAGTAGAATCGACTGCTTTATATATGGTTTTCTGAATAAAATTTCAGAAAACCAATTCAAATCATTAAAATGCACTACACTTTCATGGTTATCATATGTTTGGTTATAAGAATCAATGTTGAATGCCTTTGTGATATTTCTAGAGGTCACTACCATAAAAAAAAAAAAAAAAAAAATCAAACAAATTGCAGTTGCTGGTTTGTTGGGCTTTTCTGTTAGTGCAATCTAATTATAAATGGGTAGTAAACTTGATCTTATTGCATTTGCCATAATACCGATAGCTGGAATCTGTGGGATTTTATGTTATTATGGTGAAATGTGTTTCCCTTTTCATGAAATCTTCAATCATATAAAAAACAAAATAAATTTTCAGAATCTTCGCTTCATTCCTATTTTTTAATTTTCGTAAACTTGTTATTCTTACTCGCATGTATCGTGTTAGTTGAAATTTTATGCATGCCACGTTCTTTGTTATTGATTGCTTATTTTTTTACTGTTTTAAATTTTACAAGAAAAAAAGTTAGAGAACAGAAATATCAATTAGTTAGCATGTATTTATTACAATAGTAATTAAGCTATGTATGTAAGCTTAAATTTATTATCTTGCTAACCTGTGGAGCATATTCTTCCGATTTTCATGTATCATTTAATTTTGCTAATTGGCAAGGTAATAATGCGTAAATTTGTGATTTATATATTTACTTTTATAGCCTATGGATAATATTCCTACTATTTTCGCTTATCAGAATCACCGTTTAATAGAATTAAAATTCAAATTGCGAACAGGATCACAATAAAATTAAATAAATGGCGCTTACCACATATTGTATAGCAAGTGGAGAGTCCATCATAAAGTGAACCAATCATAAAGCAGGGGTCCACTGTATACCAAATTATATGTTTTCCAATTTCACAAACATGTTTTTATCAAACCTCATATGTAACAGAAATTTTCTAGGGGGGGGGGGGGGGATTGATTTTAGAACTCAGTTTAAAAACTACTCAGAATTATCAGTTCCTTAAAGAAACAAAATCCCTGTTTATCAGTATTATTTACAAATACTTTAATTTTTAAATCTTATATTAAGTAGCAAATTTAATTTTTAAATTACCTTTTCCAGGCCCACCTGCAGGGACATGATCAGATGGAGGTGGAGCAACAGGAGGCACTATTGCTGTTGGGGTTGCTGGCTGACCTGGTGTAGGTGGGGGTGGCGGTGGTTGTACCACGGGAGGCTGATACTGAGAAATGCTCGAAGGTGGATAATTATAACCTGACACCGGTACTGAAGGAACACAGCCATAGGGTGAAATTTGTGATGGCAACTAAAATAATTATAAGCACTGTAATTATACACATACAGAACCTAAACTGTTTAGCTACAGATATTTTTAAGCCAGTTCTTTTGGTTACAACCTTATCAGTGTAACTTACAGTCAACTACAAACAACAACCAATGGTAATACTACAGGATAAATAATACTGACAATCTAAACAAAAAGTGTTCAATATTTTTACAAATGTAAAAATATTGAACACTTTTTTTGCTCTATTTCTTGAACCAACAGTTCAAGAAATAGAGCAAAGGCATATAATTGAAGAATGATAATATGTAAAGTAAATTTAGACTTAACAGAACTGACTAATGTTGTCATTAAATAAACAATTAAACATATCAGGCTGATTAATAGAATATGGAAAATTATATATATATATATATATATATATATATATATATATATAATCGAGGGCCTACTATGTGTGTGTGTATGTATATATATATATATATATACATATATACACACACACATAGTAGGCCCTCGATTTAACGGGCAAAAAATTTCTGTCCTAAAGGAAAAATTTAGAACCTATTTATATCTGATAGCGTCACACATCAGATGTGTTGAAAATTTCTTCTCATGAAATAAAGGCTGTTTTACTGCTAGATAATGCACCTGCTCACCCTAATGCTGAGGTTAGTTAGCAGAGATGGAAGATTTAAATGTGTTTTTCTGCCTCCTAACACTACTTCACTGATACATCAGGGTGTAATCATTGCTTGTATAAGAAGTTTTTGGAAGAGGTGATGGTTGTTTTGGAAGAAACAGACGATGCAGAAGAAGATACAAGAGGCACCAGGACACTGCAAAATTTGCCTGCATACAACATCAGATCTGCTATCTTCAACTTAGCAGCTGCATGGAAAGATATGAAGATTAATAGCTTGGCCAATGCTTGGAAGAAGTTGTACGACGTAGAACCTGAAATGGATTTTGAGGGAGTTGAGGCATCTAATTTTCAAGACACTCTTCTGAGGGCCGGCAACAAAAATGCAACTGAGAATGATGTGGAACAGTAGCATGAAAATGATGAAGGTGATCCAGGCTATCAAATTTTTTCTGAGGGAGAGATTGCAGAAAATGTTCTTCATGGAGAACAAGAGGACGATGATGACGACAAAGACGAAGAATCAGCTGCACCTCATCCTAAATTGTCTGTTATAAGACAACATATGGATGACATCATACATTATATTGAATCATCATCAGACTCTGATGTGCTTCCTTATTATGAACATTTTAGAGAATTTCTATCTACAGTAATAAGCAACTAAAGCTTGATGATTTCTTCAAGAACACTTCATTAACTGGACCTGTTTCACCAGAACCCTCTACCAGCAAGGAATTAACACCTCTCCCTCCTATGACAGTTGTTTCTGACTCTGAAAATTGTGATTATTTCAATTAAGTATGTATGTTTTTTATTCAATAGAGTTTAATTTTAAAGTATTTTTTCCCTCTAAAATGGATTTAAATTAAAAAACTAATGTTCACATTGAAAACAACTTTTAGTGAACTTTAAAGGGAAAAAAATTAAAAAGAAAAAGTGGTGGAAACACTCCATTAGTTACACTGTATAGTTTTTGACGTGTTTAATTAAAATAAAGTTTGGTTCCTGCCGTAAATTTATTTTTATATTTTTAACAGATGTTTTAGTATAAATTACTCAATTTACATTATAATAACATTTTAATACATCCTGCACATTGTAAGTTCGTTATTAATATATGTTTTTGAAATACATTCCATTTAACAGACTTTCGGCAATATCAGACACTCCTTCCCTCAATTAGTCCGTTACTTGTTTGTCTCCCCCTAATAAAGCCACTTACAGACTTGCATTTAAAAATTAGAATGTTTAAATTAAAAAAAAAATAAAAAATAAAAATAATAATTTTTAAATGAGCTAGATGAAAATGTTACCTCAATGGAGATAACAGTAAAAGAACTAGATGAAATCTTTCGTATAGCAGAGAACCTCAAACAAAAGGTTTGAGGTTGTCCGTGATATTTATTTTGCCAGGGCCTAGAGAAGATTGTTGTCAGCTATCGGAAATTGATTGATGAAAAAAAAGAAAGCCAACACTGTTCAAATATTTCTGTAACAAATAGTTTCTTCATTGTGTATTTTATGCCAGAGGTTTGCAAACTTTTACAGTTCACAGCACCCTTAGTGTCTCAGTAATTTAATGGTGCCCCTAGGCTAAAAGAAATGCCCAACAGTTCCATTTATTAAGTGGTTAAGTCCAAACAACTTAAGTAATGTTGAAACTGTAAACTACCTCGAGCTAGTGGTTTGTGCGGTGTCCGACCGACAGATATCAAGTATTGCTGCATTTCCCCACAAAATTTAAAATATTCCATGGTACACAGTTTGGGAACCACTGTTTTATGTAATAAACATTTAATTCTATAATTATTTTCATTATCATTTTTAACTGTATACCATTTACATGGTATACAGTTAAAAAGTTATTTGAAAGGTATTTTTAAAGTTCTTTATGGACATTCCTGAAGGTCAAGGACCAATTATAATTTCTGCTATTGATTATTGTATTCGATTAACATGTATCCATTTTGCGCGATGCATTCGTGGGACAAATTAATTGCATTAATCGAGGCCAGCCTGTACTAAAATTATCACAGCTAATTATCATATAAGGATACATTGAAAGGTACATTATCAAGGACTGGCACCACTCAATACATCCAAATAATAATCAGCAAAAACTGTTTCTGATTGCTATCCAACAGAAATAGTAGTATTCTTTCCGAATAATGGCATCTTCAGGGATTAAAGGTGCCATTATTTAGATTTTTCTGTATCTATAAAGTTTTATTTTTAATAAATTTAATGCAGAAATACAGGCTAAATAAGAAATAGGGAGATTAAGAATGCAATTTTATTAACTGCACATAAAAACAAACATCCCATAATATGTACACAGAAAAAAATTTGAATATGCCTGCTTTAGATGTAGAGGGTGCCATTTCTTCAAATGCTTCATCTGTAGTAGAAGGTACAATTCTTGATGGTTTTCTTTAGGAATAGAATAGTAACTGCTTTTTCAAAAATTTTCTTATTTAACTTCGTTTCATTGATGCTTGTATTTTTTTTTTTTTTGTTTTTGTTATTGTGGTGTTTCGCAGCATGTGCACTTGTATTACTTCTTCCATAGTAAAGCTTGGATTTCATTTAAAAAAAAAAAAATATTTTCCATGCTTGATTCTGCAACAGCCCAAATTATCTTTTCAGTTGTGTCAATGTCCTCTTCTTCTGCATCTGAACAAAGTGCATCAACCAATTTCTCAAGGTTAATAACACTATCAACGAAAAAATATTTCCACAATCAAAAACTAATTTCGATTCACGAGGATGGGTCCTACATTTATCAAGACGTAAGACACATTTAGAATTTGGACTCTTCTTCATGTCACGTAAATTCTTTCGAACTGCTGGAACGAATTCATGAGTGAACCAATCTTGGAAAATTTCTTTATCCATCCAAGTATTTTTTTGGGTCTTATAAGTCACTGGTTCTGCACGAGGTGATAACAGCAGATAAGACATGGCTTCATCATTTCGGCCCAGGGAGTAAGCAATAAAGCTCTGTTTGGAAGTATACATCACCACCAATACTGAAAAAAGCAAAAGTTGTGACTTTGCAGAAAAGTTATGGTCATCTCTTTTTTTTGACATTCAAGGAATGGTTTACCAGCACATCGTGCCATGTCATACAACTGTTATGAGACCTTACTACTGAACTGTACTGTAAACTTTCAAGAACACATTTGTTTCAAACGACCACAGCTGCATCATGACAATGCAAGACTGTTATTGAGTACTTAGCCAACATTAATATCAAATGCATTCCTCATCTGCTCTACAGTCCTAACCTTGTGGGGTTTTTTTTTTTTTATTTCCAAAGTTAAAGAAGGCACTGCAAGGAAAATGTTTTCAGTTGTCAGAAGTTGTAAAGACGTTGGAGGTCATTCTCAAACATGTCAAAAAATAGCTTCCACAATGTGTTTTAAGAATGGCAGAAACATTGGAGTATGTGCATTTCATCAAATGGGGACTATTTTGAAAAGGACCATCAAAATATGGATGATTAAAAAAGGTGTTTTGAAAAAAAAATATTAAGATCAGTCTTTATTGAACAGCACTCATAATACATATAAACATCACAAAAACAAAACTTTTAATTGCTGCCAAACTACTGACATTTGAGAAACACCAATATAAATCAACGTTTTTTTTTTTTGTTGTTTCAATGTGTTATCTTAAAAAAAAAAAAAAAAAACACCTTTCTTTGGTGGATATTTTTTCTCCAGATTTTCTCTATAGCAACCTGTATATAGGTATTAGTAGTGGCAAATGATGCACAGAGAAAACAAATAGCATCATCATAAAAAAAAAAAAAAACCTGAAACCACCTTGTCTTTTTCAAACAAAAGGAATTATTATGGCTGATTACATCCACCAATCAAACATATTACAATGAAGTTCTGACAAGATTGAAAGGAGACCTGAACCGTGGAAAGATGGTTGGATGCTCCATTAAAACAGTGCTCAAGCACACAAACACGCTCTTGTTTGCCAATTTCTGGCCAAAAAAAATCCCAGTGTGTGAACATGCACCCCACTCACCAGACCTAACCACTCCTTGTAAGATTTCTCTTTCCTAAACAGACAAATGCATTTAAGGGAACTCATTTTCAGTCTAATGAAGACATTCAGCAAAAAATGGCCAAAGTGTTATAAAAGGCTTACAGAAGATGACTTATAAAAATGTTTCTGTGCTTGAAGAAACATATGGAACAGTGTGCAAGCCTGTGGCTATTATTTTGAAGGGGATACCTTGTAAGGTATGAAATATTTCATCATATTTATTTTATCGCACCACTCTCATTATTTAATAGCTCCACATCTCATAAAATAACGAAATTTGATACTGCCTCAGATATGAAAAAAAAAAAAAAAAAAAAAGCATATGCCAAGGAAACCACAACTAGAAAACTTGGACACAGGTTTATATAAATAAATGCTTTAAAGTTCAAAATTATAGCTGCTTCAATAGAGAAGGCTGTTTGATCAGAAATTAAAGCAACTATAATTTTGCCGTTTAAAAACTAGCGAAAAAAAAAAAAACTATGCTATGTATAAAAATTTGAGTATTTTGGTGGTACAACCATGAATTTCTGTGGTTTTCATGATTAAAAAAAAAAAAAAAAAAAAAAAAGCGCTAATTAACTACAATAAAGTTGGCTGGCTTACCATGGCATTTTCTTATACTGGAAGAAAAAAGATATCCTAAACGAATAAAGTCAATTAGAAAATCACATTAAAGTTTATTTATAAAAGCCAAAAAAAAAAAATCTGATGATCTATCTTTCAAAATTTGTTGATATTGTTGCTTTATTTGAATACAATTTTTTCTAAATTTCTAAGAAAAATTATCACATTTTATGAGTGTTATGAAATAGCTCAGCACATTCATATTAACAAGAATACAGTGGTATTCAACTAGTTCTGTATCTTATATACGGCTTTATTTAGTACCACAGTTTTTCTCAATTGAAGAAGCAACACTGCACATATCATGGAAGCAGAGTGGATAACCAAATGAATGTGCACTACAGTGCACTAATTAAAATACAAAAGAAAACCACAAATTTTATGTATGGATAAACCATGTTTTGAATAATGTGAAAAGATTTACCTGTGCCAATGGTTGCTGCTGGGGTGCAGCTGAAGAAATAAAATGCGGCTTGGGCTGATGGACAACGGGCTGTTGTTGCTGTGTTGCTTGCACTGGTAAGGATCCTTTAACATCTATGCAAGGAAATGGAAAGTTTGAAGGCGAATGACCTAAGGCTCGGTAGATCCTATCTCTAAGAATGGCAAGTGAGAGCTACATAAAATTATATATAGCTTTAATAACCAAATTAAATAACCAATTATAATTAATTAATTAAATTAAAATTTAATTAATAACCAAATTAAAATTAATATACACCACATAATAAAAAGGGGGGGGACTAATTTACAACTTAATAAAGGCACAACTTTTCAGTAAAGATCCTATTCCAGAAAATCAAAACTAGACATGATTCTGCAACAAGAATGCCTGCATTTACATTGAGTAAGAAAGTTTAGTGTTAACACCTGTATTCATCAAATTTGTAAAAGGAACAACACAATTTTTTTATTCTAATAATTCCAAAAAAAAAAAAAGTGTGGTTGTTATTTTACTTGATGCAATAACACATTTCGCTGTACAACAGATATAAATTTAATTGTTCCTATTTTGCAAAATATGAATACTTATGTACTAGTGTAAAGTGTAAAGTGTTCATTGTCTAACGGCCCAAGGGGTTTCCCCCATCTCCGTGTTGTGTACTCTGTTTGTGAAACACAGAACACTGTGAGGGCCAGAGATTTTAAAAAGTGTAAGGTACATGTTTATGTTGTGTAGTGTCATGTTGTGTTGTTCCTCTGACCTTTTAGCCGTTGGGCGCCCCTAGTGGGACCCCCCGTTGCCCACACTTAACCCCGAGGAGGCAGGTCAGGCATAGAGGGATCTCGCATTAGAAGTAATTACTCTGGCAGGCCCTGCCACCTAATTTCCTAAGATTTCAGTGGCAAGGGCCTAAAAAAAAAAAAAATAAAAAAAAAATAAATAAAAAATAAAAATTAAAAAAAAAAATAATAATAAAAAAAGAAAAATAATAATAAAAAATAAAATAATAAAATAAATAAAATAAAAAAATAAATAAAATAAAAAAATAAAATAAAATGAAATAAAAATAAATAAAATAAAATAAATAAATAAAAAAATAAGGGAAAAAAATACATATTTAGTTAGAGTAGGGGTGAAGACTGAGGAAGGGGGGACATAGAAATATGGGGATGATAGGGAAGGCAACCCCAGAAAGGTCAGTGGGGACTGACCCCACCAGGAGAAAAAAGGGGGTAGCAGGGAGGGGGAGGAGACAGAGACTCGTCCCCTCCCTCTCCCTACCGGGGGAGGGGTTATTAAAGTGAACCAAGTTAGGGTACCTGGTTCGGAATGCTAGTTGGCCAAGAAAAGCAGTTGACATCTAATGGCACTCCGGTGGCGTTGTCAGTCTTTATCTAGGAGATTGTCTTATTGGTCACATCCGTGAGAGACAAGTCCAGAAGTATAAGAACCTTTTGTCTTTCTTAGATTGTCTTAATTTGTGGGTTGTCTCTATTCAAAGGTAGTTATTTGGTAGTTATCTTTGATGGGTGACATTTTGGAGAATGTATGGTAGTTCACACCAATGATGGTAATGCTGGTCAAGTTTAGCTGCCTTGTTCCAGTACCATCAGGGTCCCTGAGTTCATTTAGTAGAGGGTTATCATGTTGCTGCAATTAGTTGTCTTCTCCTCAAGAAAAGCTGCTGTGCGTAGTTGGTGAGAGCTTGATACTCTTCCTTAGTATCCAGTAAGTGGTTTTCTTTGCCTTTTGGTATATAAGTCAGCTTTGTGATAAGCTGGCAGCGGAGGTCATCGTAGAGGGGGCACTCGTGCATGAGGTGATCCCAGTCCTCAATTCCTTGGGTCCTCTATTAGGCCAAAGGTTGTTAGTTTTGCCTTTATTGAACCATGGCCAGTAAGCAAATACGTGGCATACAGGCCTGGAGAAAACCATAATGGGGATTTTGGATAGATTCTGCTAACATCTGGGATGAATCTCCTGGTGATTTCCCCCTTGGTTGAATTTGTCCAGCGGTCCTGCCACACCCGCTGCATGTGTGCTTGAAGTCTCCTCTTATGTACTATGCTTATGTACTGTAAAGTGTAAAGTGTTCATTGTCTAACGGCCCAAGGGGTTTCCCCCATCTCCGTGTTGTGTACTCTGTTTGTGAAACACAGAACACTGTGAAGGCCAGAGATTTTAAAAAGTGTAAGGTACATGTTTATGTTGTGTAGTGTCATGTTGTTCCTCTGACCTTTTAGCCGTTGGGCCCCTAGTGGGACCCCCCCCCCCCCCCGTTGCCCACACTTAACCCCGAGGAGACAGGTCAGGCATAGAGGGATCGCATTAGAAGTAATTACTCTGGCAGGCCCTGCCACCTAATTTCCTAAGATTTCAGTGGCAAGGGCCTAAAAAAAAAAAATAAATTAAAAAAAAAATAATAAATAAATAAATAAAATGCTTATGTACTATGCATCATATACAGGAACTCCCCACCTTATGTAAGGGTTGTGTTCCACAGAACGCTACGCAAGTCAGAATTTCCCCCATGCTTGCGCAGCACTCGCAACTGTGCTCGCTGAATCAAAAAAGAAATGTTCAATGAACATGTAAATAGAATTATTTATTGCATTTATTCAATTTTTTTATCTCATGTGCAGGAAAAATTACAAAAGCATGCAATTTAAAAAATTTTCAAAATTATAAAATTACAAAAAAAAAAGAGGAGACAGCCATAACGTCAGTAAGTTTTACCTCTTGAGCATCATTGACAGAATTGATATCTTCAGCTGATAAGTATGCCACTGCAGAGATTTAGAAGGGGTCGGCCACTCAATCGCTTACGAAAGAACATATTGATGGATGACTGGACGGTGGTTTTTTTCTTTTCATCGTAGATTTCTTTGTGGCTAGCAAATGTATCATTCACCCCTCTTGACTTTTAAGAATCGTTCACTGTTGAGATCCATCTTCTCAAACCTTGCCATTGCCAATGCAATTTCACAAAATGCCAATGCCATCTCTCTGGTGATGAAGCGTCTTGGCTCATTTGGTTCATTTTGAGCTTCGTCAGCATTTTCTTCTTTCACTATAGCTGCCTGCAAGGCAATAAGTTCTTCGTTATATAATTCCTTCTCTTCTTTCACTATAGCTGCCTGCAAGGCAATAATAAGTTCTTCGTTAGATAATTCCTTCTCTTCTTCCTCTACATCTTTGGCATCAACCTCCAACTGAAGTAGCTCCGCAACCTTTACAATCTTACCTGTAACCTCTTCACATAATTCATCTTTTTCAAATCCTTCAAAGCCTTTTACGTGCCGTGAGCATATATTCTTCCATGTGCCATTTAAAAAACTTTTATTAATTCTGCTAAGGCCTTATTAATGTTTAAGATGGGTGGTAAATATTGTAAGATTTCCAAGTCTCTTAATGTAAAATTTTTCTTGTCTACTGCAGACAATGCCTGAGCAAATGTTATGCATGAATAGTATAGTTTTAAATTTGAAACAACACCCTGATCCATAGGTTGGATGAGTGAAGTCGAGTTTGGCAGTAGAAATATGACTCTCACGTTCGAATTGAAATCAGCTAGATCAGGGCCAAGGAGTCTATCGCGGCTTTAATTTCGGTCGATCACGACAAATTTTAAATATACAGTCATCCCTCAATTCAGGTAGTATACCCTCAATTCAGGTAGTATACTTTGGTAGTATACCTGACTCAATTCGCAGTCAGGTATACTACCAAAATTTTATATTGCGCAGCGGGCTTCGCTACCTCCACGTTTTTATTTTATTTTTATTATTTTTATTTTTGCGAAGCTTCAAAAATAGGAATGAAGAACAGATTTTGAAAATTTATTTTTGTTTTTTTTTGCATGATTGAAGATTTCATTGAAGGAGAAACACATTTCACCATAATAATGTAAAATCCCACAGAATTCCAGCTGTCGGTATTATTGCAAATGCAATAAGATTGAGTTTACTACCCGTTTATAATTAGATTGCACTTACAGAAAAGCCCAATAAACAGGAAAGTGCAAATTGTTTTTGTTTTATGGTCGTGACCTCCAGAAATAGCTTTAGAGAAATATCACAAAGGCATTCAAAATTGATTCTTATAACGATATAACCAAACATAGCAATAAATGGTGATGTACGTCCGGTTATTTTGAAAACAACTTTTTCATTCAGGAATCCTCTTAGTCAATTATCCTACATTAGCTGTTCAGACAGAATATTTTTCAGGTTCGCACAACTTAGTGTTTTAATCGGTAAACATTGCTTTTGCTGTTTTAATAACTGGACAGTATTTATATGTTAATTTAATATGTTTTGATTTAAAATGAAAATTACAAAAAAAAAAAAAAAAAAAAAGAGTAAAACGTATCATTTTCATTAAGAGTGGGAACTAGAATACTTTTTTGTAATGGTGAAAGAAAAATGTTGCTGTTTGATCTGCAATGCTTCCGTGGCTCTACCCAAAAAAGGAAATTTAGAAAGGCACTTCAATGCACTCCATGGTAAATACCAGTCGGATTTTCCGACGAATAGTGACCTTAGAAAAAATAAATTAGAAGTACTTAAATCCAGATTATTCGAGCAACAAAATTTCTTCATGACACCTAATTTACAATCTAAAGCAGTAACTGTAGCATCATTTAAAGTGAGTCATCTTCTTGCAAAAAAATGCAAATTGTTTTCTGATGGTCAATTCATCAAAGACATTTTTAGAAATAACAGATTCTTTTTGAAAATTTTAAGAACAAAAATGAAATTAAGTGCTCTTCAAGATCTACAATTATCTCGAAATACTGTGATGGAACACATCGACAAAATGAGTATAAAATGTGAGCGAAGAATTGTGTGCTGATATTGCTAATTGTGTGTCCTTTTCTTTACAACTGGATGAATCTACAGATGTCAATGATCAGTGACACAGCTCAGTTGCTCGTTTTTATTCGTATTGTTTTGTTAAAAGAAAGGACTAGAGGTCTTGATATCTTTAACTCATTCAAACATTTTATTGAAAAAATTAAATTACCACTATTTAGGCTCTTATCAGTAACAACAGATGGAGCTAAAGCATGACGGGGCATCTTAAGAGATTCATCACATTGTGCCAAAAGATGATGAATTCCCAGATTTTTTGAGTTGCCACTGTATCATCCACCAACAAGTGTTAGCCAGCAAAAGATTAAATACTAAAGGTGCTATGGACATCACTTTCAAAATCGTGAATTCCATCAGAGGACAATCTCTTCAAAGGAGACTATTCAAAATGCAACTCAATGAAAAAGAACCAGATATGATATCACACACAGGTGTGAGGTGGCTGAGTCGGAGTAAGTTTCTACAGAGATTACGAAATTAAAAAAAAATTGTTGATCAAAGGGGAGATATGATTATCAGCAGCTACAAGATACGGCGTGGTTGTGTGAACTGGCTTTTTTGGCAGATTTTACCAGTAAATTCACTGATCTGAATTTGGAATTACAAGGCAAAAATAAAAATGTGGGTGACATTGATTAGTAGTATTTCTGCAGATAAAAATTAATTTTTGGCAATGGCTAAGGATCTCAAAGAAAAAAAAATTCGACCAGTTTGCAAATATGCATGATCATTTGCAAAAATATCATGTTTTTGAATTTAATAGTGAGAAGTATGTTTCTGAAATTGAGAATGTTGTGGCCGATTTTGAAACCAGATTCAGTGATTTTAAAACAATTGAAGACATTGTTCAATATATTCCTTATCCATTTAGTGTTGACTTAGATACAAAAAAAATTGCTGTGATTTTTCACATGGAGAAAATATTACTTGAAAATGAAAGTATTACATTGCAAAACGATATCTTCCTTCATCATCAGCTAGATCATCAGAAAAAGAGAGCTTTGGAAATATGTTTGCCGAGTAAAGTACCCAAATGTAAAAAAATGCAGTGAACTTTTAAATTCCTGTTTTGGTTCCACATATCTATGTGAATCGTCCTTTTTGTATTTGAAACAAAGAATCGCTCTACCCTTACGGACTTGCATACAGAAAATTCTTTATGGTTGGCCTTATCACAGTATATCCCTGATTTTGAAAGCTGGGCAGATGATATGAAGACACAAACTTCATATAAATTAAAATTTTAAATACGTATAAATTTAAAATAAGAATTCTAAGTTGTATTGAATTTTAAAATTTATAAACACCATTTTTCAATATGTGTTGATTAACTTTTTTAACCTTATGCAATGAAATTTTTCAGATGCTAGATCGTGACACATTTTGAAGGGAAAAAAGTATCACAAATTAAGTTGGCCACCCCTGATCTAGATGCATAGGATGTCCAGGAGCATCATCTAATAGAAGCAAAATCTTAAAAGGAATGTTGTTATTTTCACAATATTTTTCAACCTTGGGAATGAAGCAGCATTTAAACCAATCCTCAAAGAGAGATATTGTTATCCATGCTCTCTGGTTTGATCGGAAATGCATGGGTAGGGTGACTTTATTGACGACCTTAAATGCACGAGGATTTCCAGAATGGTACACAAGCAGTGGTTTTAATCTGTAATCTCCTGCTGCATTAACCCCAACAAAGACCGTGGCCATATCTTTTGACACTGTGAAGCCTACCATTGTATTTTCCTCTTTGGCAATGTATGTTTGATCCGACATTTTTTCCAATATAGAGCAGCCGCCTCAACATTAAAAATTTGCTGCGTTGAATAGCCGCCTTCATCAATTTTTTTTCCAACATATCACACAATTTCTCTGCAGCTGCAGAATCGGCACTTGCAACTTCATCACATACTTTAATGTTGTGGAAACCAGCGGGGTGCTTGAACCTATTAAACCACCTGTTGCTTTCCAAGAACTTGGGTTAGGGTTTGCTGTACTTAAACTTAATATCTTTATAAATACTTGTTGCTTTTGCTTCAATGGTCATTAGACGTAGGGGCAATTGCTTCTGAATCTGATTTTCCATTCATATTATTAAAAGCTGTTCCATCTTCGATATAGCACCTGAACGCTGTTTTGTTATCACTGTTGATCTTAAATGCTTTGATCCTTTAAATATGTTCTTTTATATGCACACTGTCCCCTCAAAAAGTATTCACTGTTGAAGCAGCGAGACCTAATTCCCTTGCAATAGGTGACAAACTTTGTCCTGCTTCGTGCTTCTTAATCATTTTCATCTTTAAATCAATTTTGTTTCGTTTCCTGGCACTGCCAGCACTTGCACTTTTCGTTGGTCGCTTTCCCTTCATCATTGTAATATGTAAAATAGGAATGAAGAGAAGTTTCTGAAAATTTGTTTTTTATATGATTGAAGATTTCAGTGAAGGGGAACACATTTCACCATAACAGCGTAAAAACCCACACAATTGCATTTATCGGTATTATTGCAAATGCAATAAGATCGAGTTTACTACCTGTTTACAACTGATTGCTCTAACGGAAAAGCCCAATAAACTGGCAAGTGCAAATTGTTTTTGTGTTTTGGTTGTGACCTCCAGAAACGTGCTTTAGAAAAATATCACAGAAGCGTTCAAAATTGATTCTTATAACGGGAACATATGATAACGATGAAAGTGTAGTGCAATTTCCATTATAAATATGACCTTTTATAGAGATAAATAGCTCAGTAATATAGCGAAATTTTCAAATTTCTAGGACTTGGAACAAATTACACAAAAAAAAAAAAAAAAAAAAAAAACCCCCAATGTGTTATTGGGTTCACATTACTATATTTTCATGATACCTCCATTTATTCCTACGGGATGCAAAATACGTTTCCACGATTTTTTTAAGTTTGCACTGGGCAGCAAAAACTTACGTAAAGTTGAATTTCCTTAAGTCAGGGAGTTTCTCTTGGGAACTTCCTAAGAAAAAGTTGTTAAAAGATGTAAACATTTATACACTGGTTGTGTACTTTTTTTTTATAACTAATAATCTGTTTTAAAAACTAGGCAAAACATTTTGTTAGTTTTCTCACAGGAGAAAGATGTAGCTTCTTCAGTAAGTGGGTTGTAAAAATTGAGTTTTTTTTTTTTTTTTTTTAAATAGTATTATTTTTTTTATAAATAGTGTTAAAAATGTCAACTCTAGTTGTTTCTTAAGGATAAAATGTTGCATGTTAAAACCCAAAGAGGAATGATTTTAGTTTTGGTTATTCAAAAATGTTCTCCACATGGAACTGCCATCTGATACCCTATGTAAACAAAGTTTGCTGTTGGAGACAGTCTCCAACAAACTTTGTTTTCAGACATTACTTTCCCACATTAATTCTTGAAGGGTATACTGCCATAGTAGACAACCCTACAAAAATTGCCATAGAAATAATCAGAAATATTACAGTCTCAAATGAGTGGTCATGATCTTTGTACCTTTCTCAAAATAATTCAACACCAAAACAGTTACCAAAATTTTGACAAAGGACACTGAATACAGCAGTAGTGTCTAACCTATGGCTCGTGAATAATTTTTATATGGCCTGAACAGCCATGAAAATGGCTACTTTGTTTGGATCAACATTTGTGAGCAAATTTTTCCCCACAAGAAATCAAATAAATATTTAAAAAGAAATAGAATAACAGATAAGCATCTGCATTCCATATTGAAAATTGTAAATTTTCAAATAATTTTGAAAAATTATCTAAAAATATCCAGCCTCAATCATCTCATTAAATGTTAAGTTTTGTTTGGTAAATGTTATCGTGTATTTTACTTAAAAACATTTTCAATTTTAGGTGTATCATTATATTTATTTTATATTTATTTATTTATTCACCTTAATATTGAAAAGCAGTTGCAACCAATTTTAATCAGTGTGCTCTGAGACGCAAGGAAGAATGAATGTAATTAGCTCTTTAATGAAAGTGTTTTAATGCCCTTACACTATGTTCAGCATTCAGAAGTCTTGAACTTAGCAATACAATCTGTATCAACATGACATTGATTGTTGCAGATATTCAAAAATACCAGGAATGTTCCAAATTGAATTACAGGTGTACTGAATGTGGAGGACAAAGTCCTCCTTGCATTCCACATGTTTCATACATTAGGGTTCTCAGACATTCCTATTAAAACATATCCTAATTCAGGTCACAGAACCATTAACACCATACTGGAACCATAAGTTCTTGTGGATTTCTGGAATATGTTATTCTAAGAATATATTCCAGAAATTCAGGGAGGATGCAATCTAAAAAATCATTACATAATCTCCCACCAAATGAGCAAGAAGTACGTAAGGACCAAACAAGTAGTTGTTTATCATACAGACACCATGTGAAAAAAACAATGCTGGTGTCATCGCACAGCCATCACATGAATACCCCTCCCCTAACCACACAATGCCATGTGAGTTTAAGGTTCCATCCCCTGTAAATGTGGACTCATCAAGGAACAACCCATTTCTGGAAAAAGAATGGATGTACAGCAACAACAACAAAGTTCTGGTGGTAACTACTGATAGAAAGCTGCAAATGTGGACAGTCATCTGACAGGGACATATAGGATTCACAAGCATTTAAAGTGCTGTGACTTATGTTGCTCTCTAGAAAATTTCCAGGAAAATTTGCTAGAGAGATCAGATTTTTAAGTGAGATTATATCTCCACTTAAAGATGCTGCACTCTATATGAGATTCAATAGTTCAGTTTTTACTGATGAGACAAATGTGTTAATGTTTCGTGTCAACGTGTATGTAAGAATAAAGTCATCCAAGGAGTGCCTGTTAGTTTATTTTTTGAAATACCCTCAATATTATGAAGACATCATTATGACCTCATGAATGCTGAGCTTACAAGAGAGAGAGAGAGAGAGAGAGAACCCCCCCTTCCAAGAAAATCTAATCTAACATTAAAAGCTACTGGTGTTTCAGATAAAAAAAAAAAAAAAAAAGTTAAAAATCATTTAAAAGCACCAAATTAATAAAAATTATTACCTCTCCTGCATCCACAAGATAAGTAATAGCACTGGACAGGCTACCTTGAGCAGCTAGAAGAGCAGCATATTGTCCCAAAAGAGCAGAAAGTGTACCTGTTTCTATTACAGGGATTTGACCAGCCAGTTGTTCAACTGCTCGCCGTAAAATCATCACTTGTTCAACAAGACTCTGAAATAAATTCATTATATCTTATGATAAAATATTTATACTAACCCTAAGCAACAGTCATACTTGCAATTAAGCTATTTTATATATATAAAATAAAAAAAAGTATACCCAAAGGTAAGCTAGGATTAAAGAAATTTTAAAATAACAGCATATTAGCTATTCCTGATAAACACATTACTTCAGTCATGCAGCCGATTTTAGGTGACACTGATACTGAATATACAAGCGTACTATTTTTAAATACTGTACTGATGTGAAATAAAGCCAACCTTTGTTTGGTTACTGGAATTTAAAAAATTCCAAGTATGGTTCTCTGCCTTAATACCAGCTCATTATTTTAGGTAAACTAGTGAGCTGGTATTAAGCCAGAGAACAACACTTGCACTTTTTATCATCCTTTTATAATATTATGTAAAAGGAAGATAAAATTTAATTTGATTTGTTCAATTTGATCTCTCAAACTGAATGACGTTTTAATCAATCCAGGTGTACAAATGCAAATACAAACTTGAGTCTGCCTAACAATCTCACAGATCAGTATTAGAGATGGCTTGCAGATAGAAGGAATGTAAATTTCAATAAAGTGTTCACTGTTTAATAGCAAACTACTACTGTACTTTGCTATTAAGAACGAAGTATTGTGTATCTACACTGATAGTAGTTCTAAATATATGCACACCCATTTTGAGATTGTCCTCACTCACATCAGTATGAGTCATGTGATTTAACACATGCCTTTTCATGCTTTTAATCAAAGCTTTCTTCAGTTACTTCAGAAATTTATTGCTAACTGGTGATGTTTCTTTACTTGCTCTAATGTGTTATATTCCAGTTTTATAATGTATTTTTTTTGCCTTTCCTGTCATTATTTCTCTCCCATAATGCTCTCGATATATTAATATGCAGCCTTCTTACAAGGTAGGTCTAGTTCAATAAGTTACCTGTAATCTTTATTATACAATTAAAATTAAATTTATGTAAGGTGAGACACATGACAGTACCTTACCTACCATCTTTGAAAAATCTGAATCTGTAAACTGTTTTGCACACAAAAATACACGCAAATTTTTCTACCACAATATACCAAAACAGCATACCATAGCTTTTCCTCCAAATTAATAATAATTAGACATCTAATAGTAATTAGATATTGTCTAATTATTATTATAAATCAGACACAAAATGATCAGACATCTAAAACTCGCTGCTAGATTTATGGAACCATGGACTGGCAATCACAGAAAACGTTTTACTATTGATGGCAGTACTATCCTTTGTTTTGCTTGTGAAAAGAATGTTCCATGCAGAAAAGAACATTCAAGATCAGCTGAAATGCAAAAGAAGCAAAGAAAATGAAAAACTGCCAGATGAATGACTTTTAACCAAGCCATATTCTGCAAGAGAGAGGAAGGGAGGAGAAGAGAACTTTCAATGGATTGCTATCTCACTTGGGATGTAGCTACGTCCCAATTAGTTAAGCACAATTGAGTTTTCAAATTTTTGATAAAATATTGTATAAATCAAAACAGATAATTCATCTTTAAGGTAATACATTCACAAAATTCATCAAGAAATTAGAGAAAAGTGCATCTAGATGTCTGTCAATGAAAGACAGATGCATGTGGCTGTTATATTACATACTAGAATACCCATGGCAATTATTTCGATGAAATTATTTCAGAGAAGTAAAAATTAATATCAAAGTAATTACAAAAACCTTTCCATTGACTCCTTTTGCTGCTAGCTAAGGTGTCACTGGGATGAACTCAGGTACAAATGCAATTTGGTAAATTTTTATATGTATGACTGTATTGTCCTTTAAAAAAATGTAAAATTATTGCATATATTTATTTGGACCTGGAAACTGTTACATAAATTTATCCATGAGCAAAAGTGCCAAGTTGTTGAAAGTTACCCTGAGATTTGTTGTTAAAAGCTAAGAAATTGTCTTCTCTTTAAAGTAAAGGGCAATTTAGTTTCACTGGGAGCCAAATAAATTCTTGGGATTAGAAAACTGGTCGGAAAATATTTTGGAGTTCTCCCCCTTCTCAATTTTACTGCTAAATAAAACCTATTGCTAAAGGAATCAGGTCAGAAACTTGTTTAGTCTGAGTTATTAAAGTTCAAAAAGCATTCCAGCCAGAGGGATACAAGCAAATTATTATATATATTTGATATGTGGGAAATTAGACAGAGGAAACTTCTCGTCTACATCTGGTTGTTTGTAAGGTTCTCAAAAACACAAATCATTCAACAACTGCATGATTTGTGAATGATTACAATGATCCATGCAATGAGCCATGGCAGAAAAAAATCTGCATTTCTATTAGTGATAATAGTCTGCATATGATAAAAGCAGCTTCTACTTTAACAAACAAGTTTCAAATTTTGTATCCAAACATAATTCACATTTGCTTAGCCCATGGCTTGCGCAAACAATTCAGGAAAATTTTGGCAAGTTAATTTATGGTTATTTCTTATGTAAAAGAGAGCATCATAAAAGTGCCATTGTTTTATGGTAAAAATTAGATTCTATAAAAAAAAAAAAAAAGCTGTCAATGCAGAAGATGCTGCAGCTATTGGTACTGCTAAGGCAATTCTTTCAGATTTTGGTTAATACACATTTGCTGTTCATTGCGACTCATTTTGCATGGTTACCATATTCTAATATGGCAAGGGGGCTTTCTTTGAGTGGTGAAATTAAAGTAGAGGAAAGTTCTGTTGGTAATTTCAACTATCCCTGGAAACAGCAAAGAAAATAAGAAATAAATCTGATAACTTTTAAAAAAAGAATCCCATATTTCATATTAGAAGGAAAATATATGACTTTGTTAATGAAAATGAAAAGATCTTCCATTTCAAGTAGAGGGTTTTGGGTGCATCAGCAGCTTAAGCCATATTTAACCGTATATGTCCATAAACTGCAGTGTTCTGTGGTTGATTTGCCATTTGTTGGACAAAAATCCCCCAAGTTTTCAGGAGAAAACAACCATGCTGCACTTGTCTGATACCAACTAATTCAGCCAGGTTGTGAAAAAGGCCAATAAAAATTCCTCATGTCATTGATAAGATTCAAACTCGGGTCTTTTCCACCTAGTGTGGAGAGGACAGAGACTGTACCAACAATGCTACCTGTGAGGGCAGGCTTTGGAGGCTGACATTTTTAAATTTGACCCAGTCAGTCTTCTCTCAATTGGGAAAGATCATTCTTTGATTAAAATGATTTTGGATGTAAACATCATAGATTTACAATAGATGATTTCATTAACAGTTTGTTTCTTTACTTTTAAATGCTGAATACAGAGAAATTGTAATTCGGTTAATCGTGATATCGGTAATAAACGTAAAAAATGTTACTGCATATTTGTAATAATTAATTCAGTCACATGATACAAAACGAATAAATTATATGTAACTACAAAATGTAAACCCTATTTAAATAGTTATTTGTTTTGTTTGTGTTCTATTGAATTTTTCTTTTCTTTTTTGTTCCTTTTTACTTTCTTATATTAATATGCAAGAAAGGCAGGAGGGAAAAAAAAAAAAAAGATTATGTTCCACCAAAAATGAAGATATGCTGCTTCTATAAAAAGCTGTTATTTGTTGTTGTTGTTATTTGGGTTTTAGGAGCATTAGCAACTAAAGACATATTGCTGTGGGATATGCGGTGGTCATTCCCAGACCTTTCCGCATCCTCCGTATTTGGTGGTGACGGGCTTGAACCCCGGTCTAATCAAGAAGCGTGTGCTACACACTGCTGCTCCTTCCCACCTGGCTATGGAGGCACCTCTATAAAAAGCTTTCATCAAATTAATAAGGTAATATAATATATTAGATTAATATAAATGAATCTAAATCTATGACACATTTAGTAATTAATAATAGTAATTTCCAAATTATCAATGGCTCAGTGAGAAGATTGGGTGATCATTTATCAGTCAACACATTTTCAGACACAGTGTTACTGAGTCACTTGTCTATTTTCCTCATTGCCACAAATTTGAATTAAATGCACAGCTAAACCAATTTAAGAAATATTATCATGTTAAAAACAAAAAACCTGCTTAACACATGCTAGGGGCTCACATCTGGTGAGTATGGCCTTGGCAAACCCAGGGCCCTGAGCTGGATATCATCATTCTTCTCTTTCTTGGTGATTCCCTTCTACTTCTGACTCACTCTCTCTCTCTCTCTCTCTCTCTCTCTCTCTCTCTCTCTCTCTCTCTCTCTCTCTCTCTCTCTCTCTCTCAGAGTAACACGGCATTTTTTTTTTTTTTTGGCTGGTGCATCATAAGCCTCAGGCTTCCTTGCACCTTATGGCTAATAATAATAATCATACTGTATAGACCAATGATCTTTCAACTTTTGTAACAACTTTAAGTACTGTAAAGTAAAAGAGAGGACACCAAAGAAAATTATTCAGCAACACAAAAAGAAATCCATTGCCTGACCAAAATATTAGAAAGCTTGCTCTATTTTTCATTGACATAGTGCACATAAATATAACATATTGAATAACATCTGTATGCTTTACTGTGTCCAATTTTAATCATGGGATTCATTCTTTTGCTCAAGGCTAAAGTCAAGTATTCAGCATTAAGGGTTGGATATGTTTGTGTCAAAAACAAATATTTGCCTACATCCCTAATATCTTTTTAAAGTGTAAAATGTAATTCCACTCAAAAGGTATCCAGAGCATCTAAAAAGAAGAAATAATCCTAGCTTTCTGAGAAACTCATTACCTTCAAGTAAAACTGCAAACTTTTTTGGTAATAATACCATCTCTTTATTTACTATTACTATGCAGCAAAACAGTTAAATACACATTCTCATTAAACTAACCAATTCATATTTTCCTTTCATGCTCCCACCAAGAGCAAGAGAGATTATGTAAGCAATTTTGAATAGCTGTTTTTATTCATTTATTTATAGAACAGTTTGTCTGTCGCAAGACATTCCATTGAAAGAATGACAAATTGAATTAATTGAAAAATTAAAATGGGATGATGTACATAAAAAACAAAAACAAACAAACAAACAAAAAAAAAACACTATTGCAGCTACAAACTTGAAGTTTACATTTTCGACAAGAACATTACCTTTGAGTTTTTTTTTTTTTTTTTTTTGTAAAACTGAATGGTGGATCTTCATGTATTGCAGTGTCAATAGTTGTGAGTCATTAAAAATAACCTACTGTACACAGAATGAATACGATACTAGACATTTTGAAGGCTTATAATACTCTTTACTAACAAGAAAAAATTCAATGAGAAAGTTTATTTTCACGCTACAGTCATCCCTTGATTTGTATGGTTTCACTATGTGCAGTCACATTTATTATTTTATTAATTTATTTATTACCAAAATTTTAGATTGTGTGGCAAGTTTCATTGTTCCGTGATTTTTCAAAAATACCATTTACATATAGTAAGTGCTGGTTACTGTGACCACATTTGTGAATGGATTTTTGATTCTATTAAGGGTGATTCTAATAAGCAAAAATTGGAGGAATTCACAGGCTATAAAAATAGATATAAAGCACAAATTTACACTTTATTACCTTACTAATTAACAAAATTAAATGATACATGAAAATTGGAAGAATATTACACAGGTTAGCAAAATAAAATTAAATTTATGCTTACATACATGGCTTAATTAATATACATAATATATAATAAATAAATAACCAGAAATAACACATTACACTTTGTAATGTGATATTTCTGACATTTTTTTCTGGTTGTAAAATTTAAGACAGGAAGTAAGAAAGATAAGAGTCAATCAATAACAGAGACCATGGTACGCACAAATTGCAACTAACATGACACGAGCAAGTGATACGGAGTAACAAGTTTATGAAACTTACAAAATAGGAATGAAGAGCAGATTTTGAAAATTTGTTGTGTTTTTTTATATGATTTAAGATTTCAGTGAAGGGGAAACGCATTTCACACAATAACATAAAATCCTACAGAATTCCAGCTATCAGTATTATCAAAAATGCAGTAAGATCGAGTCTACTACCCATTTATAATAGATTGCATGTGCAGTAACAAAAAGCCCAATAAATCAGAAACTGCAAATTGTTTTTATTGTTTTATGGTCATGACCTCCAGAATGTGCTTTAGAAAAATATCACAAAAGCATTCAAAATTAACCAAACATAGCAATAAATGGTGATGTGTCTATTGGGTTATTTTTGAAACAACTTTCTAATTTGGGAAATCCCTTCATCAGTTAGAGTATTGTACATTAGATGTTCAGACAGAATCTTTTTATGGTTTTCACAATGTAAAAAAGTGTTTTTATCAGTTTATCAGCTTTTGTGAATTTAGTATTTCTTGTCTATATAAAGTGTGTGTTTAATTAATGCCTAAAATGAAGAAAGCTACAACAAAAAAAAAATTTTAATTTAGAGAATTAAAAATCGTCAAGGAGATAGAAATTGGTGAAAAGGTTGCAAAACTGGCCAAGAAACACAGCGTAAATGAATCTAGCATTCGATGAATTAGAAAAAATGCTGAGAAAATTAATCTGAGAAATTTTACAGCCAGTTATCTGTTCCACATCACTGGCTGTAAAAATCGCTACAAAAGTGAGAAATCTGTTAATAAATAAAACTGAAAAATTACTTGTTTTCCGGATAGATCTTAATCAAAAAAGAATGCTACTTAGTTCAGATATTATTTGTGTCAAGGTTCTGCAAATTTTTAATTGCTTACAAGAAGCTGGTCCATCCAATGCAGACATCTTTCAAGGTTAGTAAGGGTTGGTTAGAAAATTTTAAAAATTGCCAGTCTCCACAATATAAATTTAACGGGCGAAGCAGCCAGTACAGATACGGAAGCTGCTTCTTTCTATCTGAAATCTTTAAAGGATGTTATTGTGACTGAGGGTTATCAAGCAAGTCAAGTATTTAATGCTGATAAGACTGACTTATTTTGGAAGTGTATGCAAAGCCAAACATTCATTTCAAAAGAAGAGAAAACTGCCCCAGGTTTCAAAGCTGCAAAAGATAGGTTTAAACTTTTGTAATGTGGCAATGCAGAGGGCGACTTAAAGTGTAAACTGCTTCTAATTTATGTCACAAAATCCCTGTGCTTTTAAAGGAACATCAAAAAGCTCCTTACCAGTTCATTGGAAATCTAGCAAAAAAGCCTGGATGATAGCTAAAATCTGAGGATGGATTTTTATATTGCTTTTGGGTCGAAACAAAGATATTGCCTGAAGAACATAGCATTCAAAATCTTGCTCATTCTTGACAATGCACCCAGTCAATCCTGCACCTTTGTCTGATCTGCACCCAGATGTGCTGATCAGACAAATGTGTATATTTGATGGTAGAAAGTTCTTTCTTCGAACAAATGCAACTTCATTAATTCAGCTAATGGACAAGGTGTTATAGCCTCCTTTAAACTTTATTATCCAAGATCTTTTTTACAATTGGTGGAAGCTACTTATGGAATACAGTCCACCAACTAGAGATTATTGATGGAATTATAACATTCTCGATGCTGAAAAAATATTGAGTTTGTGTGGGGGGAAGTTAAGAACTCAATGATTAATGCAGTGTGGAAAAAGCTGCACTAAAGAAGCCAAGATTGAAATGCCGGAGGTAGTTGAGATTGTGAGAATTGGTAAAATGATTAGCGGAGAGGGATTTGAAGAATTGGAACCAGCAGATATCACAGAAGTCCTTGTATATCATAGAGAACAATTATCAGTGGACAATATTTTATCACAATATGAAAAAGATAACAAAAATTGTGAAATTGATAAAAAAGAAGATACACACAAAAATTTGGCGAAAGAATCTCTGGATATCAATCCTAATTTGGAGAGGAGTTTAAATTTTCGTACAACTTTTATCATTAGCTTTAGTTCTTTATGAAGAAATTCATAAAGAAACGCAGTGTGCTGCTAAGCAGACAACTTTATCTGATTTTTTCCAAAAGTGCTGGATCCTGTTGCACGTTTATCACAGCAACAAAGAAGCAATGAATTTAGATTAAAAATCTAAAGGAACATATTCGCAAGATTAATTTTATGGTCTTCTTTGTAATTTTTTATTTTTTTGTACTGAATAAACAATTTTTTTTTTGCACTTTTTTTGTGTGTGTACAGGAATGGAACCCTCATTATGTCATACAACACTGGTGTGCAAAACTTAAGGACCAATGCTATTTCTGAAGGTTACAACCACAAAATCTTTACTTAAGGTACTCTTTATTGATGAGAGTAGATTCAGTCTCAGCAGCGATTCTGGACTTCAGCTAATCTGACAAGAGGTCGGCACACGGTATCACCCCGCAAACATCACTGAAAGGGATCGATATGGCGGTCAGATGTTTCCATCTGGGGAGGCATTATCTTGGATGGACATACACAATTCCAGATACTGGAAGGCAGTACTGTAACCGGGGCACACTACTATACTGAGGTAATCCTTCCCCATGTGTGTCTGTTCCGAGGTGCCATTGGCCCCGAGTTCGTGTTTATGGATGATAACGCCACACCCCATCACACTGCAGCTTTTGGAAAGTGAGGACATTGTTCGTATGGATTGGCCTGCCTGTTCCACTGATCTAAATCCCATCGAACACATGTGAGATGCTCTGGGGAGATGCCTAGCAGTATGTCCACACCCACCAGAAAATGTTCACCAGCTGAAGATGGCACTGACAGAGGAATAGACAATGTTACTGCAAGAACTTATCAACAACATTGTTCTAAGTATGGACAGGCACTGCAAAGCCTGCATCGGCATTAGGGGTGGCCCTCCTACTGAGGACCACCTCTTCCCTTTGTTCCATCATTGGCAGTGATGCATCTGTACCTTGGCAACAGTGATGTTGCCATTTTTGAATAACGTCCCTCTGTACTGTTTTGTTTCAGTTATGTCGGTGTTGTTTCCTTCATTTTTGTACCTCATGAGGTTCCTTTGGTATGTTTTTCCCATATCCAGGCCACTCCTATGAGAAACTACAGGTGAAAACCTGACTGGTTCTTAAATTTTGCACACCAGTATATAAACAACATTTTGCATTGTGTGGATTTGAACTGTGAGATGTTTGCTTTTGAATTTTGGGCAAAAACTTTGCCTTCCTTACAAATTGTTTAAAAAAAAAAAAAAGAAAAAAAAAAAGAAAGCAAAGGATGATATTCTGAATTTAGAGTCTATAATTTATAAAAGCTAGCGTTCATTTATGATGACAAACCTGCTTCACAAGATACAAAATTATATTTTGCCGTAAATGTAAATTATGAAGTTCAAAGATCACTTTTCAACTTTCTTAAATACCTGTAAAGATGTAGTCTTATCTGAAGCCTCTTGCATCTTTACCCAACACTGGGCTAATCTTTCTAAATTACCAGCACAAATGTAACAGAGAACTGCATTCTGAACAAGGGAACCATTCTTTTCCACTTCCAGTCTAGCACCCAAGCTTTCTGCAAAACAGTCAACATAGTTATCAGAAGTAAGAAATAGATTTCAGTAGCTGCTTCAAAGAAAAATTTTAAAATTTAACAATGTACACATGTAATTTTCTCTGTGTAATTAATTCTCTATCACATAAAAATAATTCTTAGTTTTCATTACACAATCATTTAAGAAATTTTTTTATTCAATGCATAATAATAACAAGACGGGACTGTGTAAATTTATGAATACTACAGTGATGCTAACACGAGGAAGATAATGCTGTATACAGGGCCATTCAAATGAGTAGGGATTGTGTGAACAAAGTGTAGTCAATAAGCTACAACGGCAGCAAAATTTAGTATCTTAATAAACTTTCAGCATTTGCAAAGTTTCATAATTGAAATCACAACAGCTTAATATAAACAGTAAATATTTAAAGTATTCTTAATTTTATCAATACTGAAAGTATTTTTTTTTTAATCATTTCTAGTTATATCTAAAGAACTTAAATAACACTGCTGTAATTAAGCAGAGAATTAAATAACAAAAATAACAATTAAACAACACTGCAGTAATTAAGCATAACTACACAGAAAATTAAGTTGCTTCTTTGAGGGAGAGTGAAATAAACAGCAATAAACTTTTACTATTAGTGACATATATTGCAAAAAAGATACCTTTGCTGTGCTACCAAAAAAAAAAAAAAAAAAAAAAAAAGAGAGAGAAAAGGAAAAAAAAAAAAACACAAGAGAGGGGTTAAAAGAAGTACACGGGAGAAGAGTTTTAAGTGTTCTGTAAAGTTATAATCTTAGTAACTAATTGATAAAGACAATTTATCAATATTTACTTTTCATTTCTATTAATTATGTATGCAGTGCATTAAATTTTTTTTCTATAATTAATAGAAATGAAAAGTAAATATAATTATATCCTTATCAATTAGTTACTAAGATTATAACTTTATAGAACACTTAAACTCTTCTCCCGTGTACTTATTTTAACCCCCCCTTCTCTCTCTCTCTCTCTCTCTCTCTATATATATATATATATATATATGAAATATGAAAACGAAGAAGTGGAAAAAAAAAGAAAAACAGTACGTGTACCTGAATGCGCAAAGCAGCAAAACAGGATACATGTATATAAATAAGTGTCATCGATGAAAGTAAAATAAAATAAAATAAAAATAAAAATAAATTAAAATAAAAATAAATATAGATGGAGAAGTTATTAAACACAAAATGCCGAGCCTAGTTGAAGAAAAAAAGAATGTTAAGAACCTATATAAAATTAAGTAGAATTAAATCTGAATTAATGCCGAATTAACAGGCCAATCATATGTACAAAAGCTGAAAGAAAAAGAGGGGAGGGTAATAGAGATAAAAATTATAAAATAAAAATTAAAGAATTAAAAATTAAAAATTGGTACATAGATCAGGTATTTCATCAGGGGGCTACACCTGATCATGTACCAAACACTGTTTCTATGTAAACTCATGCTGATGGAGAAGCTGTAGAAATGAAATGGATATAAAAAATGAAATAGATATAAAAAAAAAAAAAAAATTAAATGGATATAAAAATAATTTTTAAAAATTTTTTAAATTTTTTAAAACTCCCGAAACATGAGTGAGGTAGCCCCAACGCAGTGTATTTAGATTAATAAATTATGTAACGTAGTGTATTTAGAAATAAATTGAGTCGATAGTATGTAAGAACGCAAACGCAGTGTGTTTAGTAAATTAAGTGTGTAAGAACGTAAGTTTAAATCAAAAGTATGTAAGTTAAATAATAATGAATAACAAGATAGCGGTATAGAAAAAGGAAGCAATGCAAGGTAGGGGAGGGAAAAGAAGTTAAAAATATAGAGGCGAAGATAGTGAGAATAAGAAAAGTGAGAATGTCCGAATCACCCTCGTATTACACTAATAGTTCAACGGACGGAAAAACAAAGATCAGAAAGTAGAAAGATGTAAAGAGAAGGAAAAGAGTTTAAAGGATACTAGGCAAGCTGGGTGTGTAAGTACCCAACCTCATAGAGAGGGCCTTGGCTATGAGAGTGTTAGTAGAAGTGGAAATTAATACCGCTAGCTTGTAGTGTATATTTTGAGTGATAGACATGAAATATAATAAAAAATATGAAGAGGAGAAAAATTACATACCTATGATATTTGGCAGAAATAAGTTGAATGAAATATAATCAAGAAATGAAGATACAAATTTGCGATCATGATTAATAAGATACAATTATGCAAATATGATTAATAAGAATGGAATGTACACAGAGGGAAAACTATGACAACAATGGTGGAGTTGCTCAGAAGAGAAGAACTGTGGGAGCCCTCTGTGGTTAAAATAGAGAAAATATGATTGGACATAAATAAATACTGATATTAAATTACGAAAAATGAAAAGAAAAACTTAGGAAGTGAAAGAACACGAACATCGTTCTAATAGAAGTCATAATGTGTGATCACTTTCCAAGCAGTGGAAATACCACCATATATATATAAATATATAAAGATATTTATCTGAATATCTTGAACTTTTGCAACAAGTTAGCATATAAATATACAATACCCCACGAAGCTTTTTATAATTGGATAAATGTTACATTTCAGGACATTAAAAAAATTATTTCTAAAACTTACTACCTTTACAATAATTCGCATATCAAGTACTTTAACCTGAAAAAAGCCATCTCAGATTTACAACAAAAATTTATTATCACTCCGGTAGATAAGGCTTCTAATAACTTTGCTATCTTTTGCAAGCAATTTTATTACACCACCCTCAAAAAGGAAGTAGAAAGTTGCTCCACCTTTTTACGCTGTAATCTCGGCATCAATACAATCATCAAAAAAATTATAGCCTTGCATAAAAAATTGCATACCAAAATTCGCAATTCTACTTTGCCTTTCTTGTATATGTTAGCCAAATTCCATAAACATCCAGTTGGCTTCAGATTCATCACTAGTGCCAAAAAAAGTGGCTGTTATCATCCAGGTAAACAATTTTTCAAATTGTTAACTACCATTCTTATCAATATCCCTTCCACTTGGATCATTGACAATAACCACAGTGTCATCAAAATTTTTAATTCCATTTCCAATACATATTCCAGCATATTTAGTATTGAAACATATGACTTCACCAACTTATTTACCTCCTTACCGCATCCCGTCACCACCAAATACGGAGGATGCGGAAAGGTCAGGAAATGACCACCGCATATCCCGGAGCAATATGGCCTTAGTTGCTAATGCTCCCAAATAACAAACAAACAAACAAACCTTACCGCATCACTTGATTGTTAATGTACTTCATCAATTGTTCCTCAAATACAAAAACATTATACCAACAGATGAGGTTACTTGGAATAACTATATCAACCTCTGTATTCTAAACAATTTTATCTACGATGGTAAATATGCTTATAAACAATCCATAGGAGTTCCCATGGGTTCACAAATTTCTAGCATAGTAGCTAATCTATTTCTTCATTATTACGAACATCTATATATGCATAACAATCCGAACCTTAATTTTTATGCATTCCGCTATGTTGATGACATTCTTATTCTCAACATTCATTTTGAAAATATTGCTAAATCCATATATCCAACTGAACTCACTCTCAATACAGAAAACCTTGGCAACCAACATGCAAATTTTCTAGATTTAAGTATTACTCTAAATAGTCCTCCTCTTCGTCACAATTTGGAACTATTCGACAAAAGAAGCGAATTTAATTTTAATATTATCTATTTAACAAATTGGAACTCGAACATTTCGATTAAGGTTCATAAAAATATAATCTACACACAAATTATCCGTTTGGCTAATATTAGTAGCAATCAATCACTTTTCGCTGGTGCTTTAAATGATCTTTATACCAAACTTCGCAATAATGACATTCCCATTAATTTTTCAAATTTTATTATAAAAAATCTCTCTGATTTCATTAAAGAAAAATTCGGTTTCACCTTGCTCCACCTTGATTAGGGTTAATTCGATACCTGTATAGTTGTACATTTGAATGGTGGTATTTCCACTGCTTGGAAAGTGATCACACATTATGACTTCTATTAGAACGATGTTCGTGTTCTTTCACTTCCTAAGTTTTTCTTTTCATTTTTCGTAATTTAATATCAGTATTTATTTATGTCCAATCTTATTTTCTCTATTTTAACCACAGAGGGCTCCCACAGTTCTTCTCTTCTGAGCAACTCCACCATCGTTGTCATAGTTTTCCCTCTGTGTACATTCCATTCTTATTAATCATATTTGCATAATTGTATCTTATTAATCATGATCGCAAATTTGTATCTTCATTTCTTGATTATATTTCATTCAACTTATTTCTGCCAAATATCATAGGTATTTAATTTTTCTCCTCTTCATATTTTTTATTATATTTCATGTCTATCACTCAAAATATACACTACAAGCTAGCGGTATTAATTTCCACTTCTACTAACACTCTCATAGCCAAGGCCCTCTCTATGAGGTTGGGTACTTACACACCCAGCTTGCCTAGTATCCTTTAAACTCTTTTCCTTCTCTTTACATCTTTCTACTTTCTGATCTTTGTTTTTCTGTCCGTTGAACTATTAGTGTAATACGAGGGTGATTCGGACATTCTCACTTTTCTTATTCTCACTATCTTCGCCTCTATATTTTTAACTTCTTTTCCCTCCCCTACCTTGCATTGCTTCCTTTTTCTATACTGCTATCTTGTTATTCATTATTATTTAACTTACATACTTTTGATTTAAACTTACGTTCTTACACACTTAATTTACTAAACACACTGCGTTTGCGTTCTTACATACTATCGACTCAATTTATTTCTAAATACACTACGTTACATAATTTATTAATCTAAATACACTGCGTTGGGGCTACCTCACTCATGTTTCGGGAGTTTTAAAAAATTTAAAAAATTTTTAAAAATTATTTTTATATCCATTTAATTTTTTTTTTTTTTTTATATCTATTTCATTTTTTATATCCATTTCATTTCTACAGCTTCTCCATCAGCATGAGTTTACATAGAAACAGTGTTTGGTACATGATCAGGTGTAGCCCCCTGATGAAATACCTGATCTATGTACCAATTTTTAATTTTTAATTCTTTAATTTTTATTTTATAATTTTTATCTCTATTACCCTCCCCTCTTTTTCTTTCAGCTTTTGTACATATGATTGGCCTGTTAATTCGGCATTAATTCAGATTTAATTCTACTTAATTTTATATAGGTTCTTAACATTCTTTTTTTCTTCAACTAGGCTCGGCATTTTGTGTTTAATAACTTCTCCATCTATATTTATTTTTATTTTACTTTCATCGATGACACTTATATATATATACAATATATACAGTGGATTCCGGTTATTTGGGCCACCAGTTAATCGGGGCAGCCGTTTATTTGGGGCAAATCTTAAAAAAACAGAAACCAATTGAGAAAATAGCCAGGTTTACTTCGCTTAATTGGGACAGGAGACTGCAGCACTGGAGATTACCCAACGATTGTCTCCGATGGTACCACACTGTTTGGTCGAAATTCTGGAGGTCACAACCATAAAACAAAAATAATTAGCAGTCACCTGTTTATTGGGCTTTTCTGTTAGTGAAATCTATCATAAACGGACAGTAAATGCGATCTTACTGAATTTGCAATAATACCGACAGCTGGAATTCTCTGGGTTATTATGATGAAATGTGTTTACACTTCCATGAAATCTTCAATCATATAAAAAAATTAATTTTCAGATCTTCTCTTCATTCCTATTTATAAAGCTTTGTAACTCGTTACTCTGTTCTCACTTGCGCGTATTGTGTTACTTGCAATTTGTGTGTGCCGTGTTCTTTTTATTGATTGCTTATCTTTTTACTGTTTTAAATTTTAACTCCCACCCACAAATGTCAGTGAACAGATATGTCAACTAGTTCAGTATGTATTAATAAAAATTAATATGTACAGTACGTATTAATTATTCCGATTTTCACGTATCATTTAATTTTTTAATTGGTAAGGTAATAAAGGATAAATTTGTGCTAAATATATCTTTACTTTTATAGCCTGTAGATAATATTCCTCCTATTTTTGCTAATTAGAATCGCTGTTTAATAGAATTAAAATTCAATTCACAAACGTGATCACAATGACCAGCACTTAACTACCCATCGTATGGTGAACGGTACTTTACTATGGTGAGTTCGTCGTAACGTGATTTTTGATTGTACAGTGAATCAATTGTAGGGGGGGGACATTGTATTTTTAACTATTTATGTGAAACTTCGGATAATTGGGGCAACCACTTAATTGGGCCAAAATGCACTAGTCCCGATGTGTCCCAAATAACCGGAATGGACTGTACATATATAAGTTAGTAGTCGTGAAGGGCAATGTGCTAACGTTATGTTACTAGTAACGCTAATTATGGAGAACAAAGAAGGGAGCTAAAATAAAGGAGAAGTAAGGAATAATAAGAATTAATAAGAATAACTTAATGCTGTTCGTCCTGTGATTTCAGTGCCTTTTTCAGGGGCCAGCCACCGAAATCAAAGGAGGAAATGGCAATAAGTGGGTATCGCCTCTGTTTCTGACATGAAATATACACTTCACATGAAAAGTAGGTAAAGTTTAAATCAGTTAAAATAATTTGTTTAAATTTAATATTAATTTTAATAGTGCGGCACGTATATTTCGGGGTATAGGGTCAGCTATGAAATATACGTGCCGCACTATCAAAATTAATATTAAATTTAAACAAATTATTTTAACTGACTTAAACTTTACCTACTTTTCATGTGCACCACGTGGAGAGTATATTTCATGTCAGAAACAGAGGCGATACCCACTTATTGCAGTTTCCTCCTTTGGTTTCAGCGGCTGGCCCCTGAAAAAGGCTGAAATCACAGGATGAACAGCACTAAGTTATTCTTATTAATTCTCCTTTATCTTAGCTCCCTTCTTTGTTCACCATGATAGCGATCTCAGTTCTGTTCGCCCTTTGTTCTCCATAACTAGCGGAACTAGTAACGTTAGCACATTGCCCTTCACGACTACTAACTTATGTAGAAATTATGGTCGTTTGGTACTTTCTGCATATAGCAGTGTCCCAGGTCCATAATCCATTATTATTATTTTTATTTCTGTTATTAATAATATCTTAAACTGTTGCTTCCTTTAAAACGTGTGTGTGTGTGTGTGTGTGTGTGTGTGTGTGTCTTATAAACAATGCACATGAAGCATGCAAGGACCATCCAAAATTAACATTACTGCATTAAATGCACTGCACACATTAACTAACTTGTTTAGTTAATGTGTGCAGTGCATTATATTTCAGACATGTTTCATTTTTCTTTTTCTGTGATTAACAGAAGTGAACAGTAAATACAGTTATCTCCATATCAATTAATAATCAATTAATTACTTCATTTTATAGAAGAACTCATGGACTTAAAGTCCATAGTTTTACATTCTCTAAACTTAACCATTTAATTTAATTAAAGTGCTGTATAATATTTATTACTCTTCTTCCGTGTTCTTTTTAAGCCCCCCCATCTCTCTGTGTGTGTAAGAGAATATCTTCGCAAGCGACATCATATAGAAGAGCCTTATGTAACAATACACACTGTGCATGGAATATCTAAAGCTAACAATACTGCTTTAAAACTACATTTAATCTATGAATTTATTTTTTCCATATAATTTATATTGAAGAAAGAAATAATTGGTGATTTTTATTTGCCTGATTTAACAAAAGTTTAAATAACTTGACAATATTTTTAAAAGCCCAATTTCATGAAATTCCTTCTACTGGGAGTCAGACTATCACATGCAGATGGACATGGAAGATAATAGATAATAGGCATATATATGTGTCTGTGCGCATGCGCACGCACCTAAAAATAAAAAATAAACAAATAACTAAAAACATATATAAAAATAAATAACAGAACATAATAAAAATAAAAGTATAAAAATAAAATAAACAACCTGTATTTGCCTCCTCACAGAGTAAGCTATACAGCTGACCTTTGAATTTCCTCAGGCTGGCTATAAGAAAACTTTCTACAATTTAGGGTAAATCTTTCCCAGTAACTTGAACCAGTTCTAAAATCATTTATAAGAATGAAAATGTCACCTTTATCCATTTCACTATCCACACTCATAGCCATATGGGTCCTCAATCTCTATTTCCTCTAAAGTGTCTAATTGCAAGCTTTGTGGCTCACATATTCAGTCTTTCCTCACATGGGTGCCCTTTTACAGATTTGGGGGGGGGGGGGGGCACTCTCTCTCTCTCTCTCTCTCTCTCTCTCTCTCTCTCTCTCTCTCTCTCTCTCTCTCTCTCTCTCTCTCTCGGACCCTTTCAAGGCTTCTCTTTTTAGATGTAGTCTCCATACTCAGACAATATTTCAGGTCTGGCCTTCAATTGCCTTATACATTGGGATAATGACCATCCTAACATTCGATAAATCATTGATAGAGCATCATGAGCCTTTCCTGCTGCCTGTCTACACTGGGAATTGAAATGGGCAGACAGGAAGTTCGTGTCTGCCAATTTCAATTCCCAAATCTCTTTCCTCGTTTGCTGTTTTTATTCAATCCCACCAAGTGTATAAATTATTTTGCCACTGCTGTTGCATTAAAACAGCTTGTCTGATCCTCCTTGAAGCCTACTGAAGTTGATCTGCAGGAGCACTTTTTTGGTTATGATCATTAACCACTCTCCCAATCTGCAAGTTTTGACATACTGCCCTCTATCCCTTCATCAATATTATTTACAAAAATCAGAAACAGCAAGCAATGTTAGACCAGCAATCACAACCATCTGCTTCCTGTACTGCAGCCACCTTGCAATCCATCTTAGACTCTTATCCATAATTCCAACATATTCCAGCTTATACTGCAACTTCTCATGAGGGATTGTGTAAAGTGTTTTGCTAAAATCCACATCAACAATGTCAAAATTATTTCCTACATTCAGCTCATTAGTAACCATGTAAAAATTGGGTAGAAACTCTAGGAACCTTTAGACCAAAAAGTTTCTCTAAAAAATAATCATCTGTAATTTCATCAATATAGCTAATTTCATACTGCTCAGCCTCACTCACAAAGTGCACTGATGAAAGGTCTTCGATGCGAAGAACCTTTTCAATTCATCAGCAACACCAGATAAATTATTTAAGACTTTTCCACAGCCAGTATGCAATCTAATTCATTTTCTTTCCTTGTATTCACATACATGAAACACCTTGTCCCCATTCTTTGTTCTCTTAGACAGTGATTTCTAAAAATCCAAATCATCAATATCAAAATTATTTTCTACATCCAGCTCGTGAGTGTGTCAAAATAGTTATGTTAAACATGATCTTCGATTAACAAAAACCATGGCCTTCAGAATTCCAATTCTATCTAAATGTCCCTGTACCGCACTTTTTGTCATTACCTCCATGATTTTCCCTACCACTGAAGTCCGACCAACCTCACCTTTCTGTGGTATCATTACATATCAACTTGTAGCTGTCACAGCTTTAGTACTTCTCATCACCCTATAATGGCCCCGTGATATCTTTTTATGCTTATGAAACTGGCTAGCTCTGTATTCATCCATTTTTTTTGCACCCTCTTCACTCTATATTTTCTTAACAGCATAGATGCATTCCTGGTTTCTGCAACTTTTTGTTTAAAAATATTCCAAAATTCTAATGTATCAACCTTCCCCTGTTTTCTGCCCAGTTGATAGAAGCCATGTAGCATCTTGAACTGTCAAGGTCCCCTTTCATGAAATTAAACCCCATGCCCTTATCTTTAATAACTACAACCTTTTACTTCATTTTCCATCTAAGGACAACGAATCATTTCATGCTAATGGTTTCTGTATGTGAGCCCTATGATGTCACATGGCTAGTAGTAATGACCAGGTCTAGAATATTCTTACCCCTACTATTTTCTGTAATAAGGTGATGAAAATAATCATCTAGTTTATTTAAAAATTTCATCTACGGTGAATTTCACTCCCACTTGCTCCAATCAATAAGGGGGAAACTGAACTCACCCATGATAAGATATTCATATCTGCTCACCCATTCCATCTGCACGTAGAGCTTCTCATACTCTACACAATCTTCTGTTCAGTAACATATTCCATCTCTCATTTTACTTTTACATCAACTCTTCCCACCACAGAGATTTTATATGGCATGAATAAGTTCTGAATCTGGGAAAGCTTTAGTTGCACCTAGATTGGTTTTGGTAAGAAGCATGAACTCTGGATGCTGAGGCCATGAGATGTAACCGTGCCCATATTCTGATTGTATTGTCAGTTCAGTTTGTAAATTTTTCTTAGAAAAAAGGCAACCTCTGCCAATGTAGTGCAGAATCCATTTAATTAATTTTCATTCCCTATGTAAAAGACTATGGCATTTAAAGTTTACAAGTGGTGCCAAAAATAGACTAAACCAAAAATAAAATATAACACATACCACAAAGGGCAGTAAACTCTGCTGGCTTTGCATATGTTAACACTGCTGCTAAAGCTTCCCTCCAACAGTTTATGTCACAAGTTTTTACAACTTTGGCCCAGTCAGATGTCACCACAGCTGAGATGAGCTGCAAAGAATGGACTGTGATAAAAAAAGACACATCAAGTCATGCAATGGGTAAATATAATTGAGTTACAGGAATAAGTAGGTACAAACCTACTTATTCTTGTAAGTTTCTTTACTTATTTACTCCTACTTATTCTTTTCGTGTTTAATTAATTAAAAAATGAGAGTGATCATTAACAGAAATTAGAAATAGTGGAAAATATGAAAAATTGGTATTATCTTTGATTTTTGTTTAATGCTAGAAGCAAAGCTCTTTGAAAATAATGAGAATTCAAATACTGTAATTTCTCCAATATTATAATAGGTATATTTCATGATGTTTGACATAACTGATTGGTCAATTCAGAAGTACAGTATCACCTACATTTCAGCTGAATTTGGTTCAAATCACTGACTTCAAACTACAGTTGATGATAATATTCTTGTCAAATGACTTGTAAACTTCCCTGATCTAGTAGTCATGCACGAGTATAAGCAGAAAATTTTAATCCAATATCACAAATCAGGATTAAAAATTCTAACACATGCAAATCATAATAAACTATTTCAACCAAGAGAAGAAAGTTTAACAGATCATGAATCACTGTTTTTAATACAGTTAAATCATTCAAGTTACAGGGCAAATATATTTTTACTGAACTGTATTGCAACCATTATAATCAGTAGATACTGAGAATGATGTCAAGTTCATAATAGTCTTTCTGGTACAGATTCTGAATTTGAAGCTCTGTATCACGTAACTATACACAGGCAATTCTGCAATATGTAAGCTATCTGATATACTTGCCATTTTCCACATACAAAACTAGAACTGCTCAAACTTTGAGAGCAGATAAAGAGCAGCAATCTGATTCATTGTTAAGATATGATTTGTAGAAATAATACAGTGTCTTGTATGCCAGTAATAAAAATCAAACCGACAACAAATTTTTCTATTCAATTCAGGGCAAAAAAAAAAGTGGAAAGAAGAGAAATATACTAATAAGTGGTTCTATTTGTTTAAAAAAAAAAAAAAAAAAAACTTAAGACATTAAAAGGGATGTGTTTGATAAGATAGAAGTAGATTTACCAAGATAACTGATGGAAGAGTAAGATGCCAATAAGTGAGCTTTACCTTCAGATGGAGATGTAATAGCAGAACCATCAGGATGCAACAGTAGTGGAAGTATGGATAGACTGAAGCTACATCTTCAGTCCATCAAGACCTAAAGGTTCATTCACTATTTGGACAAGAAGCAAGTTTCCTACTCTTAGCTTATTTGAAACCAAGGTTAGCTTTATTAATAACCTTTTTACACTGCTGCTGCAAGCTTAATATAGGCAGAACATAAGCTGGAGATTTAGTTACAAGCTAATTGTGATAAATTACATTCTTATCATGAACAGCTTTAGCACATACAATTTTTAGAAAGTCAAGTTTTAGATAAAGGACAAGAGTTTAGGGTGGAATTAAGAATACGGAATCATTCCTATAAAATTAATTTTACTGATATGATCTGAGCAAATGTTTGGATCACAGGATTTAAAACAGTAATCCAATCAAGAAAAAGCAGAATAGAAATTGCACATCATCCTATTTTAATGCCAAATAACAAGCTGAGAATGGCCACAGGAAGGATATTCCGTGGGAGAAGACACCATCACTAAGTTTTGATCTGTTGTACCCAATGGATAGCATACATTAAACTTTTCCTTACCAACAAACTCTCTTTAAAGGAATGATGGTGAGGAAAAGATCAAGAGTGTTAGGCATGTGATTAGTAGAGCTTGACATACATGGTCACCTGACAATGCATTTTATAATTCAGTCTAGCAGTTGAGAGGCTGAGCTGCCAGTTCTTTGTTTTACTATTGCTGTAGTATGTATCTTCCAAGTACTGGAATCACTTGAAAAACATAGTACAATGGACTCTTAGTACAGATGCTAAAATAATGGCGCCATTATTTTATGAAACAAATCTTACTGGCGAAAGAATGTAATGAAGAATGATAGCCCCCAATTAATCATAATTGACTTTTGTTACAATAGCATGAAAATTAAAGTTGTGAAATGAGAACTATATAATTAGTTCCACATTCAACAATGTTTATAATTTTTTAAAGTTTGATCAAAAAAAAAATAAATAAATAAAAATAAACATTTGAAAGTTCTTCATTTGTAATAATAATAATAAAAAAAAAAACACTTCACTTACTGAGCTTTATTTGCAGGCACAATTTTCATGTGTTCACAACTCAGGGAACAACCTAAACAATTTAACTGTTCTTGTGCTCTCGTAAATTGTGTTGATTTAGCAGGCCAATATATATCAATTATAATTACTTTAACTATAGATAAGAGTTAATCACGTAAAGAAATTTAAAAGCTTTTAATTTCCATAGTTTGATTATAAATGGGCTATCTAATACCACAGCATGAGATTGACTGATAATGGCTGTTCTGGAAGACATTTTTTTAGTATTCCCCTCCAGCTAGAGGAGGAGGAGGTAGGGGCAGATACTAAATTAGACAAGACAAAATTAACTTAAATAACTAATGTAATTTTTAGCAGCAGAGACTAGATCATGAACAAATTCAAGGTGATTATCAATGTCTGCTATCCTAGTATATAAATAAACAAGATGTAGATGAACAAGTTAGCACAAAGCAACATTTTAGTTCTTAGTAAATTACTAAAGTAGGTGAAATGGCACCATATTGTGAATGCCTTCACAAGTTGCCTGTTATTGCACACACTTACCCAGTAGAGAAGACTAATATTACTTATACTCAGTGGATACCACCAGCCAGCTGGCACATTTCGAAGCTTGTTGGCTCCTCATCAGTGGGCAGGTAGATACTCCAGTGATACAACCCAATTATGAAGTTTAACTTCACAATATGAGAAATGCCAGATGAAGTGCAATGGTAAAGTACTAAAAAGGATTTAGCGACAAAAGCCTCAGACTACAGGAAATTTACTAGATGAAAAAGTTAGTGCAACCCACCAATGAGAGGGCAACAAACTTTGAAACAGTGCCACCTGGGTGGTAGTATCTGCCGAGAATAAGTAACATTAGTCTTCTCTATTGGGGAAGCATTGTTTCTTATTGCACTAGTAATAAGCTCATTGTGAATATAGCAAAAGGCATTAACAATATGAGATGTAACAAAAATGATGCCATTTCACCTACTTTGGTAATTTACTATAACTAAATTGATGCTTCGCACTAACTTGTTTGTCCAGTAAATTTCCCATAGTCTGACACTTTCAGCCCTAAACCATTTTAGTACATGAACAAGATGTATAAGGTTGTCATTAATAATAATAAAAGATTCAGCATTTCTACCAACTGGATCTGTGTGAGTAGAAAATTAAAGCCAAATTAAGTGTAAACATTAAAATCTTCAAGGAAAATAATTAATTCAGTGTTAGAAAATTTAGATTATGAGGGTGGGGGCTGAAGTGTTTTTTTTTTAAAATTCAAACTTCTGAGCGGTTTGGAGATTTGGGAGAATGACAGTGGCAATAAATGAATTTGATGGACTGGGGCAGTAAGGATATTTTAAGCTGGATCCAGATTAGAAGTTCTGACAATGATATCAGAGCAGATACATGCAGAAGTACTGACTTTAAAGCAAAAGGAATTATAAAGTGGATAATTAAGCAAATGAAATGAGTGGTGGTTGCAAGATATAAGGAAATACCATTGCATCACTCTGCAGACCAAAACATTTTTAGCCAATTCAAGCCTCCAGTAAGCAAAGGTAAGTCAGCTACCTAATATTACCTGTATTAGAGGGTGACCATTCCTTTGTGTGGTGCCGATGCCACATCTTGACTTCTACTTATGTTAGTTCACAGCAGGGTGGTACCCTCAACGTACCAGATACAGTATTTTTGCAGATGGCAGATACTTCATCTGCAAAATGTTATAAACAGTCCAACCAGAAATGAGGTGATAGCAGAGGATTTGCTTGTCATAGGAAATCACTTTGTTGAAATTTGGCCAATTTGACTCACAAGTGGACTTAAATATCAGCTTCATCAGTGTTTTAAACTTCATGGCAGCAGCAACTTCAGTTAATAGATTATTTATCTCACAAAATTAACTAAAATAAAAAAAAAAAAAAAAAAAAAAACCAAACTTTTTCCTAAATATGAAAAACAGTCTTAAAGCAAATTATTACAACATTAAAAAATAATTCGTAGCTTACCTTAGCAGAACTAGTAGCAACAGCTTGAAAATATTTCTTCTGAGTCTTCTGTAAAAGTGTTTGACCTCCAGCCTGGGCTAACACTAAAGCATCAGCCCATCGACTATCCCTCAGACAAAGCTCAACAGCTGATTCCACATTGCCAGTTAACAGAGCTTGACTTAACAAACCATCTGCCTCAACTGTAAACATAATTTATTATTACTTATTAAATAAAAATGGAAGGGCACTACAGAATTGACAATGAGAATAAAAATTATACAGCAAACAAGTAAATTACATATCATTGGACAGCAGGAGTATTTTAATTTGTAGGGGAAAAAAAAAAAAAAAAAATTAGATAAAAATACCCAAACCACAGTATCAAATATCACATAAACACGAGCCAGGTTAGTTTGATAATCAGCGCTCATATAGTAGTTTTAACATTTAGCCTTTAAAACGTTTTTCTTTTTTATATTTTAATTAATATTCTGTTCCAATTTTATTTTACTGTAGTGTACTTAAGTGGCACACTACTGAAGTCATATTTCTTTGCCACTCAATTTCAAGTTTGCTATTGTTTTATCAAATACAGGCAGTTCCTGCTTTACGAGTTCCCGGGTTTATGAGTTTTTTTTTTTTTTTTCAAGTACCAACAAAATCGAAAATATAGAGGTTAATTGCATAAAATGAATGTTAAACATTCATAAATACCGCATTTCAAACCACGCATGTAGCTATACAATACAGTGTACCCCACTTTACGATATTAATCCGTTCCAGAGACACCACCGTATCGTTAAAATATCGTAATGTGAACCCGATAACACATTGTTCTTTAGTTATTCATTCCAAGATCTCGGAAGTTGCAATTTCCTCTATATAACTCTCTAATAGGTTGTTTTTATAGTGTAAATTGTATTAGTTACCAATTCAAATCATTAAAATGCATTACAATTTCATCGTTATCATATGGTCTGTTATAAGAACCAATTTTGAACAGGCTTTGTGATATTTTTCTAAAGCACATTTCTGGAGGTCGCGACCAAAAAAACAAAAACAATTTGCACTTTCCGGTTTATTAGGCTTTTCTGCTACTGCAATATTATAAACGGGTAGTGAACTCCATGTTATTGCATTTGAGAAAATACTGATAGCTGGAGTTGTGTGGTTTTTTTTTACGTTGGTGAAACGTGCTTCCCCTTTACTGAAATCTTCAATCGTATAAAAAACAATTTCGGAATCTTCTCTTCATTCCTTTTTTTAAAGCTTCGTAAACTTGTTACTCCATGCAGATCGTGCGTTCCGTTAAAAATGCTTATGCATTCTATTGAAATTTATAAAGAAAAGAGAAGATTATCTTGGAAACAAACGCCTCTTGAAGCATTTCTGAAGACGACTCCTTGTGCAACAAACCAACGAGTGCCGAGCCAATAATGAGTGATCAACGAGTGTGCATTTAGTGGATGATGATGATGATGGTGAAGAATAAACTTTCTTTAACGTTGCTTGATTTTGCAGGCTACGTTTTCATTTTTTGGATAAATCAATCATTGCTTAAACTTAAACTAATTTCATTGTTGATAATGTAACCCCTATTTTTAACATTAGGTCTATGGGAAATATATTCCTGCTTTACGAGCGCGCTAGGAACAAATTACCTCGTAAAGTCCAGAACTACCTGTACAACACAATATTTCCGCTTTTTTATATAATTCAAGATTGTTCGTGAGTTTACAAATTTAAACCTTAAAATATTACAGAATATTATAATATAACCAGCATAATTTTATGACAAGGAAAATATGAGGATAAAATTCAAATCTGAGTTGAGCCTGCCTTTTCTTGCTGGCAAGATCTCCTACTCGCATATAACACTTTTCACGATCTACCTTCCCATTATTAATGATACTCTCCAATTCAAATTGTGTTATATAACTCGCAGTGAATATCTGTGAACTGAGGAAATCTGTGGAAGGGGAGGAAAAGAGAACTAGTTGAATTTGAGAAAAAAAATTTGCTTTAGATAGGTAGTAACCATGGCAAGTCCAATTCCACCACTAAAACCAAAGTTGTGATATCATTTCATCTGTGTAGCATCTGTAGAATCCATTCATTACTAAGCTAAAGTTAACATAAAGTTCACAAAAAAAAAGGTAACTAAGTTACTTTCAATTATACATTAAATATATATTTTTTTAAATCTTTTGCTATCCAAGGAACTATCAACTAACTCTAATACCAGTAGCTGGTATTGGAGTTAGTCAATTTTCAGTTCATAATTGCATTTGCTGTTTGTTTACTAACAAACAGTAAATGCAACTAACTCCAACAGCAGCTACTTCTTTGACAATGACCTTATAAATTAATTTTTCATTTAGATTGTTTTGTTGAAAGTTATAAAAATTATTTAACCGATATAAGGGTTAGTTCTGAATTCATGTAACATGAATCCTTTACTTTTACTATTTACTGTCTGGGGATGGGGGGGGGGATTAGTTAAAAGAAGCAAAAATAATAACGTTACTTAACTCTGCACACAGTAGCTGAAAATGGTGGTTACACTGGTGTGAAAATATAAGAGAGCCACGATTAAATATTTAGCTGAAGAAGGACCTATAAACTCGTAGAAGAGTGCACAGTTAGTATGCATGCAAGGAAAAGGTGGTGACATGTTTATTGATAATAACATAGAGTGAACGACAGGCAGTGACTGATGAACTAATATAAGGTAATCAGTGGATCACATAGCACAAATTAAGTGATACTGTTGGTACTAACTACGACTAAGGCAGTGGGTACTTTACACACTTAAAGATGTGTTCAAAACAGGGAAGAAAGGAGAAAATTGGTTTTTATAGAACTCCTTCAGTAGCTGAACAGCCTATAGATAGAGTCCTTTCATAGATACAGTCAGTCAGTCCTCATATAACACATGTTTACACTACACAAATTCGATCATACATGATTTATAATTAAGGGAACGATATCGTATATAACACAAACCGAATTCGCTTATGCACGATTCACCTTTGTGTTTACAAGAAATGGTCACTGAACACAACGCAACAGAAATGAAGAGAAGATTGTGAATGTGATTATTTATGTTTCTTATATCAGTGAAGGGGAAACACATTTCACCATAATAACATAAAAACACACACAATTTCAGCTATAGGTATTATCGCAAATGCAATTAGTCCAAATTTACTACCAGTTTATAACAGATTCCACTAGAAGAAACACAACTGGAAATTGTTTTTATTGTTTTATGGTAGTAACCCCCAGAAATGTGCTTTAGTAAAATGTGAGCTAGTGAGGTGTTAATAGTGTGTCTCTGCCTTTATGGTGTTGTTTATTCAGTTGCTACATGTGCAGCTTTGTTTATGTGTATCACACGTGCCTTTTCATTTTGTAATTGTACTTTATTCCCTAAAAATGAGTAAAATACTTAAAATGTGTGAAAAGGAAGCGTCCTGGTAAAGACACTACAGGTTCAGAGAGAAAGAGAAAAGCAATTTCGATAGACAGAGGCAGACTGAGTCAAAAATTCTTACCCAGGAAAATTTGTAGCAGCCTCATACTAGCGTTTATGGCCAAAATCGCACTTCTGGCTTCCGGCCTACCAGGGTTTCCCCGGTAAGGCTTATGGCCAGTCCGCCTCTGTTAGAGAAAAAATATGAAATTGTGAAACACTTTGAGTGAAATGAAAGAACATGTGATACTGCGCATGCTACAGGCCTAAATGAGGCAATGCCAAGAATTAGAAAGAATGCAGAGAAAATAAAAACAACTTTCATAGCAGGAACAACTCATCAAAGTGTAATAAAATCCATTAGATCAAGACACAAAGAATTGGAAGAGATGGAATGGCTGTCATCTGTTTGGATAGAAAATCAAACAAAGAACAAGTTTGCTTACGATAGAAGCAAAAGTATTAGCAATATTTTATTAAGTAATAAAATACGTATTTTATTACGATTATTTATTGTGTTTGGTAATGATTTGGTTACAAATGTGTGTTCAATCTTGGGTGGTCAGCACCTAATGAGGGTTTCTAGGAACACAACTATCGTGATAAACGAGGACTGACTGTATTTTATTTATTTATTCAGTTTTAACCCCTGCACAGCATATGCACTAGGATGGTGAAAACTATGAATGAAGGATTCTTCGTAAGCAGTTATAGGAATGGTAAATCTTGGGTAAATTACAGCTGTTCTCAGATTCATAAGTATCAGCAATTATCAGTTACGAATCATAAGCATCAGCAAGAAAAGATATGGTTACTATTTTGGAAAATCTGCAGTATGATCTTTGCTGGACAGTCTAAAATAATGGCTGCATAGGTAGATTACAAACAAATATAGACATACATGTTCTACTACATCATGACAACACTAGGTTACATGTGCTACAAATCATCAAAGGTTACAGTGAATACGGGATGGACTATTCATTCTTGCCTTGCATATAAGCACAGCTCTTGCTCCTAATAACTTTCTTTCATGATGAAAGAGTTCTGCATTGGTGTAAGTGAATGGAATGTAGTGGAAACTATGGATAAATAAGTGTAGTTACTTCTCCATGTGTTTTAGCTGTGCTGAAGGTAAACACTATGCAACTTTCACCCAACTCTGACCATGTTTTCTCCCATAGTGTGGAACAGCAGTCACAGACACTGTGCTACTTATGAAGATTACTTTTTGGATGACCCCAGTATACTTACTGAAAAGACATGACAACTGAGGTAAATAAAAAAATAAAAAAATAAAAATAATAAAATAAAATCTTACTTTCATCAGTATGAATGACAAATGTCATATCTTCCTTTTCTTGCTCTTTTTCTTTAACAGCTATGACATCAAAAACTGCACAACCATCAGTACCTATACTTTCACCACCACCCTATAATAAAATTGGTATTGTTTTTTCATAATCAATTTAAAAAAAAATAACTATGCCAGAAAAAAAAAATCTACTGTATACAAATTAAAAAAATCTACAGAACATATTTACCATCAACCCCCCCTCATATAGTCAAAACATATATAAAAATCAATTTATCGACAAAATATAAATTTATAGCAATATCTCATAAAATTACAGAGGAATTTATAATCAGTAGAAGTAAAAAACATATGTAACAATAGAAATATTGTAAATTGGTAATGTAATAACTAATAGCAATAAATACATGTAATGATAATAAATTTGATCCATTAAGTAGGAATTAATGTTCACCCCCTTCCTGGATTTAATTACAGGAAGGGGGTGTACAGGACAATGATGGACTTCTTGTTACTGCAAAGAATGAAGTCAGCAAACCCTGCAAAGAATGAAGTCAGCTAGCAAATTGCACAATGTAATACGGGACCTTTAGGCCCGCCTACTGTTCACGTGCAATTTCTCTTGTTTCAGTGACCAGAGTTATAGTATGGATTTAGAGTGCAACGAGTAAGGTCAAAATTTAAACATACATTAGTTTTATATTTATTTTATGGTAGATGCAGTTTATAAAAATATATTAATTTGTGCGAATAGTTGTAAGTGTACATATAATAATTATTTGTCAGATGTGATTGCTTCATTAGTTTTGATTATTTTTATTTAATTTAATAAATATGTCAGTACCAAAAAGAAAGTGCCGGCAGTACTCCCAAGAATATTCAAGCTTAGGGTTTATTTCTATGCCGGGAAATGATACAATGCCTCTATGTCTCATCTGTGAAAAAAACATTTACTAACGATGCTATAAAGCCATCAAAGATGAAGGAGCACATTGAAAGAATGTATCCTGATAAAAAAGAAAATAATTTGGAGTATTTTAAAAATTAAAAAAAAAAAAAAAAAAAAAACCTTTTACGTTCAAAACCGGGACTTGTCATTTTTCCACTTCTAAAAATGAAGGTGGAATGGAAGCATCTTATAACACATCACTTTCAATTGCAAAAGGATATCCTCATACAGTTGGTGAAAAATTAATTTTACCTGCAGTAAGAGAGGTAATAAGTACTGTAATGAAGATAGACCCAGATTTACTATTAAAAAATATTCTGCTAAGTAATAACACAGTGGAAAGTTGCATTGATGAAATGGCAGAGGATATTAAAAAGTCTTTGTTAATTGTTCTACAAACAAATTCACCATTCAGTTAGACGAGGAAACTTTCGGAAGAATGAGCATATTGATGATTTATGTTTGCTATTATAGCCCAAGAAAAGAAGAAATAACAGAATTTCTTACTGCTGAGCAATTAGAGACTTACGACAGGTGAAATTATTTTTGATTGTTTCGAAAAAATTTTAGACAAATATGAAATATCTATTTCCGATGTAACTGCAGTGGCTTGTGATGGAGCACTTGCAATGATTGGCAAATACAGAGGATTTCTAGCTCATCTGAAGAAAAAAGTCCAGAATGTTCAAACAGTGCACTGTTTTGCACAGACAACATTTAGTTGCAAAAAAAATTAATGATGTTCTAGACTGTGCATAAAAACTATAAATATTATAAAATCAAAATCTTTAAATGATCGTCTTTTTGCACAATTGTGTAATAGCAATGACAAAATATATAATAATTTGTTGTTTCACTCATATGTGCGCTGGCTGTCCAAAGGCAATTGTTTACAGAGATTAGTCAATTTTTGATACAGTTGTAGAATTTCTCCTTCAAATTGATGAACTTATGGGAATACAATTATTAGATTTAAAAAGGCATATATTTTAGTTAGCAGATATATTTTCCCAATTTAACAATATCCAAAATAAGTTAAGAGGAAATGATATTAATCTTATTCAAGCGCGGACAATTATTCTTGGGTTTCGTTCTAAAATTGATCTTTTTTTATCCACACTAAACCAATCAGATTTTTGTTATTTTGAAAATTTAAGACAACTGTCTATTCTCAAAAAAGATAAAATTTCTGCTGACGATATACTATTATATAACGATTATTTCAAAAATATTGAAAGAAGATATGAATGTTCGCTTTAAAGATCTCAAAAACTTGGATGTACCATCATGGATTGTTGAGCCATTTGAATGTGACATAACCGGAATAGATATTTCTTTACAAGAAGAATTAATTGAAATTAGAGATCTCGAATTAAAAGTTTTGTTCAAACAAATGGATATGCAAAATTTTGGAATTTAAAAAAAAAAATACAGTAAATCCACGCAATTCGCGGTCGCTGATTTAATATAAAATGAAACTTTTAAAAAAATGTGAATTTTAAAGCGTCGTGAACATTTTATGCCATAAAAAACATGGGCGTGGCTAAAATAATCTTTCCCGGTAAAAAAGCGCTCAGTGGGTGGGGGGACAAAATCGCGAGCGTGGATGTTTCTCGCTAATCCTTGTTCAGCATGTGTTATGCGCTTGTCATGGAAGGTTTCGTCATTTGCTTTTAATTTATATGCTTATAAATTGAATAAACTTATCAATTTATAAATTGATATGCTTAAAAGTGATAAATCTACCATTTTGCAGTGTAAAACAGACTTTTTCTAGTGTGTTAACGGAAGAAAGTGACTTTATTTGGACAAGTTCTTTCTAACCCGTACAAAAATATGGCTACGAATAACAAGGGAAATGTGAAAAGATCAAAGGTGATGACATCAGCGAATAAAATTGAGTTATTAGATAAAATTTCTAATGGTGAAAGTGTCTCCTCAGTGTCAAAACATTATAAAATCAATGAGTCAACGGTACGATCAATCAAGAAATCGGAAGGAAAAATCCGCCGTAGTGTCCATGAAAATGCGCTAATTGCTTCAAACATTTGCTCTGTAGCTCGTGATGTTAGATTAGAAAAAAAATGGAAAGTTTTAAATCTGTGGATAGAAAACGGAACTCATAATAAAATTCCGTTAAGTTCACTCATCATTCGTGAAAAGGCAAAACTCCTTTATCAACACTTTAGTGAAACTGGTGATAGCACTGGCGGGATAAGTTTTTTAGCTAGCAAAGGCGCTGGTTTGAAATTTCTATAAATATTACATTTAATATTAAATTGTTTCATATTTTCATTTCGATGCCATATGCTTGCATTTCACTATGTACTGTCTATGTACATAGTCATATTATGAAGGTACATATAATACATACATAGACAAAATTTTAGACTAGTTTTTCTTATATATTTCATACTTTGGAACGGAACCCCTTTATTACTATGGGAGCCATAACTCAGTATTCGCATTTTCGTTATTCGCGACATTTCTCAGGAACATAACCCCCGCTATTCACGGAGGTTTACTGTGTGTGTGTGTGTGTGTGTGTGTGTGTGTGTGTGTGTGTGTGTGTGTGTGTATGTATATATACGGCAAAAATGCCACGGATTAAAATATATATTTGAACCCTTATTGTTAGCCTTTCCGAGTTCTTATTTAGTGGAGGCAGGTTTTAGCCACCTGAATAATTTATTAAGAAAAAGTAGAAGTAGATTAAATATATCAGAACGTGGAGATTTACGAATAATATTAAGTAATTTTGAACCAAACATATCTAAACATCAAGCCCAACCATCTCATTAATAATATAAATATATTATTTTTATATACTTTTTGTACTATTGTTCATAAATATTTTTTTTACGTTTCCTATTTACTATTATATTTAATAGTAAAGTTACTATTATGAACACGTTAAGAGGAATTATGAAGAGAAAACAAATGAAATCATAGTTAACACAACAAGAGAGTAAGGCGCATTTAGGGCTAGAGCCTCAAGCTGCGAACAAATTTAGACTATGTATATAAAGTGCTTAGCATCATAATACACAGCCATTTCTGAATAAACAGAAAATTTTTAAGGTGGCATCGTTTTAGGTTATATCTCATATTGTGAATGCCTTCACAACGAGTTGCCATGATATTGCACTACTTCGAATAAGTAACGCTTCACCTAAGGAGAAGACTAGTGTTACTTATTCTCAGATAGGTACCACCACCCAGACAGCACTGTTTCAGGGCTATTTGGCCCTTCGTCAGTGAGTGGGTAGGTACCCAAGTGATGCAATGATGGCAAAAACAGTTATGAAGTATAAATCCACAATATGAGAGATGCCTGATGGTGTATGATGTATTTAGACTAAGGCGCATTTAGAGCTAGAGCCTCAAGCTGCGAACAAATTTAGACTATGTATATAAAGTGCTTAGCATCATAATACACAGCCATTTCTGAATAAACAGAAAATTTTTAAGGTGGCATCGTTTTAGGTTATATCTCATATTGTGATTTATACTTCATAACTGTTTTTGCCATCATTGCATCACTTGGGTACCTACCCACTCACTGACGAAGGGCCAAATAGCCCTGAAACAGTGCTGTCTGGGTGGTGGTACCTATGAATGAAATGGCTGTGTATTATGATGCTAAGCACTTTATATACATAGTCTAAATTTGTTCGCAGCTTGAGGCTCTAGCTCTAAATGCGCCTTAGTCTAAATACATCATACACCATCAGGCATCTCTCATATTGTGGATTTATACTTCATAACTGTTTTTGCCATCATTGCATCACTTGGGTACCTACCCACTCACTGACGAAGGGCCAAATAGCCCTGAAACAGTGCTGTCTGGGTGGTGGTACCTATCTGAGAATAAGTAACACTAGTCTTCTCCTTAGGTGAAGCGTTACTTATTCGAAGTAGTGCAATATCATGGCAACTCGTTGTGAAGGCATTCACAATATGAGATATAACCTAAAACGATGCCACCTTAAAAATTTTCTGTTTATTCAGAAATGGCTGTGTATTATGATGCTAAGCACTTTATATACATAGTCTAAATTTGTTCGCAGCTTGAGGCTCTAGCCCTAAATGCGCCTTACTCTCTTGTTATGTTAACTATGATTTCATTTGTTTTCTCTTCATAATTCCTCTTAACGTGTTCATAATAGTAACTTTACTATTAAATATAATAGTAAATAGGAAACGTAAAAAAAATATTTATGAACAATAGTACAAAAAGTATATAAAAAGTATATAAAAAGTATATTATGATGCTAAGCACTTTATATACATAACAAGAGAGATCAACTGGGATTTGATAAAGCAAAGTATATTAAAAGTAACGCAGGAAACATTAGGAAGGAGGACCTTTGGTCCAAGGAAACCATGGATCACGGAAGAAATACTAGAACTCATACAAAGACATAACAAATATAGGAAAATATCCACAGAGGAAGGTCAGGAGAACTACAGATACACAAAGAACCTAATTACAACCAAATGTCGGGAAGCAAAACAAGACTGGATGAATAAAATGGCAGAAGACATTGACGAGGACTTGACAAAGGGAAGAACAGACAAAACGTATAGGAAGATTAAGTCATTACAATACAATCCCAAAACGAAGAGCGCAATGATTAAAGACAAAGAAGGGAACCTATTGATGGACCCAGAGGAAATTGGTGAGCATTGGAAGGAATATCTGGAAGAACTCTACTGTGGAGAAGAAACAATTGATGAGAACAACTATATTGAAACAGAAGACAAGGTGGAAGAGGATGCTAAAGGCCCAACAATTACAAGGAGTGAATTTGAGTTAGCATTAAGTCAATTAAGAAACAAGAAAGCAGCAGGCCCAGACAATGTCCAGGCGGAGCAACTCAAGAATATGGGAGGAGACATGAAAGATAGGCTTTATCAAGTGATACAAAAAAAATCTATGAAAATGGCAAAATCCCAGATGACTTTAATAAAAGCAGAACTATCACTCTTCCAAAGAAAGGAAATGCCAATTACAGGACTATAAACCTACTGTCCCATGCATCCAAAATCATCTTGAATGTAGTAAAGAACAGGATCAAGGAAAGGACTGAAAAGGTCATCGATCCAGATCAGTTTGGCTTCAGAACTTGATGTGGGACAAGGGAGGTGATTCTAGCAATGAAAACAATCCTTGAAAGAAGAATGGAAATGAATAGGAGAACATACATTGCTTTTGTTGATATACAAAAAGTCTTTGATACCATAAATTGGAAGGAGTTGTACAGAGTCATGAAAAACTTTGGCCTGGACTGGAGAGACAGAAGGCTTATCCTGCATCTGTACAAGACACAACGTACTGAAATTAATGATATTAATGGTACCATAAAGGAAGCAAGAATCGGGAGAGGTGTGAGGCAGGGTTGCTCTTTATCCCCGTGCCTTTTCAAAATGTTCATCAAGGAATTCATAACAAAAATGAAGCAGGAAGCAAAGGGTATCAAGATTAATGGACAATAGATTCACTGCATCAGATTCGCAGACGACATAGCATTATTAGATAATCTTGTAATAACTGAGAGTAAAGTGGAGGAGAAATTGTTGAAGATAAACACAAGAAAGGCACCTGGGATGGATGGGATCTATCCAGTTATATTAAAGGAGGTAGCAAAGGAAGTAAGCAAACCTTTAGCCATAATTATGAGAGATTCCTTGGACTCAGGGGAGGTACCCATAGACTGGAGATGTGCAAATGTGATCCCAATTCACAAAGGAGGATCAAAGGCTGACAAGTAATTATAGACCTGTGAGTTTAACTTCTGTTCCAGGAAAATTAATGGAGGCACTGATTAAAGAAGCACTGCAGGATCATCTAGACAAGACTTCAGTTATAGCTCAGACACAGCATGGTTTTGTTAAGGGAAAGTTTTGTCTGACCAATCTGATTGGATACTATGATGCAGTCACAAAAAAACTGGATGCAGGGAATAACTTTGATAATATATATTTGGATCTTAGAAAGGCTTTTGATACTGTTGCACATGGAAGACTGCTGCACAAATTGGAGCAGTAGGGTATTAAAGCTAAGTTGCTACAATGGATAAAAGGGTGGTAATCAATGGCACTGCTCTTCGTTGACTAATGTTATTAGTGGAGTCCCTCAGGTTTCAGTGTTGGGTCCATTATTGTTTTCTGTATTTATAAATGATATTGATGATGGCATATCAAGCTTAATGTCCAAGTTTGCAGACGATACAAAGGTTGGCAGGGTTGTTAAGGACACTACTGACACTATGCTGCTGCAACAGGATCTGGAAAGGTTGAGCAGATGGGCTGAGAGGTGGCAAATGAAGTTTAACATTGACAAATGTAAAGTACTACATATGGGAAACAGCAACCTCAGAGCAACGTATCAACTCTGTGGTACTACACTGACAGTGGTAGAGAATGAAAAGGACCCGGGGGTAATTGTGCCGGCAGATATGAAGTACACTGAGCAGTGCAGACAGGCTGAAAGAGTAGCTCATGGTGTCTCGTCAATGATATACAGGAATTTTTCTAGAAGGGAGAAGGAGGTGATTATTCCCTTGTATAAGGCAATGGTCAGGCCACACCTTGAGTACTGTATACAGGTCTGGAGGCCTCATTTCAAGAAGGATGTAGAGCTGCTGGAACGAGTACAGAGAAGGGCAACAAGATTAGTGAATGGAACAAAGGGGTGCTGTTACGAAGAAAGGCTTAAGTTTTGCAAATTACAGTGTCTGGAGACTAGGCACCGGCGAGGTGATTTGATAGAGGTATATAAAGCCTTGAATGGTTTGAGCATGCTCAATGCCGACAGGATTCTTCCTCCTGCTCAGAATAATCACCTGAGAGTGCATAAATTCAGATTGAGGAAAGCCAGATGTAGGATAGATGTGTGGAAATTTGTCTTTAGTCAGTGGGTAGTTGGTTGGTGGAACAGACTTCTATCCCTTGTTGTGGAAGTTGATAGCCTAAATAAATTTAAGACTCAGCTGGACAGGTATTTCGAACGAACGGAGGGGTGAAGTGGAAGTGTTTTTTTTTTTTTTTTTTGGCTGATGCTGCATAAGCTTGCTTTCTTGCATCATATGCCTCTACTAATGCTATTAGCTGACTCAGAGCAGGAGCTGTGTAAGATGTTGGAAAGGCTAACATTAAAGCTACAAGATTCACATCTAAAGATAAATGCACAAAAGACTAAAATACCTGTCGTCACCAAGAATGAACAAACTCAAACAAACATCAAAATGGGGAACAACAAAGAGGAACGAGTAAAAATAGTTTTGTTATTTGAGGAATTTCATTACCCAGGACAACCAGTGCCCTACAGAGATCAGAAGAACAATCACCCTTGCCAAGCAAGCTTTCAGTAACAAGCAAAATATTCTAACCAGCAGATACATCGACAGGGAGACCAGGAAAAAGTTTGCTAAGTCATTTGTTTGGAGTGTGGTCCTCTATGGAAGTGAAACCTGGACATTATGCAAGCAAGCTATCAAGAGACTGAAAGCTTTGGAGATGTGGGTCTGGAGGAGGATGTTGAGGATTAGCTGAACCGAGCGACGATCCAACGAATCTATCTTAAACGAGATGCAAGAAAAACGGCAGCTACTCACAACTGCAGCAAAAAAGACAATCTAAATTTGTAGGACTCCCTAAAACATAGCAAATTTTTAGTGAATATCTCAGAAGGAAAAATATCGGGAAAGAAAGGAAGGGGACGACCAAGGAAGAAAATTCTGGAAAACCTGATGAGGAAAATGAACTTTAGGGGATATGAGGAAATTAAACATTCAGCAGAAGACAGAGATGTATGGTTGCAGCAACAAGGCAAAGCCTTTAGAGTTTGATGATGATTTACTATTACTGACTTCATACTTGCATGTAATATTATTTTGTACAATAAATTATTATTGGAACGTTTTGCTTATTTCAATCAGTCAAACAAAATTTTATTAGAGTTAATATAATACACCACTGATCAAAAAAATCCAAACACTTATCATAATTATCTTTCTTGAAATTTTTAACAATATGTGTTTTGGGTGCTATATAGAGGAAAATGACCACTCTAATCTGTTTGTTTCCATTGAAGATAATTAGACATTAAAAGAATGTCAAATTTTGTGTTGAAGACTAAAAAAAAAGTTTAAAATTCTACTCGTACATAGATTGTCCTTCCATCTGAACAAAATCTAAATTTAACACTGTTTATATAGTATACACATATCGTTTTAGAGTTATAGTAATAATTAAGTTTTAAAGGGGGGATCGATGGAAATTTTTTTTCAAGGGGTCGATGCTTGAAAAAGGTTGGGAACCCCTGCTCTAGAAGGAAGGGGATGAATCAGATTGATCCATCTGTTGACGATTCTGCTCAGGTAGCTAACAAACTAAATTAATATTTTGCTTCTACATTCACACATGAGGAGTTATTCAGGGAGTGGAATGCAAGAGGTGTATTAAACTCTGGCAGTAAGCTAGATAATCTTGTAATAACTGAGAGTAAAGTGGAAGAGAAATTATTGAAGATAAACATACGAAAGGCATCTGGGGTGGATGGAATCTATCCAGTTATATTAAAGGAGGAAGCAAAGGAAGTAAGCAAACCCTTAGCCATAATTATGTTGTTTGTTTGTTATTTGGTTTTTAGGAGCATTAGCAACTAAGGCCATATTGCTCCAAAGATATGTGGTGGTCATTCCCTGACCTTTCCTCATCCTCCGTATTTGGTGGTCACGGGCTCGAACCCCGGTCTAATCAAGAAGCGTGTGCTACGCACTGCTGCTCCTGGCTATGGAGGCGCCACCATAATTATGAGAGCTTCCTTGGACTCAGGGGAGGTACCCATGGACTGGAGATGTGCAAATGTGACCCCAATCCGCAAAGGAGGATCAAGGGGAGACACAGGCAATTACAGACCTGTTAGGTTAACTTCTGTTCCAGAGAAATTAATGGACGCATTGGTTAAAGAAGCATTGCAGGATCATCTAGACAACACTTCAGTTATAGCTTGGACACAGCATGAGTTTGTTAAGGGGAAGTCTTGTCAGACCAATTTGATTGGATATGATGATGTAGTCACAAAGAAACTGGATGCAAAGAATAATTTTGATATCATATATTTGGATCTTAGAAAGGCTTTTGATAATGTTGCATAAATTGGAGCAGTGTGGCATTGGAGGCAAATTGCTGCTATGGATAAAGGGATGGTTGAGTGGGAGAAGACAGTGGTAATCAATGAACACTGCTCTTCGTGTACTAATGTTATTAGTGGAGTTCCCCAGGGTTCAGTGCTGTTTGCTGTGTTCATCAATGATATTGATGATGGTATATCAGGCTTAATGTCCAAGTTTGCAGACGATACAAAGGTTGGCAGGGTTGTTAATGACACTAATGACAGTACGCTGCTGCAACAGGATCCAGAAAAGTTGAGCAGATGGGCTGAGAGGTGACAACTGAAGTTTAAACATTGACAAATGTAAAGTACAGTAAACCCCCGCTATTCGCGGGGGTTACGTTCCTGAGAAATGCCGCGAATACCGAAAACGCGAATACTGAGTTATGGCTCCCATAGTAATAAAGGGGTTCCGTTCAAAAGTATGAAATATATAAGAAAAACTAGTCTAAAATTTTGTCTATTTATGTATTATATGTACCTTCATAATATGACTATGTACATAGACAGTACATAGTGAAATGCAAGCATAAGGCATAGAAATGAAAATAAGAAACAATTTAATATTAAATGTAATATTTATTAGAAATTTCAAACAAATCTTTCAAACCAGCGTCTTTGCTAGCTAAAAAACCTATCCCGCCAGTGCCAGTTTCGCTAAAGCGTTTATAAGGAGTTTTGCGTTTTCACGAATGATGAGTGAATTTAACGGAATTTTATTTTGAGTTCGGTCTTCTATCCACAGATTTAAAGCTTTTTCCATTTTTTCTAATTTAACATCACGAGTTACAGAGCAAATTTTTGAAGCAATTAGCGCGTTTTCACGGACACTACGGCGGATTTTTTCTTCCGATTTCTTGATTGATCGTACCGTTGACTCATTGATTTTATAATGTTTTGTCACTGAGGAGACACTTTCATCATTAGAAATTTTATCTAATAACTCAATTTTATTCGCTAATGTCATCACCTTCTTTGATATTTTCACATTTCTCTTGTTATTCATAGTCATATTTTTGTAGGGGTTAGAAAGAACTTGTCCACAATAAAGTCACTTTCTTCCGTTAACACACGCGAAAAAGTCTGTTTTACACTACAAAACGTTAGATTTATCACTTTTTTAAGCATATCAATTTATAAATTGATAAGTTTATTCAATTTATAAGCATATAAATTAAAAGCAAACGACGAAACCTTCCATAACAAGCGCATAACACATATTGAACAAGGATTAGCGAGAAACATTCACGCTCGCGATTTTGTCACCCCTCTCCCCCCACCCACTGAGCGCTGTTTTGACCGGGAAAGGTAATTTTAGCCACGCCAATGTTTTTTTATGGCGGAAAATATTCACGGCGCTTTAAAATTCCCATTTTTTAGGTTTCATTTTATATTAAATCGGCGATCGCGAATACGCGAAACCGGGAATACAGATACCGCGAATAGTGGGGGTTTACTGTACTGCATATGGGAAGCAGTAACCCCAGAGTAACATCTCAACTGTGCGGTACTACAATGAGAGTGGTAGAGAGTGAAAAGAACTTGGGGGTTATTGTGCAGGCAGATATGAAGTTTTCTGAGCAGTGCAGACGGTCTGCAAGAGTAGCTCATGGTGTCTTGTCAATGATATACAGAAAAGAAAAAAAAATATATATATATATATATATATATATTTTTTTTTTTTTTGGCTGATGCTATATAAGCTTGCTTTCTTGAATAATGTGCCCTTGCTAATGCTAATTTACTGAACAGATAAACTATAATTGTGTTGCACTGAAGAATGTCATTTAATTAATTTATAATAATGGTTTTGCTTTTGATGTTAGGCATTACACACAATAAAAGAGGGATTAAACAAATTTCTGCAGAATGTCAAGATATACCATATTGGATCAGCTGACGCCTAAGCAGAAAAGGTGACTCAACAGACGTTTCTCAGATATTTGATGTGCAACTCCAAACAGAGTCTACAATGAGGTTAGAAATCAGCCAAATTGATGAGATTCCTATATGCAAGTACATATAGGGATAACAGTTAATCTATTAGAAACAAAAATAAATGAGACATACATTTTCATTCCTAAATGTGGAGCAACTGCCAGAACTGTTTATTAAAATAAGGATTGTCATGTGGCAGAAATCACAAGCCTATAATCAAAAAAAATGGAAGTAAAGTATAGCAAAATTTTACTCAATTTATAACATATATTAATATACTTATATATTTACACTAATTTTTAGATAGTATGAATCAGAGCTGTAATACTCAATATGTTCTACGTTGATAATAATATTAGTAAATTAATAAGAGGAGTTTACCTCAATATAGTACGTGGAACACTTCCGTATGATACCCTCCAGAAATTAAAACGGAAAAAACGAAAAAATCGGCAACTTACCGGTCCATTAAAGTAAAATATAAATAAAGTAAAATATAAATAATTAAATAATCAATTTAACACAATTCAAAATCAATTCAAAACAATTAAAATTCAAATTAACGCAATTAAAAGAATAACGAAAATATTCAAAACGATCTTCCTTCCTGAAGCTGACAATGCTTTTCGACCGACTGTCGTGATCACAGGAATGAAAATCACCGAATCAGGCTAAACCTGCAACTTAAATAGTGATTGTGTCTTCGCGCATGCGCGTAAAGGTCCACGCATCGGAGATTAAATATGGCCGCCGAACATTAACAGAATTCTCGTGTAATTTAATTTCAATGGTTTCTGCAATTAATAGTCGCGTATAATTACGTTGAACGTTAAGTATTTTGGCCTCGTTAAATAAAAAAGTATGTTTTTCGTTAATGGCATGAAAGGCTAATTCTGACGCTGCTGAACGAGAAGCACGAACTGAGGCTTCGTGTTGATTTACACGAATATTAAGAGAAAACCGCGTCGAACCCTGATAAGACGAGTCGCAATCACCGCAAGAAATGTTGTATACTAGATCATTAATTTGTGTTGCGAACGCGGAAAGAACCGAGCGATTGTTCAGTATAGTGTGTAACTTCCGTATAGGCCTAGCTATAATTTTAAATTCGGTATCTTTAAAGAATCTGTTAAGCTGTTTGTGCCACTGTTCAACGTATGGGACAGAAATAAAGTATTTTTTGATATTACTATTGTTGATTGGTGCAGTATTTTGTATCCTATCCTTAGCTTGTACCCTAATTCGATTTATTGTGTTAATGGGATAACCCCTGTTCACGAATCTGCTAGTTAATATTTGTATTTCTGAGTCCAAAGCAGAATCCGTCGTTGAATATTTATAGGCATTTAGAAATTGATTAAAGATAATCGATCTTTTGTAGGTGAACGGGTGGTAGCTATTATAATGTAGAAGCATACCGGTGTTTGTGGGTTTTCGATAGATGCTAAATTGTATTTTGTTCGAGTCCCGGGTAAGCGTGAAATTTAGAAAGTTTAATGATTTAGTATCCGTATCTTCCCTTTCCAATGTAAATTTGAGTCTAGAATGAATATTATTAAACGAATGTAAAATGTCTTGGATAGTACTACTATCGGTAATAACTAGAACATCGTCTAAATACCTCCCATAGTATGTGATACGGGGACGAAAAGGTGTCAAATGTATCTGCTCAATCGTTGAGAGATAGATCTCTGACATTAAGCCACTCAGGCTCAAACCCATTGGTAATCCAAAAATTTGTTTGTACACCTTGTCTCGGAAGGTGATGTAGTTAGCCTCAACTAATAGTTTAATTAAGTGAAAAATTTCCTTAATAGGCAGCTTCGTATAATTAATCGGTGTCGAGTTTTTATTTAACATATCCCAAATAATATCTAATGTGTATTCAACGTTTACATTCGTATATAATGAGGTAACATCTAATGAGAATAAATTGTCACTGTCGCCGAGTCTACAGTCTTTAAGATTATTAAATAATGTATCGTAATTCTTAATCCCAAATTGTATAACCTGTCTAAAAGGTTTTATAATGTTATATACATATGTGGCTAAGGCTGAAAATGCCGAGTTCCTGTAGGAAACAATAGGTCGAATCGGAAATCCAGGCTTGTGTAATTTTACCTGACCAAAAAGTGCAGGAATATTGTATGTTCTGGACTTCAATTCCTTCAACTGAACCATAGTAATGTAGTCGTTTTTACGATATGTGGTTAACGTTTTATTGTATTGATTTACCAAATTGGTAAACAGTGTCGGGTCCACTTCACGATAAGTGGAGGTATCAGACACAACTGAATCTAACTTATTAATATAATCATGTTTATCTAGTATTACCACTGTGTCTCCTTTATCTGCCCTCTGTATAATAATGTCCTTATTTTTTCGAAGTTCTCGTAAAGCTGAACTGTCATGTGTATTCAATTTAGGAAGTCGCGTTTCTTTTATGTTATTCACTACTTGGTTAACTTGTTGAATAAATACATCTTTCGGTGATTTTCATTCCTGTTGAATACATTCGGTGATTTTCATTCCTGTGATCACGACAGTCGGTCGAAAAGCATTGTCAGCTTCAGGAAGGAAGATCGTTTTGAATATTTTCGTTATTCTTTTAATTGCGTTAATTTGAATTTTAATTGTTTTGAATTGATTTTGAATTGTGTTAAATTGATTATTTAATTATTTATATTTTACTTTAATGGACCGGTAAGTTGCCGATTTTTTCGTTTTTTCCGTTTTAATTTCTGGAGGGTATCATACGGAAGTGTTCCACGTACTATATTGAGGTAAACTCCTCTTATTAATTTACTAACACTAATTTTTAGTAAATTATGGCCCATATTTAGGAATAAAAATTCCTTTTATTCCTATATGCATTCCCTTGGGTAAAAATTTACCATGTGGTCAGCAAAGAAAACCAGTTTAGCTTGATGAAACTGAAATTAATCAGGGCTAATTCTCGTTATGCAACTGGCCATCAAGTTCTGATGCCACAAACTACAGTTTGTTTTGGAAATGAATATGTTAATAGAATGAATATATGCATTACTAAAACAATGAAGCACAGAAAATAAAATCAACTGTAACTTATTGAATAAGCATACCACCTAATAAAAGAAAAGATTTGATGGGCAGGCGGGCATAGCAACCAAAGTGACAGGCCAATAAGAACACAATCGGAAACAAGGTTTGTGGCATCACACATGAAGAAACGTACTTGGGTATTACCAATACCCAAGTGTCTTTCTCCACCAAACTAATCTTCTTGGAAATGATTATACTTATAAGTGAAAAGGCCTACGTGCTTTAGATTCATTATACATATATTACTACGTGACACAGAGCAAAACAGAAGGAAAAAAAATAACATGTTGCAGATAAAATATGTTTAATGTTGAAATACGTACAGGAAATTAATAAAAGCTTTCGGACAGTATGTTTCCCTTCATCAGTTTTGACCGTTAATCTAAAAATCTAGAAATATAGAACCTACGTGCGTGTAATGAGACACCACATCAAATGAGGCCATGACTTACAAGTATGATTATACTTGCAAAAGTAACTTCAAGTTATTGCTTCAAGTAACTTCAAACATAATTTACTGAATAAGCATACAACTCGAAGTAACAGTTCTATCAGCACACAGCAGGAACAAAGTTACAAATCATTTGTGGCAACACATGCAATTTTACTACTATTTGAGTGGCTTTCTCCACTAATTCAATTTTTTCCAAAAAAAAAGAGAAATTATTATACTCAGCAAATAATTTAAGTTGTTTTCTTTTTGTGTATTATTTTTGTGAGGCTCATGATTACCATGCTGGTCATATACATGAAACACCACTTTTGGCAAATCTGTGTTTTACATGCTCATTTCAATCCTACTGAAAGCATACTTCTATATCCAGAGGCACATTTATTATTGCAGGAATGCAGTATTCATTAACATTTCCAAATAATGCTGCCTTGCACCACTGAAAATGTAGGGTCCAATTATTCCACGGGGGTGAGTCCTATAAAGACAGCAATTCCTAAGAAATTAATATATATATATATATATACACACCCCCCCCCCCCCGATGAACCAAAACATTATGACCACCTACCTAATATGATGTTGGTCCTCCATGCGCAGCCAAAACAGCTTGTACCTGGCGAGGCACGGACACTACAAGATTTCTAAGTGTGACTTGTGGTATCTGCTACCAACGCATAACCAGAAGATCCTTTAACTCCTGTAAGGTCTGTGGTTGAGACACCGCAGATTGGGGTTACTGTTCCAACACAAACCAGAGATGCTCGATGGGGAAATTTGGAGGCCAGGGCAATGGCCTCCAAATTTCCCCATTGAGCAATGGCTGGAAGTTGTCCTCGTGTTCCGCAAAGCAGTCTCGAACAATCCGGACGGTGTGGCTTGGCACATTGCCCTGCTGAAAGAAAGCACTGCCAGAGGGGAAGACCATTGCCAGGAAAGGGTGTACCTGGTCGGCAATGATGTTTAGTAGGTAGAAGATGTCAGAGTGCCCGGCACATGGATGACTGGACCCAGGATATCCCAGCAGAACACTGCCCAAAGCATGACACCACCGACTTGTTTTCGTCCCACGGTGCATTCAGGCACCATCACTTCCCCAGGTAAACGATGCACATGTAGCCGGCCGTCCACATGGTGCAACAGGAAATGCGATTCATCGAACCAGACAACCTTCTTCCAATCACTCAAGTTCCAGTTTCAATGCTCTCGTGTCCGCTGTAGGCACTGTTGCTGTCCGGTGAACCGTGGTTAGCATGGGCACTCGGAGCGGCTAAGCAGCTCCATTTTCAGCAGGGTTCGATGTACTGTGTTGTGACACATTACTCCCGTCACCAGCATTCCAATTACTGGTGAGTTGCGCCACAGTTGCCACATACTATATGGGAGAGTCTTTGCTCACCTCGAGCATTGATGAGCTGTGGTCGTCCAACACCTCGCCGGCGGTTCATGGGTTTTCCTTCCCTGGACCACTTTCGGTAGATACTAAACATGGATGACCGCGAGTACCCCACTAGCCATGCTGTTTCGGATATGCTCTGACCCAGTCATCTGGCCATTACAATTTGGCCTTTGTCAAACTCGCTTAAGTCCGCTGCCTTTCCCAATTGAAGAACAAGAGTAACACTGATTAATGGAGCTCAGTATCAGGTGTTTTTTATACCGTGTCCTAGCCCATGCCGTAGTTCACATGCAGTTGCTTCAATTTGTATAACAACACACTGGCCATAATGTTTTGCTCATCGGTGTGTGTGCGCACACACACACACACACACACACAGATGTAACTGTATATATATAATTTGTATTATGTATATATATTTATTTATTTTATTTTTTTTTTTTGAGAATGATTTTTCATTTGCAAAGTGATTAATTTTCAGATGAATGTCCATAGGTAGAACTAAATGGCCTTGGCAATTTTGCCGCTTCTTAGTTAATGTATTCCATTTGTATTAACTGATGTTAAAAGAGTTCTGTGCTCTTCACAATTACTGTTACTTGCACCAGTACTTTTCTTCCATACTGATATTCCTATGTATGCTGCACTTCTCTAATATTTTCTATACTTCCAAAACAACTTTAAAATTTTGCTCTACTCAAACCATACTTGCTTATTTCCCATATCAATCAGTTTACCTGAAACATTTCCATAATTAATCTGTATAAACTATAAAGCATTTAGAGCTGAAGCCTCAAGCTATGGAAAAGTCTAGACCAGTGGTTTTCAACCGGGGGTGCCTCAACAACATTCCAGGGGTGCCACTCAATTTGGGTTTAAGTTACTTAAACTTATTATTTTTTAATTTATATGTTTATTTCATTATAAAAAGGTGTACAGTATCTTTGTGGTGATCTATAATTGATGTTTATTTATTTTTTTTTTTTTATGAAAACCCCAAACACGAAAGGTATCAAAACCTATAGTACTTAGTACCATTCATGGGTTGAAGGAGAAGTATGGGGGGGATGCCGGAAACTTTTCTCTAGAGACTAAACATGGGTTTCACCACTTCAAGCCTCCAATAAGCAAAGTGGTGGTATTTCACCGGTTGATGAAAGTCATCTACTTAATACCTCTATGTAAAGAATAAAATTATATATATAATTTGTATTATGAAATGTAATTTTTATAATTATATTATTGTAATAAATATCATATAACATATATATTTTTTAATAGTATATAAATATAAATATAAAAAAAATATATACAGGGTGTCTCAAAAATATTGGTACCAACGTTTAGGGGAGGTAGGTAACATCTAAAGGAATGTGAATCGCATAGGAACACATAACCGGAAACGTCACCGTAAGTCGGTAAACGGCATTGTTCATCAGTTCGCGAGAGGGAAAATTTCTGGTTTACTCATTCAAGCAGTAGTCGCCGCACGAAGAGCATGCATCGATATACGAACTGTGAACTGGCAGACATGCACCTAGTGTATGGATTAGCAGAGGGCAATGGACGAGTCGCTTAACGAATTTATGGAAAACACTTCCCAGACAGACATGTACCGGACCACCTTTTGCTTGCATCAAAATTTGTGCGATTATGGATCATTTAGAGGTAACAGGAGTAGTGCGGGCAGACCACGTTCAACGCGAACTCCCGCCATGGAAAAAACTGTGTTGAATGCCGTCCAGAATGATCCTACTACCAGCAAGCGTGACATTGCCTCTGCCTTAGGAGTGTCTCGTTGCAGTGTACAGCGTGTCTGGCACGATGATTCCTTACACCCCTTTCATCTCCAAATGGGTTCAGTTACTGCTCCCCCAAGATCATCCTGCACGTGTGGCTTTTGTGCAGTGGTTTCTCCAAGAAAGTGTTCAAGACTTGAATTTTCCAGCCTATGTTTTATTCACGGATGAGGCTTATTTCACTCGGGAAGGCTTATTCAATCAGCACAATGCTCGTGTGTGAGCTCACGACAACCCACACGGTGTGCGTCCCCATGCAACAACATCGCTTCGCAATAAATGTGTGGGCAGGTATGGTTGGTGACTGCTTAGTCGGCCCGTACCTGTTACCATTCCGCATGAACTCCGCTAAATATCGGATCTTTTTTGAACAAGTTCTACCAGGGTTATTTGACGACGTTCCAGCAAATGTGAGACGCAACATTTGGTTTCAACATGACGGGGCACCTGCCCATTATGGAAGGTGTGTTCGTGACCATTTGAACAGGCGCTTTGGGCATCGATGGATTGGCCGTGGTGAACCTGTTGCCTGGCCCCCACGCTCACCTGATTTATCGAGCTTTGATTTCTTTCTGTAGGGAGCCCTCAAATCTATCGTGTATGAATCACCTGTGGAGACGGAAATGGATCTCGTGGCAAGACTCTGCGTTGCTGCTACTGTTAAAGAAACTCCAGGTGTGATGCATGCATCGCATCTCATGGTGGAACCTTCGAGCATCTGTTGTAACATCATGAAATGCATCCATCTCATACTCCATTGTTAATATTATGTCAAATAAATGTTTGCCACTAATTACTGTCCTGTGTCATTTCTGCTTCTTGTGCCTCTGCTACTACTTTCCCTGTGACGTTTCCAGTTATGGGTTCCTATGCGATTCGCATTCCTTTAGATGTTATCTATCTCCCCTAAACGTTTGTACCAATATTTTTGAGAGAGAGAGAGAGAGAGAGAGAGAGAGAGAGAATCGGATCTAACAAGCAGAAATTGAGCAGGGATGACACAAAATAAAATAAATTACTAAGGGGTGCCGTTATTAAAAAAAGGTTGGAAACCACTGGTCTAGACTATGTATAAGTATAGTGCGAAAGCATCAATAATACATAACCAAATCTGAATTAACGGAATGTTAGCAAAACGGCATCGTTTTAAGTTATATCTCATATTGTGAATACCTTTCACAATGAGTTGCCATTATATTGCGCTACATCAAAAGATGGATACCACCAACCAAACGGTACCTTTTCAGGGCTATTTGGCCCTTCTTCGGTGGGTGGGTAGGTACCCGAGTGATGCAATGATGGCAAAACAGTTATGAAGTATTATTATACTTAAAACGATGCTGTTTTGCTAACATTCTGTTAATTCAGATTTGGTTATGTATTATTGATGCTTTCGCACTATACTTATACATAGTCTTAATCTGTATAAATAATGAAAACATTTTTATGCAAATTAATCATGGCATCTAAGTGCAGAATATAAGTGTTCACAGACAATTTTGAATAAAATATGTGCACATATAAAATTACATATGTCCACCATATAAAATTCTCAGTGTGATGCAAAGGCCATACATATTTCTTTTTCTTTCAAAATGGCATTACATTATATAATAATGTACAAAATAAGATGCGCTTTAAACAAAGAAAAATATTTGGCAGGGAGAGATTATTTCAGAAGGCATTTTATGGTGCTTCAACTACAAAGATAATAATTTGAAATAATTTGACCTTACCACAGTACTTAATGAAGACACTTTTGAGACAAGATCTTCTGTATCATTTGCAGGCTCTCCCAACTTCACTTGTTTTAATACAGTTGCTACCTATAAATTGTTAAAGAGGCATCAAAATTTATTTTCACTACAAATGGAAGAAAATGTCCAGCATTACATCTATTCAGCAAAACAAAAACATATACTCGAAAACCTGCTTTGCATGGGATGTTAAACTTCAACAGAACAATCGCTTAACGCTAATATTTTACAGTTACATTTCATACTACTTTAGGAACAAAATTTTTAAAAATGTAAGGCGAATAATATTCACACCAGCCTTTAAAGTATCAAAACTGATAATTCAACTCTGTTGGATTATTAGTTTGATACTCATTCACAGTTCACGACAACCTACCCATGCAGAGTTCTCAGAATTATTGTAATAATAGAATAATTTACAGTACACGCTGGTTTTCAAATTGAATTTTGATTCTAATAAATGAAAATCGACAAATATTATCCAGAGGCTATAAAAATAAAGATATAAAGCACAAATTTACACTTTATTACCAAAGGTTTATTACCAATTGAAAGATACGTAAATATCGGAATATTCTTCCGATTTTTCTGTTGCGAACAAAATAAAAATAAATTTATACTTACATGCATAGCTTAATTAATATACATATTAATTAAACATAACACTTTGTAATATGATTATAATTTTTTTATAATTTAAAATAGTCGCTTATTTTAGATTGCTTTACATTATCACTACACAAAGTCTATTTATAGATTTTTCAATATTGTATAAGTCTATATTCACGATCACTTGCACCAGTTTCTTCTAATGCTCTCCTCAGGATGGCTATAGCTTCACGAGTTTGCCGTTTTGTAACTGGAATTCATTCATCTTCATTTTCCTCCTCCTCGACAAAATTATCAGTAACAGACTGGGCAATTTCTTCATCTGTTAAAGCTGTAGTAACTTGTAGATCACCATCTATGTCCACCCAATCATTAAACTCCAGTTCGTCCATGTCTTTAGGCTTTTCAATGTGATCAGTATTGTGACTTAGCTGCCCATCATGAATAATTAATCCACATTTTTTGAAACAGTTACTAATGCAGGTTTTGGAAACTTCATTCCAGGCATTCATTGTCACATGAAGTGCATCTAGAACAGTTATCTGCTTTGCGATATCGAATGATGTTTCCAAACCATCTATAGACTGGATGATTCTTCGCCTCATATCCAATCTATAAAAGGTCTTAAATCAGTGATGTGGTATTTGAAGGTAGAAAACTAATTCAATGTTTTTGAAAGTCAACTTTGGATGAGCTGGGCAGCTGTCCAAAACCAATGCAATTTTTTTGTTTTTCTTATCCAATTTCAAATCCCATTTACGAAGATAATCTTCAAATAAAGAAGCTGTCATCCAAGCATGGTATTATTGGCATATCCAACAGGCAGCTGTTTTACTCCTTTAAAACATCTAGGCGATTTACTCTTGCCAATAACTAATGGCTTCATCTTGATTGTTCCCACCATGTTGCATGTTAAAAGAACTGTAATCCTGTCCTTGATCTTCTTTCCTGCAGACACAGAGGAATTTTTAAAAATCATGCAGTGGTCTGGGGTAGCCCTGTAGTACAACCCTCTTTCATCTGTATTAAAAATGTCTTCAGGATTATAAGTGCTTAACACAGTTTGTAAAGAGGTTTTCAACCAGGTGTCAGCTGCAGAACTATCGGAATCCTGTTTTTCTCCGTGAAGTTTTTTGTAAACAATATCATGCTTCTCCTTCCATTTTGTCAGCCATCTGTCCGTCGCCTTAAACTCTTTGTGTAGTTTTTCAGCAAAATTATTAGCTTTTTGAAGAAGAATGCTACGATTGATTGGCGCATTAAACGAATTGGCCTATTTGAACCAAACAAACAGAGCTTCATCTATTGTTTGGCATTTCCCTTCACGCTTCCTTTTTCTGGTTTCACTAATCACGTTAGTGTTTAATGTATGATGTGATTTTAACAATTTTGATAAAGATAACTGAGGTGCTCCTAATTTTACTGCTGCTTCCCTTTGAGATATATTGCCTAAGTTTAATTTATTTTAAGTTTCTATAATTCAAAACTTATCTTTTACACTCAAATTCACCCTCTTTCTGTTCACTGACATTTTTTTTTTTTTTTTTCCGGTAGTAAAATTTAAAACACAGTAAAAAAGATAAGCGTCAATCAACAACAAAGCACACAGCACACACAAATTGGAACTAACACAACAGATGCAAGTGAAACGAAGTTTAGATATAGAAATGAAGAGCAGATTTCAGCGAAGGGGAAACACATTTCACCATAATGGGAAAACACAGAATTCCAGCTATCGGTATTATTGCAAATGAATAAGATGGGGTTTACTACCCGTTTATTGCACTAACAGAAGGCCAAATAACAAAAAAGCCCAATAAACTGGAAACTGCAAATTGTTTTTATTGTTTTATGGTTGTGACCTCTATAAATGTGCTTTAGAAAAATACCACAGAGGTGTTCAAAATTGATTCTTATAACCGAAAATGTGATTCTAGTAAACAATGAAAGTATAGTGCATTTTATTGATTCGGATCGGTTCTTTGAAATGTGTTTCTATTGAGTGGCTGATTCTAATAACCAGTGATCACTATAACCGGTGCTTACTGTGTTTTATTATTACAGTAGTACTCCTGGGAAAACTGGTTTATGGTGCTTATTTGAATTAATTTAATGCCATTAGCATATACGCAACATTTAGTAAAAGGTAAATGACAAATCACTTTTCTATGCAATAAAAGAACATTTTTAATGACCATCTTGAACTAATAACTACTTCCAACCTTTGATGACACCAAACCAAAGTCTAACTAAAGGATCTCACTAGAATAGTCAATATGAATAATTTGTCAAGTATCAACGTTTTCTCATCTCTCCACAGATATATGCTTAAGAAAGGCAACATGTGCTATGGAATATGTTAATATAAGAGGACCAGTACGAACGTAATGCTCCCTAATTTTTTGTTTTCAAATGTGGTGCTGTAGATCATTTTGCATGTCGCTGAGTGCTGCAGTGATCAGTTTCGTGAGTACAGCATATGGATAGTTCAAAATGCTGGATGTTACAGACAAAGAGGGGTGATTGAATTTCTTACCAAGGAAGAAGTGATGCCTATGACGGCATCACTTTTAAAGAGGGCGCTGACTTTCTTTAAAAATTACAGCTGTGAATTACAGGCTCCGAAAAAAGCTATAAGTGTTTGCCATTTTATTTACCTAACTGTTATTTTATATTGAACTTTATAAGTAGCCATATAGTTTTAGATACGCTGGTTATTTTTCATTTAGATAAGCGTTTTTGTAGATTACTATTTAATATACGTAAAACCATTGTTTCGTTCGAATCTTGCAGCCGTTGTTTTTGTATAGAGTGGTAGGGAATTCAAATTTTTAATTGTGGTAACTAGGTAGTTCTAACATAAAATTATATAGTGTAATTCGCATCCCTGCATTTAGTATTCTATTAGATAGCGTAGGTATTGCCAATTAATTAATTAAATTTATTGATCTTATTAATTTAAAATATCATGCCCCAGACTAGAGCAGAAAAGCAACGGGCACAAAGTGGCAGGAGTGCTATGACTCAGGGGAGAACTGAGGGGGCAATTCTCCAATGCATCACAGCCTAAAAAAATGTGCAACTTGTGAAATGTTTGCCGAACTCTCTGGAACGGAACATGATCTACCAAGGAGGATGTCTTTGTGTGTGCCAGGTGCAGAGAGTGTCTAGAAATTAGGCGTCAGCTCAGCGTTCTGATGGGTCTATGAGAGCTTGAGGTGTAGGTAGATGCCCTCAAAGAAATTAATATGAGGGGCCTATCAAGCTCTCAGCTGCCCAACTCAACGCCAGAGCTCATTCCTGGGCATCAGGCAACACAGCGGCAACCTCCAAGGCAGAATGTGCTGGTCTCACAGGAGTTAGTTATCATCAGTGACTATTGTCAGGGAGACGGGGAATATATTGTATGTCTGCCAGGGGCAAAAGTTGATGACGTTATAAAGCATATATCATCTTTTTAAGGGCACAAAGGGTGATATTGTTGTACATGTTGGCACCAATGACATTAAGAGTAGGAGATCTGCAGATTTACTTAAGGGGTTCTCTTACCAAGAAAGGCTTAAGTTCTGCAAATTGCAGAGGCTGGAGACTAGACACCTGCGAGGTGATCTGATTAAGGCCTAGAATGGATAAAGGCCTACACTGAATTCCGATGGGATTCTTCTGCTTGCTCAGATTACGAACCTGAGCAGGCATAAATTCAAATTGAGAAAAGACAGTTGTAGAACGGATGTGTGTAAATTTGCCTTTAGCAGGTGGTTAATTGCTGGAACAAACTCCCATGTGTCGTTGTGGAAGTTGATAGCTTAAATAAATTCAAGGAAGAACTGGATTAACTTTTAGAGGGAATGGTTGCGTGAAATTATTATTTTTTATTTTTTGGCTGATGCTACATGAGCTTATACGCTTGCTTTCTTGCATTACATGCCTCTATTACTACTACAATGCCAAAGAAACAGGACTTTTTTATAATTTGACACCTGACAATACATTTAAATTCAAAGTGGGAAAATGTGTTGGTGGAAAAAAATCAAAAAAGGCTTGTTTGACGGTGCTGGTATTTGCAAATATGATCGGAACTGATAAATTCATTTGAATTAAATTCAAATAAAATTTCAATTGTAGACAAAGAAAACAACTAACCATTATCTAGATGGTTACTACGTAACAACGTTGTAGGTTTTAATACAGATAACATCGACGACAACTTGTTAACGCTGTCTTCCTACAGTGACATTGTAGATGCTATGCACAACAAAGACGATGATTGTGATGATATAATGACAACTGAAAGTGAATCAAAATCAGTGTCCACAAGATCAAGGTGCAATGGACACAGTTAATTTTTTGAAGGAACAGAAGCAAGTAATGAGACTTAACGCGTTGAGAGTTTTTAAGGGGAAACTTAAAAAGTATGAAAGTGAAATCTTTAAAACAAACATCAATTTTAAGATTCATAAATAAAGACTAATTGAAATTATGTTGAGAGAAAAAATAGATAATGATAACCCAGTTTAATGTAATAATAAAATATATAATAATAAGTAACAGGCAGTAGCTTTCAAGACTAACGAGTCTTTTTTTCAACTGAATTCAAATACAAATAGAATGGATAAGTGCAAGCTGAGTGAGGCACATTATTCATTTGCTATTGTTGTTGCACGGACGTGCGCTGTTTTACTCCACTCATCATATAGCATTAAAACGGTTGTCTCTAGGATGGGGTGTAGACGCATGCCTTTGGATTGTTTAATATGTTAAGTGACTCTAGCCATAGATGGTGGCAAAAGTGTTGTGAGTGGTCTACTATTTCAAAGTCACATTTGAGATCAAAATCGTGGTTGGTGGCCCAAAAATGTTCCGCGACTGTGGACTGGTCAGTTTCGGCAAGCCAGATTGCTCTGTCATGTTCCATAAGGCGATCTCGGAGATGTCTTGATGTTTCACCTATGTAGCAGCTGTCACAGTCTCTACAGGTGATGCGATATACTACATTGCTGCGTAAGAGAGGTGTGACAGCGGTCTTCACACTGGAGACAAGTGAACGTAGGTTCCTGCAGGCATTTGATGTTGTAATTTCTAAGAATCTTCGAGATCCGTCCTGACACGCCTGGATAATAGGGAATGTAGACGGACGGTATACCGTCTTGGTTCGGTGGTCTTGGGTGGAATGTGAGTTCTTGTGCCTGTAATAGGCACCTGCTTAGCACATGCGATGGATAACCACATTTGGTTAGGTCCGCCTTCACATGGGAGATCTCGTTACGCCTAATTGCATCAGTGCTGGAATGGCTCCAAGCCCTGGAGAATAGGGTGTGGGCAGTGCTATTGAGATGACTTGGTGCGTGGCCGGATCTGTAGTTAGTGAATTGTCTGCACCACATAGGTTTGCGGTATACCGAAGTCTCTAGATGTGGGCCTACGCGATGCACTAAGCCATCCGGGAACGGGAGCGCATCGTTGACCTCTAACTCTATAGTAAACTGGATGAAATTAGATAGGGAGTTGAGGTATTCCAGTAGTGCTGTTTCAGAGCCATGTGGTATTACAGTAAAAATATCGTCAACATATCTGCACCATGTTGTAATAGGTGAAGGTGGGTTTGGGTGTATCTGCTCCTCCAGATCTTCCAGGGTGATATTGGCTACTACGGAACTAACAGGGGCACCCATAGCAGTGCCATGCACCTGCTGGTAGACTGAATCCTCAAAAGTGAAGATGCTACTTGATAAGCATAGGTTGAGGGCGGTACAGATGTCATCAGTGGATAGTGATGTCCTGGATTGGAGGCTTAAGTCGTTCTCGAGGAGCCTTCTGGAGCAGTGCACGGCCTGTTGGACGGGAATTGAAGTGAATAAAGAAATCACATCAAATGATGCCATGACGGTGTTGTCAGGGATTGAAAGGTCCTTAATGAGGTGGATGAATTCACTGCTATTTTATACGTGTGAGGTGTTTCCTACAAGAGGTGAGAGGAGGCACGCGATATGCTTGGACAGTTCATACGTTGGGGCACTGCAGCACGACACTATTGGTCTGAGGGGAATACCCAGTTTGTGGATCTTTGGCAATCCATACGGTAGTTGGCAGCCAGTAGCACGTAGAAGACGCTGAGTTGTAGTCGAGATCTTATCTTTAAACCATGTGTGGACAAGTTTATTGACATATGTCTCTAGACGTTTCAAGACCTTAATGGGTGGATCATCTAGCATTAAAATGGTTGTCTCTAGGATGGGGTGTAGACGTATGCCTTTGTGGCATACGTCTACACCACATTCTAGAGACAACCGTTTTAATGCTAGATGATCAGCGGAGTAAAACAGCGCACATCCATGCAACAACAATAGCAAATGAATAACGTGCCTCACTCAGCTCATTGCACTTATATGTTGTATTTGTACTTGAATTCAGTTGAAAAAAAAAAAAAAAGACTCTTTAGTCTTGAAAGCTACTGCCTGTTACTTATTATATATTTTATTATTACATTAAACTGGGTTATCATTATACGTATCTATTTTTTCTCTCAACCATGGACCCCAGTGCACCAGGCCAATTCGTAACTGAAATTGTTTATTATTAAATAGTACTGTTTTTAATTACAGACAAATAAATTGTTTAATATTAAGTGTATTGTAGTTTATACAAGAATATTAATAAAAATAAAATGTAGTATATACTTATTATTTTTTTCTATCTAATATTTCTTTTGTTTTTTTGAATATCTTTTTATCAAGTTATTGAGTTTTTAAAAAAATAGGAGGTAGATTTAACACATCACTGATATAAAGTGTTCATTGTTTGATGGCCCCAGGGGTTTCCCATCTCCACTATTGTTGATATAGTGAGTAACGGTTATAACTAGGAAAATTTGTCAGCCCCTTGATGCTTGTTATAGCCAAGTTCGACTGCATTTCAACAAACAAACAAACAAACAACCAACAAAAAATAGCATACCAGTGTGCACATGTTTCCACTTACAATTCAGCTTGGTATACTGTCAGCAGAATTCTACAGTTTATAATAGACTGCAATATTTTTATGTTTCATAAAATTGAAAAATTTATAATTTAGTAATAGAATTCGAAATATGTTCTTTGACAAATTTATTTTGCACTGCAAAAAAAATACAAAATATAGAAATAATACAATATATATACAGATTAAATGATTATTATACAATAGGGCATAGCTTCAACACCTGTACACAGCAATGAGCAAATTAGGTTTGCTACTGGGTGTATCTAACTCATATTGTGAAGTGCCTTGCCACGTTACCATGGTATTGCACTAAACTAAACTAAACAAAAACCACTGCATTAGTGGAGAAGAGTATGTCAACAGTAATATCCTTCTCCATTTGAAGTTGGAGGTTTTCATTTAGAATAGTGCAATACCAAGGCAAAGCACCTCCACAAGATGAGATCAATGCAATAAGCAGCAAACCTAGTTTGTTCACTGCTACTTGCAGAATGAGTTTTTTTAGCTCTTGCAACTTGAAGGTTTTGCCTGAATTTACAAACACAAAATTAAGAAATTATTATTTGCTTCCTTGATACGTTTGCAAACATTTAGAGCATAACATTTTTGCATAATCTAAACATAAGAATATGAAGTGTGACTGGCAATCAAATTGTGCTTTCCTTGTTTTTCCCCTACAAAAATAACACTTTTCTTTAGACTGGTGATGGCACTTCAAGCACTTCTTTGGCACTTTGTTCTGCTGCTTCCTGTAGTTTCCTCTCACTTAATGCAGAGTTGTCATCATCCATTGCCATTTCACCTCTGCATCAACAAGGTCCAATGCTAATAAACTCAAAAAGGGTTTTCTTAATATTTTATTATATTCATTGTAATTGTTGAAAATAAGCACTATTTGCATATTTATGGCTGAGATATTTAGCAATGAATAAAATATCACCATTGGCCATCACCAGGCAACATCATATGTTGTGCACGATTCGTCAAGAATGACCACCCCATCTTTAGTAGAAACTGTGAATGTTTAATACTAATTATATAAATAAATTTTTAGCATTTTATCAATATCTTTCTAAAAACATTCCACTAAAATTAAGTAACAATTTATACTACAGCAATTAATCACAAATTAAAACAAACCTTGGTTAATACAGACCTTGGTTAATACAGATTGTGGATCATAGCCTAATAAAGAAAGCATCTTACTTCTGGGTGAAGAATCAAAGGTAGCCTAATGAGAGAAAAAAAAAAGTTGGTTATGCCTTTTAAGGCATATTTTTTCATGCCTCTTAAGGAATATTTTTTCACAAGTTATGATGCTAATAAAATTTAACTGAAATAAAAATAAGAACCTTAAGTAAAATAGATTTATACTTGTACATAACTTTTAATGTGTATAAATTAAAATATGATACAAAAAACATTATATCTTGGTTACTTATATTAGATCTGCATTTTGCTTTCAAAATTGCAAAGGATTAGGAAATTTATAATTAACTGACCTAGATTTCTACATTTTTCATAATAGTCAATTTTAATTTCAACTTCTACCACAGCTAAATACAATAAATATTAAAACCACCAAGTGACCAAATAGGAAAGACCATGTTTAGGAAAATATTAATAAGGATATACTATCAATCGTCTTTCATAAACTCATATCACAAAAAAATTACAAGGAGTCAGACATTTCGCTTTCATTTTTAAACATTGTAACCCGATCAAACTCTGTTAAGAGGATCGTAGGTCACTTAAACTCGGCCTTTTTTGTCATCACTCTCCAAGCAAAAAAGGTTATGATTCTAATCACTCCTTCCAAACTACATAAGATAAGGAAAAATCTATTTAAAAAAAAAAAGAAAAAAAGTTGGGTAACCTGTCCATTGCTTGTTAATAATGTATTATTATTAACAAGACATGGAAAATACAAACAGTTTGAAAACTACATGAATTTCTGTATTCAACTTCCAGAGCTGGGCTTAAGCTCACTATACAGACCACAACTTCCACCACAGCTAAATACAATAAATATTAAAACCACTAAGTTAATAAATTTGAGAATCCATGTTTAGGAAAATATTATATTCTATCCATTGTCTTTCATAAACTCACATCAGAAAAGAATTGCAAGGAATCAGACATTTCGCTTTCAGTTTTAAACATTGTAACCTGATCAAACTCTGTTAAGAGGATCGTAGGTCACTTAAACTCGGCCTTTTTTGTCATCACTCTCCAAGCTAAAAAGGTTATGATTCTAATCACTCCTTCCAAACTACATAAGATAAGAAAAAATCTATTTAAAAAAAAAAAAAATTTGGGTAGCCTGTCCAATAATAATGTATTATTATTAACAAGCCATGGAAAATACAAACAGTTTGAAAACTACATGAATTTCTGTATTCAACTTCCAGAGCTGGGCTTAAGCTCACTACACAGACCACCAACTTCCACCACAGCTAAATACACAATAAATATTAAAACCACTAAGTTACCAAATTTGAGAGTCCATGTTTAGGAAAATATTATGATATTCTATCCATTGTCTTTCATAAACTCATATCAGAAAAGAATTGCAAGGAATCAGACATTTCGCTTTCAGTTTTAAACATTGTAACCTGATCAAACTCTGTTAAGAGGATTGTAGGTCACTTAAACTTGGCCTTTTTTGTCATCACTCTCCAAGTTTGATCAAGTACGGCAAATATGTAGTATGTATTATATATTTAATCTTATTTTAACTATTAAATTACGTTCTCTGTCGGGTCAACGATGATTAATATATGCTTACATTTATATTTTACTTATATTTCTTACATTTGATTTATATTTGGCCTATATTGGTTTATATTTAAATTACTTAGCATATATTGATCATTACAGAAAGAGAGAACCTCTTATCATTTTTTGCCTTCAGTCTGGGTGGTTGGCCCCAGTTGAAGTCATCTAGATTGTCGGTAAAAAGCGATATATATTTTTTTTTTTTGCTTTTTCTTAAGTCCCTGATAGTATTATTATTTGATTGATTTACTTTTTCTATTATCCTTAATATTTTATATATATATATATATATATATATATATATATATATATATATGTATATATATATCAGAAAAGGGAGAGCAAAAGTAGGACATAAACAGTAGCCGAAAAACCCTTAATATTTAATTATTTATTTATTTTATTATAATTTAACTTTTGTCATTATTTAAATATAATTCAATGGTAGTAATGGGTTGATATGCTAATTAAGCAGTGCCTGTCCCGCCATCTATTTTCCTTTTTCTTCTATATAAGCTGGTTCAGCTTAAATTATGTCAGTGGTGTGGCTCTGCTTTAGAGTGCTGTCTGTTCTATAATTTATTGTTCGCTGCATAAGGACCACCACCGTGCAAATCCTCTGCATTGGTGGATCGATCGGGGGAGGAAGGGTGGTTTGGTTCTTCGATCTTTTCGCCTTTGTGAAAATTTGCATAGCGATTGAAATGCAGCGATTCCATGACCATTATTGGCCTCGTGGTCCTCTGTCGATATGGGGCATAATGGTCAGTCTATTATTTTGATTTTATTATCTTTCAGTAGTTCCTTTTAGTAGTCCCATCAACATCAAGAATGCTGATGGGACCTTCGTGCGATCACCGTCAGAATGCCTGCAACGGTGGAGTGAATTCTTCAAAGCATTGTATAATCACGACCCACCTCAGGGACCGTCAGAAGCCGCACTATCGATCGATCCCCCTGAAGTCTCCATGGTCGATGCTGAGCCTACAGTAGAAGAAGTGAAAGCAGCCATACAATCCCTAAAGAATGGCAGGGCACCAGGAGTGGACCAAGTCACCACAGAAGCGATCAAAGCCGGGGGAGATGTACTGCTTCGCCGACTACACTCACTCCTCAAAACCATCTGGTGCACTGAACAAATTCCGCTAACATGGAGGAAAGCCATTATCGTACCGATCCACAAGAAAGGTGATAAATGGGATTGCAAGAACTACCGTGGCATCAGCCTCCTTTCCATCATCGGAAAGGTCTTTATGAAGATCATCCAGTCAAGGCTGCAAAAACATCACGAGCAAACCAGTCGAGAAGAACAGGCTGGATTCAGACCCAGGCGAGGATGCTGTGATCAAATCTTTGCCATCCGTCAGCTGATGGAGGAGAGGATCCGGTGTGGACAGCGAACCGTCATTGTTTTCATTGACTTTAAGTCTGCTTTCGACTGTGTCCATCAGCCTGCCTTATGGAAACTACTAGAGGTCGAACATGTACCTCGAAAAGTCACACTCCTCCAAACTGCATACAATGGTTTAACCAGCCAGGTGCGCATCCAGAACGATTTATCTGAGGAATTTACCATCCAAACTGGAGTCCGCCAAGGGGATGTAGCCTCCCCATTGCTTTTCAACATCGTGGTCGACGCCATTATGAGGCAAGCATTCAGAAACAGACGGGGCATACAATATGACAAGGATCACTATGTGACTGACCTGATGTTTGCCGATGATAGTGCTATCTTTGCTGATAACGACTCTGAAGCCACGGACATCCTCTACGACACTGCCTGCATTGCCCGGCCATACGGTTTGAAGATCAATGCTGATAAGACAAAGGCCCTGAAAACAGATGGGTCGCAAGCCACCATCGATCTCGAAGGCATCCAGATCGAGCAAGTGCAGGACTTTAAATACCTTGGGTCGCTGGTCCAGGAGAAGAAAGTTGCATCCACCATGGAAATCCACAGCAGAATTGGACAGGCGGCCACTGCGTTCGCCTCGCTCAAATAGTGTCTGTGGAAGAGGACCAACATTTCCTCAAAGACTAAAATCCGACTCTTCCGGACTTTGATCCTGCCCATTCTCCTTTACGGATCAGAAACATGGATTTGTCTCAAGCTAGATTTAAACAAACTTGAGGTATTTCAAATGCGATGCCTGCGGCAGATTTTGGGCATCTCACTTCGTGACCGCATCACTAATGATACCATCCGCACCAAATGCCAACAGCAACCAACCATTGCCGACCAAATCCAGAAGCGAAGGCTTAGATGGTTTGGCTACGTAGGTAGAATGGGCACGAACAGAATACCATCCACACTCCTTTGGAGATAACGACCCACCCAATGGAGCATCCAACGGACCGCGCCTAGGAAAACATGGGCCAAGCAAGTGGGAAATGACTCGAAGAGGACCTTAACCAGGCCGGGACTGACACCATGGATCGTAAAGTATGGAAGAACATCACAGAGCAAGTCCGAAACCCTGCGGCACCTACAGCAGCATACTGGTTGCGTGGCCAACCGCCTCCCCCAGCTGCCAGCTAAGGACCAAGAAGAAGAAGAAGTTCCTTTAACCCTTTTTGGTGATATTTCACATCTTTCAGAACTGGTACTTTTCTGGGGGGGGGGGGGGGGGTACCGCTAAATTATTATGTAATTGGCATTATTTTAAATCGGTTTTATTAATTGGATTTAAAGTGCGAAATTATATAAGGGTTTTTCGGCTACTGTTTATGTCTTACTTTTGATCTCCCTTTTCCGTTTGTTCGTTTTATTTTGGGTTATTTTTATGTTAATTTTCGCTCTACAGTTTTTGCCATACTACTGGCTTATGTTTTATTTTATTCTAAAATATTGGATATATTTTGGCTTCATATGGAGGATTTGCATGTTGCTGCCTCTAATGAAAGCTCAATATTTAATTATTTATTTTATTATAATTTAACTTTTGTCATTATTTAAATATATATATATATATATATATATATATATATATATAGCAGTAATATATAACAGTTGAGAAGCAAAATAAGTAGAAAACAGAAAAATTTATTTAGTGTACACACACACACACACACACACACACACGGTGTCTCAAAAATACACAGCATAACTTCAAGAATGAATTCCTCATATGTAGACAATAAAAATATTTCATATCAACATAGTTCTGGAAATGCTTGGTTCCCGAATTATTAACCGGAATGCCTTATCTCAAGCATGCGATTTCCTTCATCACAAAGTACCGACAGAATCTGGTGGTTTTCCATTCCGACCATGTACTCAAATCAGGAGCAAGCGGATATGCACTTTATGTACGGTTTGGCAGATGGCAATGCTCTGGAGGCTTGTCATTTGTACCACGAAAGGTTCCCAGGACAAAGATGTCCAGAAAGGAAAATTTTTGAAGGTATCCATCACCGCCTTTGTGAACATGGGACCTTGACACTTCGTGCTTCTGACAGAGGACGACCAAGATCCACGACTCCTGAAGTAGAGGAGGACATTTTGGATGTTGTGCATGCCACTCCTGGAATCGGCATACGCAGAATAGCAATGCAACTACTGGCTGTTCAACTATTTGGAGAGTGTTGCGAGAACCTACCAACTGTATGCTTACCATCTGCAATGGGTACAGGCCTTGTCACCAGCAGATTACCCTGTGCAAGTAATGTTCTGCCAGTGGTTCTTGCAGCAGTGTGGTACAACTCCTCACTTTCTTGCCTTAGTGATATTCACAGATGAAGCACAGTTCACAGGAGACTGAATCCAAAACCTTCACAATCAGCATATATGGGCTGAGGAAAACCCACATGCAATTCTTCCATCACATCACCAACAGGGGTTCAGCCTCAACATCTAGGTGGTTCTTGCAGCAGTGTGGTACAACTCCTCACTTTCTTGCCTTTGTGATATTCACAGATGAAGCATAGTTCACACGAGATGGAATCCAAAACTTTCACAATCAGCAGTTCAGCCTCAACACATCTGGGCGGGTGTTTTTGGTGATAAATTATTTGGGCCCCATGTACTTCCAAACAAACTCACAGGGCAGGCATACAGAAACTTTCTGGAAAACAACATGCCTGGTTTCTTGGACAACGCGCCACTGATCATTCGTCAACAGGCACACTTCATGGTGCACACTTCAAGCACCATCGTGCATTCAGGTAATTGCAGGCTAGGTGGCTGAAGCCACCTAGCCTGCAATTACCTGAATCGAAGGTTTCCTGGTCGGTGGATAGGTAGAGGTGGACCAACTGCCCGGCCTCCACGCTCACTTGATTTAAACCCACTAGATTTCTTCTTGTGGGGCCATTTAAAGTCATTGGTGTATTCGACTCCGGTAGCTGATGTGGAAACTTTTCGCAATCGAATTGTGGCAGGTTGTGAGACAATACAAAACATGCCAAAAATTTGGCATCATCTTCACAAATCCACGAGATGTCGATGTGAGGCCTGTATTCAGGCAGAAGGTGGACATTTTGAACAATTACTATAAGGTGATGTGAACAGTTAAGTGCCATAGACAAACCTTCAAAACTCGGAAACCAAGCATTTCCAGAACTATGTTGTTATAAAATATTTTTACTGTCTACATATGAGGAACTCATTCCTGAAGTTATGCCTTGTATTTTTGAGACACTCTGTGTGTGTGTGTGTGTGTGTGTGTGTGTGTGTGTGTGTGTGTGTGTGTGTGTGTGTGTGTGTGTGTGTGTGTGCAAATGGATTAGATAAGTGCTGACCTGACAGGTTAGCTACATAAAATTAAATGAAAATATATAAATGGTACTTAATTCTGTAGGTCCTAATATTTTAACTACACCATCAACGGCTGGCAGTCAAAACCAAAGGAAACACAGCAATAAGCAAGCCTCTGTTATGATGTATACATGGCAGACACGACAAAGACAAAAAGAAAAAGAAATAAAAACTAAAACCAAAAAAATACTATAATACTACAATAAATAAGTAAAATGCAAAATAAACTAAAATTATTCCAGTTAGAGAAAAAATTAATGAATAGCCTACCTGAATTTTAACAAAGAAAGCAAAATATCAGGACAAAAGCAAATAGTCAAGGATATGACAACTTACTGACGAACTGAGTGAAGCAAACATAACAGGGTTGTAATGAAGACCAAAGAAGTAAGCCGACAGTTCCCAGCGAATTTATAACAACTAAAGTAACCCCGAGCATAGGGAGGAAGAAGGTGTGAATTAGTCAAAGTGAACCGTACACGTGTGACGGGGGAGTAGGCAATTAAACAAACAAGGCAAATGGGAGAAAACTAGACAAACAAATGGCCAGTGCTATGTCCAGGGAGGTACTTTAGGGTACGGGTTATGCAATCCCGGACTGCCCGAGCACCATTACATTCCTCTTCTTCCAATTACATTTTGCTGTTCTTATATCTCACAAGTGATTAGGCTGGCTGAAAGCAATATTCGAGATACTATTTTTCTGCTATCACTTATTTTTTCTTCTAAGACAAAGTTTAGAGTCTTTCAACACTACTTTGTTTGTCTAGTTTTCTCCCCTTTGCTGGCCCATTTGCCTCATTTGTTTAATTGCCCACTCACCTGTCACACATGTACAGTTCACTTTAACCATTTCCCACCTTTTTTCACACGCCCAGCATTTGAGCGTGCAACACATAACTGATACCCTTCCCCCACCCAACTGCATTTCCACATCTATTTCAGGGTATGGCATAAGATATTCCATTCTGTTGGCTTTCTTGTTATCTCTGTTATAACTGAGACGGTACAAAGAAAAATCTCAAGGAGCATTGGTTTCTTTGGGACCAAGCTAAGACCCCTCTGTAAACTTACTGATCCAAACAAATATATACTTTTATTTTCTTAGGTGTACTCTTTTCAGCCTGACCCTGGTGGTGCTCTACTTCAAGTCCTGTATGCAAACAAGTACCATCATGGAACTGATATCACTTTTTAATTATTTATTTTCTTTTGTAGCTAAACTTTTTTTTTTTTTTTTTTTTGTTGTCTGCAAACATTTTTCATACTACGTGTAACAACCATTTTTAGCAGTTAACCTGTTCTGCATTCAGGTAGCACTTCTGTAATTCATTTTCATCTGATTAGGGAAGTGCCAATTACTTGAAGTAATGCACTACTAAAGTAACTTGTTATGATATTGCAGATAAATTCATGAAAGATTATGCCATTTACATAAAAAAAAAAATCTTTCTTCTTTTCCTTTCTAACACAGCACCTGAATTGAAAGCCTGGAACAAAAAGGGGCATGTAGTATATACAGCTTTCATTGTCGGAAGGTAAGAATGCATGGTGATATATTAGTGGTGATAAGAATAGTCAAAATGAAACCTTTCCAAACAAATAGGTGTAAGAACCAGGAGAAAACGATGCATAAATGCTTTTTTTGTGACTGGTTAAAAATCCTACCTTATTTCGGACAGTATAATACTATTATTAACAGTGGCACTCATGCTTAAGATAACATTTGTAAAAAATGTGCTTATAATATAAAACTACAATTTTAGGCTACATTTGTTCATATAAATTAGTATTCAGTTTATTGGCAGGCAGTAAATGTTAATTACTAATCATAAACTAAACTAAGAGCTTAATCTAACTACTATCTAGCAATTAAATAATCAAATTACAGAGAGTGACATTTCTAGTTATAATCTGGAATCCTCTCATTAGGTAAAATGAAGGACATTAACTAAAAATACATAATATTTTTACTTAATAAAAATATGAAGGTGCAAATAAAGTAAAGCGGAAAATGCGTAAAGTTCAACTAACAAGCAAAAATAAAGCCTTTCTGCCATAACTGCCTTATCTGGGAATAGAGAAACTACAAGACATCTGGAAACATGAAAGAGATTCTCCTAAAGTCAATGTCTGATGTGCCCTGGGAAAAACACCATAATTAGTCCTTTCTATTTTGAAGAAAGGGTGGTTAATGTTGATAGTTATCTTGCAATGCCATAGGATTTTTGTATTACTGAACTAAGATGACTAAGAATTGAAGCCAATTCAGTTTTTCAGCAAAATGGAGCACCTTGGCACTTTGCTTGGAACATTCGATAAATTTTAAACAGTTTTCCTAAATGGATGGATCAGCAGAGTTGGGCCAATTGCTTGCCCAATTTGTTCCCATTGGATTTTTTTTTTTTTACTATGGGGGCATGTTAAAAGTGTGGTTTACTCCTGAAAAGCTGACTCTTTAAATGATCATCATACCAGGATCACAAAATAATGCAATTAATGCTGACAGTGAAAAAATGAAGAATGTGTTTTATGGAATTGGAAAATTGTACTAAAATTATGTATCAGTAATGTGGAGATTATGTTGAATAAAATACCTTTTACAGGTTGTTTTTATCTTGTACAGAAATCTAAGTTATTGCAGTTTTAAAGTGCACAAGGACTTTATGGATGCTCTGTATTAATCTTAAGCTGGAAGTCAGACAGTATTCCGCTTCCCAGTTTTAAGCATTGTAACCTGATCGAACTCTATTAAGAGGATCTAGATTACTTAAACTCGGCCTTTTGTCATCACTCTCCAAGCTTAAAGAATATGATTTTAATCTCATTCAAAACTGCATAGGATAAGGATAAATCTATGAGAGGGGGGGAACCCACTACAAAAAAAATTTGCTTGTAAACATATTAACAAACACTGGAAAAGACAAACTGTGTGAAAATTATGCATTTCTGTATTCAATTTTGGTCTTTTAGGGTCCTTTGGTCCCTCCATTGACTGTAGCTGAAAGTCAGCTCCGGAGCGTGTGCAAAAACTAAACATAGAAATGACATCATTATCCAGATCAAAGTCAGCTGCCAACTTCTTTTAAATAATGGCATCACCTAAAGGCAAATCTGACATATTGCTGCGACAGCTTCCTTGAAATTATTAGTCTTCATTAGAAAACAGATGGTCTCAACTTGTGAATGTATGCTGACTAATGAATAAGGTACAGAATGTAAGCAGCAAAGTCCTGTGGAAGAAAAACAGACAAATTGAAAATTGTGATCTTTTTAAGTAATTGGCATCACCAAGGGTCTAATTTGCCATTTGTTTAAAATTTGAGATGCAACAGTGACAGCTGTTCTGAGGCTACTGGTTTCTCAGATTACAGATGATCCAATTTGGCAAATTGCTGACAAGTGATATATCAAATCTAAGTGAACAGCAAAGCAGTATATGAAAGAAAAATTTCCAAATTAGATGTATAAAAAAGGTTACACATACCTTTAACCCATTATTACTGGGCCACGATTGCCCAGCACAGTTCAATAATAAAGGCTGTACAGTTATATTTCAACACAGCACCTGAAGGTGAATACAATTTGTTTCTGAGGATGCTCTGGTCCCTATAGGGCAACAGCACAAAATCAGTCACCAGGGCTTAGGTTCTCCTTAGAAACCAACACCATTACTCACGGGTCAATCAATGTTGCTAATAACTTTTAAATTAACAGCATCATCAAAAGGCTAATCTGCCATGAGTTTAAAATCTGTACCATTACTCTTAACAAGTGTTTTGAGATTATTGGTTTCCCATCAGATAACGGGTAACCTTGACTACCAAACATAAGCCATCCTGTGAATAATATATGGAACCTAAGTGATCTGTATGTTATTCACAGAACAGCAAATCAGCCTTTTGCTGGTCATCAGCTTAAAAGCTATTAGCAACGTTGGTAGATCGGTAACTTACAAAGCTTTAAACTCTAATATTGAGTTATGTTTACAGTTGAATAATAAAAGGTTTTGGGATTATTTTAACAGATACTGAAACAATATGAAAATTGCATGCATTGTTATATTTAATTCATTATAAAACATAACCAATTAAATAACACTTGTGATACTGGTGCAAAGATTAGAATCTTTGCACCAGTATCACAAATAACATTTAACAGTTAGTATCACAAATTAGAAAATAACACTGGTGCAAAGATTAGAATCTGTCTTCCAAAGCTGCATGACTATTAAATAATACAGATAAGAGTTTAGCATGTGACTTGTACATGTGGATAATATGCAAAACCAGAATAAATAATTTTATTTATTCTAGTTTCATTTTTTTCTTTCATCCCTTCTTTTTTGCTTTCTATTCTTTCTCATCTTTTACTTCATTTTACACATAAAAATTTTCCAATAATTCTGAGCTCAACCGCAATTACTTAACTAGAGAGGAAGACAAGTTAATAATATTAAAAATATGGAACAAAGCATATAAATCAGTGAGTAATCACTAATCAAATAGGTGGCAGTGATCATAGTGTGCTGAAGTGGGATTTACTCAAAGAGGCAACTACCATTAGGGGTAAAGGGAAGGGTTATTGCTTTCGTAAAGGCGACTACGATGGACTGAGACAGTATTTAAATTCTATACAGTGGGACCAACTGATGATGTTACCAACAGCAAATTCAAAATGGGAAGCATTCAAAGAACTTATCTTGGAAGCTACTAGGCTTTACATACCAACTAAGAAATATTGTTCAAGGTTTAGGCCTAAATGGATGTCAGATGAACTAATGAGACATATGGCAGAGAAGAAAAATGCATGGGATACATACAAATTAACATGTGACACAGAAGCCTATGATAGATACAAGTTGATCTGTAACCAAGTTACAAAGGAGGTTAGGCAGGCGAAGGCAGATTACGAGATATCTTTGGCAAGGGATGCAAAGAAAAACAGCAAAGAGTTCTTTACTTATGTAAACTCTAGAAGGAAGGGGATGAATCAGATTGGTCCACTTGATATCGATGGGTCAACTGTTGATGATCCTGCTCAGGTAGCTAACAAACTAAATGAATATTTTGCATCGACATTCACACATGAGGAGTCATTCAGCGAGGGGAATGCCAGAGGTGTATTCAACTCAGGCAGTAAGCTAGAGAATCTTGTAATCTCTGAGAGTAAAGTGGAGGAGAAATTGTTGAAGATAAACACAAGAAAGGCACCTGGGGTGGATGGGATCTATCCAGTTATATAATGTGACCCCAATTCACAAAGGAGGATCAAAGGCTGACACAAGTAATTATAGACCTGTGAGTTTAACTTCTGTTCCCGGAAAATTAATGGAGGCACTGGGTAAAGAAGCACTGCAGGATCATCTAGACAAGACTTCAGTTATAGCTCGGACACAGCATGGTTTTGTTAAGGGGAAGTCTTGCCTGACCAATTTGATTGGATACTATGATGCAGTCACAAAAGAACTGCATGCAGGGAATAACTTTGATATTATATACTTGGATCTTAGAAAGGCTTTTGATACTGTTGCACATGGAAGACTGCTGCACAAATTGGAGCAGTGTGGCATTGGAGGCAAATTGCTGCTATGGATAAAGGGGTGGTTGAGGGGGAGAAGACAGAGAGTGGTAATCAATGGACACTGCTCATCGTGGACTAATGTTATTAGTGGAGACCCAGGGTTCGGTATTGGGTCCATTATTGTTTTCTGTATTTATTAATGATATTGATGATGGTATATCAAGCTTAATGTCCAAGTTTGCAGACGATACAAAGGTTGGCAGGGTTGTCAAGGACACTATTGACACTTTGCTGCTGCAACAGGATCTGGAAAGGTTGAGCAGATGGGCTGTGAGGTGGCAAATTAAGTTTAACATTGACAAATGTAAAGTACTACATATGGGAAACAGCAACCCCAGAGCAACATATCAACTCTGTGGTACTACACTGACAGTGGTAGAGAATGAAAAGGACCTGGGGGTGGTTGTGCAGGCAGAATGAAGTTCTCTGAGCAGTGCAGACGGGCTGCAAGAGTAGCTCATGGTGTATTGTCAATGATATATAGGAATTTTTCTAGCAGGGATAAGGAGGTGATTATTCCCTTGTATACAGGACTGGAGGCCTCATTTCAAGAAGGATGTAGAGTTGCTGGAACAAGTACAGAGAAGGGCAACAAGAGTAATGAATGGAACAAAGGGGTGCTCTTACGAAGAAAGGCTTAAGTTTGGCAAATTACAGTGTCTGGAGACTAGGCACCAGCGAGGTGATCTGATAGAAGTGTATAAAGCTTTGAATGGTTTGAGCATGCTCAATGCTGATGGTATTCTTCCTCTTGCTCAGAATAATCACCTGAGAGGGCATAAATTCAAATTGAGGAAAGACAGATGTAGGATAGACGTGCGGAAATTTGCCTTTAGCCAGCGGGCGGTTGGTTGGTGGAACAGACTTCCATCCCTTGTCATGGAAGTTGATAGCCTAAAGAAGTTTAAGGCTCAGCTGGACAGGTATTTCGAACGAAGAGGGGTGAAGTGGAAGTGGTTATTTTTTTTTTATTTATTTTATTTTTTTTTTTGGCTGATGCTGCATAAGCTTGCTTTCTTGCATCAAATGGCTCTACTAATGCTAATGCCTTACTGTAAATGAAAATGGGATAGAAAGAAAGTCATGTGGAAATATTTCAGAGTGAATAAGTGTTTTTGTTAAAGATATTCATGACACCCTTACAATTTTAAACTGCAAACTGAATATACATGGGACATATGTCAGTTTACCAAGAAATAATTTGCACAACTTAAATCATGAAGTCCATTTCATGCCTATATTACTTTATTTAATTTTAATATTATATTTGTTTTTTTATTAATTACATTTAAATGAATTGTTCTAACTATTTTTGATAATTAACTTCTTGGTAAATTGCATTGCTTCTAACTATATATCACCAACTCTGTATTATGAATAAGAAATGCTGTAATTTATAAAATTCTACTTATATTCAATTCTCTTAAGCAGCTAATTTCTAAAAAATTAGAAACTAAATATACTGCACAAACAAACTTTCGTATAAAATATGTACAAAGATCCTTTGAAATCAAACTTTAATGTTCACATGGCTGAATAGACATTATTAAAATTAAAGACACACTTGATAAGCACATTTAATGTTGAATATTAAGTTTATTTCTTATACCCACATGAAGATAAATGTGGGTAATGTTCCTGGGTTCTCTCTCTCTCTCTGGAATCCTATCACCCATTGTAATTAAGAGGAAGAGTTCTGAAAATTGCATAATTTTTCCTTTAAATTTTAATTTTTAAAAAGTTCAATGTCATTATCCAAAGTTATGCAGTTAAAATATTTTACTTTTATGCAATAACAAAAACTATGCATTGGTAAAAGAAATATATGCATAGTTTCCCATAAACTAAATTATTAAGTACTATAACATTAAGATACAGATAGATTGATATATCTTATTCATCTAAAAGCATACGAAATTATTCTAACTATTCTATTGTAATTATTCTTACAAAAGAAAATTTTAAAATATTGAACCAGTGGGGGTTGAAATACCACCGAATGTGCTCCATTAAGTTAAGACTACAGATAGGCATTAAAGTACAATTTAATATGATCCTTCAGTGCTACACTAAGCAAGTACCATATGTTTAAGTACTCAATGATAAAATTTAAGAAGAGAAATTAAACACTTTTCCCTATGTAAATCTAGATATTTCTTCTAAGAAATGTATTAAAATTATCCTCTAACCACTTTTAGTGCTGTAATGACAGCAAAATTCATAATGGCAATTGCAAGTTCATATAATTTTAATTATTTAATTTTATCTTAGTTTTAATTTTATTTTTAAGGATTAAGTCACTACAGATTATGTCTAAATACTCAAAGTTAAAGTATCAAGAATTATAAAAGATTTTCATTTACCTTATTGATGCATACTTGTTCACTCCCAAATTACCATGACTAGGCAAAGGATATACATTGCCTTGGAACGTCTAAGTACCTGTGCTTGTACTCAAGCCCACTGTTGAGCTCCACTATTTCATGTTTAGGCACTGGTTGTCTATGGCTCCCTGCTTCTAAGCCATGATGATTGTGTTCTGTTTAGATACTGTGTCTGTAGGTGGTCTGGTCCTGGGCTATGAGGAGGGAACTATTCTTTGTATTACTAACTGATAAGGAATTAAGGGTGCTATTTAATTCTTAACCATTAGTAAACCATTATCAACAACATCCACAATTCCTTAATTCCTATTCAGTTGAAAAATAATTAGACTGAAGTTGAAAGAAAAAAAAAAAAAGTATTATTAAAATCAGTTGAGCTCCCAAATGGCCCCAAGGATGAATCATCATAACCTTAAAAAACTTTGGCCACCCACAGAGAGCCAATATCTAAACAGAAAACAATGGATCTCAGCACTGGGCACGAGAGTACAAGAACAGCTACTTAAGACCTTAGAAGAGAATGTGAAAGAATCTTTTCTTGTCTCAAATTTTAACTTAGAGAATTTAAACATATCGGATAGTGACTTAATTCTTAATGATAAAATTAAATTAAAATTTAAAGTTAAGATATTAAAAATTAAGACAAATTATATTATTATTAATTAATTAATTATTAACATTAAGGTTTTTTCTATCTTTTGCTGTCTTATCTGACATTTTCTTTGACTTTTCCTTACAGATACTGGTGAAGTAATAGAAAAATCATAATGATAGATGTTTTTATATACATTTATTTAAAAATAAATACATTTATTCTAATGCAAGAAGTACTCGCTTCTCTTATTAAATTTAAAAATGGAATTTGCATATATTACTAGTTCATAAAAATTTATGAAATGAAATCAACAATGATATTTACAATGGAAAGCACTGAAGCACGTAGATTCATAAATTCATCAGCTTAATAATTTAAAACACACTAACATTACAAATGATTTTATTTATATATTATTTACTAACATAAAGGAAGCTCCACGTCATCTTCTGCTGTTTGTCTGTGCAATGATCCACTTTATTTTGGCAAAATTCTGACAAATTTCCAGTATTCAAAGCAGACTCTAGCTTTGCAGTTCTATTTAGAAGGTCAGGTTCTGTGATAACCTGACTAACATATACATAGCGAGATACTGGTTGCCCTGGCTGACCCACAAGAGAGGGCTGATGAACAAAGGAAACTAATCTTCCTCCAAACTATAAGATAAAAAGAATATTACTAAATGAGGAAGAATAATAAAATGGCTAAAATAAAATTTATATCTTCTATTCCAAGCTATAATTATAAATGAAGAAATTGTCTTAATATTTGCTTTTAAAATAAAAATAATAAAATAAATAAACCTTCCTTGATTGTTCTGATGTAAATTTAAGGCAATTACATGCATTTAATCAGAAAAAGGGAGTGTCTGCTTTATTAAAGAGTGTGTACCCTTGAAAAAGACATTTGAGTACACACAATTAAAGAATATATACTCAAATGTCAGTAGACAATTAATTAAAATTATTAATAAAAGATTTAATGACATACCTGTTACAAAATGACAATAATCTCAATCAATTTCAAAACCCAAAACATAAGCAAAAAATAGGCAGAATTTAAAAAAATGAAGTTATCAAACAGAAATCCATAAAAAACAAACAACATTCTAATGTGATCATTTATTTACATAACTTAAAAGCTTTTCATCTGTTCTTCATTCAGGAAATGGCACAAGAGGAAGATACAAACAAAGAGAACTTAAAATGGTTCTTGAAAAAAAGTTCCACCAAAAAACCCTTAAATGTGTTGGAAATATATAGTGGGCATACAGAGGACATATCTTTTTATCTCCCAAAGGTTGTTGGGTAACAACCCAAAAGAGTACAATCTTTTTCCATGACTTTTTTTCAGCCATGCACAATATGCAAATTAAAGCAGCACATTACTTTTAATGTTGTGATTTTTATTTTGATTTCTTCTTCCGGTTCTGTGTTCAATTTGAATGTCGGAGACCAACATTTTCCCGCCAACTCTATCCCTTGCTTTGTGAATTAGTTCTTGTGTCGAAAGACCCCCCCCCCCGTCCATTCTTTGATGTTATCAAGCCACTTTTTTTCTTTGTCTTCGTTTTGCTCTTTTGCCCTTAATCTTCCCTTGCAGGATTAGTCTCTGCAGGTCATATTGAGGGACTCTTATAATATGCCCGAGGTAGGCAGTTGTCCTTGCAATTGTAGTTAGTAGTGTTCTTGTGGTCCTTGCCTTCTTAAGGACTTGCTCATTGGTGACCCAATCTGTCAATGGAATTTTGAGCATTCTTCTGAGTGTCCACATCTCAAAGGCTTCCAGTTTCCTGATTTCTGCATGACATGGGTCTTACATCCATATAGGAGGGTGCTCCATGTGTAGCACTTGGACATTCGATATCTTTTCTGAAAATCCAGTTTAAAATTCTTAAATACCTTTTGGGCCATACCGACTGTTTCTATTTTCTGTGCCTTGGTCATTATTATTTGTGAGATCTTCCCTAGATAATTAAAGCTATTCACTCGTTCGATGGGGGAGTTGCCAGCATATTTTGATTCTAGGCGAGGTGTTTTCGCTTATGACCATAGTTTTGGTCTTTTTGGCATTAATTGTTAAGCATATCTGTTTGCTGGCTGTTACAACTTTGTTGAGGAGTATTTGTAACTTTTCCTCTGATACTGCAATGAGGGCAGTATTGTCTGTGTATTGCAGGCTACTGATAACTGAATCATTAACAGTAATTCCTTCTTTAGGCTCTTCTATTATATCTATAATGGTTTCAGCATAGGAGACAACACACAACCTTGCCTCACTCCTTTCTGGATTAGTACCCAGCCTGTGTTTTCTCCCACTACAGTGATTGCTGCTTCTTGCTCAACATATAGTAGCTGTAGTATCCTTAGTTCCTTGGGATCAAATGTTTGTTCAAGAGCTGGAATAGGATATCGTGTCTCAAGCAGTCGATTGCTTTGTTAAAGTCAATGAAGCAGAAGAAAAGGTTCTGCTGGTGTTCAATTGCTCTTTCTGCCAGTATATTCACAGCAAATATTGCTTCTCTTGTGTCAAATCCATTTTTAAAATCCATCTGGTCTTTTCCAATTTTGCATAGAATAATCTTCAAGAGAACTTTCATGGTATGGCTTATGGGGCTTATTGCGCAGTGGTCTGCACATTTTTCTGTGGAGATGGGAGAAATCCCAGGTGCCGTCTGACACGAACATACCTTAAGCACATTTTGCTGCTGCTCCTGTCTTTTTTGGTATGGGAATAAAGATGGATCTCAGAAAGTCAAGTAGGTTTCCTCCATTGAGGTTTTCATTGAAAATATTGAGGAGCTATTGTTGTACTTGAACTTTTCGGCTGGGATGTTACCAATGCCAGTTGCTTTATTGTTCATTGACTTAATCACTTGCTCCAGTTCTTCCATTAGAAAGTGTGTGGTACGGTTGTTTATTGGCGCATTAGCTACTATGGCTATAGTGAGCCTCCATCAGAAAGTCTTGATGTTCACCATCTGTTTGGGTGTTGTCGTTTCTTAGTTCTCTGTGCTCAATCACAGTATAGTTCCCCTCAGATATTCTTCTCATCTGTCTTTTTTTTTGTTGCTAGAGTATGAACTCTGGCACGGTTTTTCCTGATGTTGCACAGTTCCTCGCTTCTTTGTGGACTATATGTTCCTTATGCTCAATTTATAGATATTCAATTCTTTTGCATCTCTCCTGCATCAATATCCATCCATATCTTGATTTAAGTATACAAAAATCATCAGAAATGAAATGAAAGAGTATCACATCTGATCATACTGGATCGAACATGAACAGAAATGTCTTCCAACATTTCAAACCCTGTCTTCGTACCAAGAAAGCATCAGGTGCTGACATTATTCCTCCACTTGTTCTCAAAACCTGTGCTCCTAAGCTTACTTCTACTCCGTGTGGCCTTTACTTTCTTATTCCATTGGTGTTTTTCTCTCCCTTTGAAAATTTGCTGATAACCAGCCATTTCCTAAACAGGGTGACAAATCCCTCCAATCCAATTATTGTCCCATTGCACTTACTTCTAATTCTTTCTAAAGTAATAGAGAATCCATTAACCTCCAAATCCTAAACCATCTAGAAACCGCCCATCTGATAAATGATTTCCAGTATGGATTCCGTCAGTGTCGATCCACTGGTGATATACTGGCTTATGTTACCCATCCATGGACAAATTCAATGGAAACTTTTGGTGAAACTCAGCAGTTGCTCTTGACAATTCACAGGCTTTTGATTGTGTTTGGCATAAATGCCTTCTAAATAAGCTTCCACCTTACGGTTTGCCAACAGTTTTTTGAAAATGGGTATCTAGTTTTCTCTCTGCCTGGTCACTGCAGGTGATGGTAGATGGATCTGTCTTCTACCTTCTCCACTTCCACTTTCTATTCACAGTTTTGCTGATGACAGCACACTGCATCGCCATCTTCGAGTTTCCTTGCCTTATCCCAGCTAGAAAAATTCCTGTATATCATTGACAAGACACCATGAGCTACTCTTGCAGACTGTCTGCACTGCTCATAAAACTTCATATCTGCCTGCACAATTACCCCCAGGGTCCTTTTTATTCTCTACCACTGTCAGTGTAGTACCACACAGTTGATACGTTACTCTGGGGTCACTGCTTCCCATATGCAGTACTTTACATTTTCAATGTTAAAATCTGTTGCCACCTCTCAGCACATCTACTCAACTTTTCTAGATCCTGTTGCAGAGGCGTACTGTCATTGGTGTCATTAACAACCCTGCCAACCTTTGTATCATCTGCTAACTTGGACATCATGAAAATAACAATGGACCCAACACTGAACCCTGGGGGACTCCACTAATAACATCAGTCCACGAAAAGCAGTGTCCATTGATTACCACTCTGCCTTCTCCCACTCAACCATCCCTTTATCCATAGCAGCAATTTGTCTCCAATGCCACACTGCTCTAATTTGTGCAGCAGTCCTTCCATGTGCAACAGTATCAAAAGCCTTTGTAAGATCCAAATATATGATATCAAAATTATTCTTTGCATCCAGTTCCTTTGTGACCACATCATAGTATCCAATCAAACTGGTCAGATAAGACTTCCCCCCCAACAAATCCATGCTGTGTCTGAGTTATAACTGAAGTCTTGTCTAGATGACCCTGCAGTGTTTCTTAAACCAGTGCCTGCATAAATTTCCATGGAACAGAAGTTAAACTAACAGGTCTGTAATTACTTGTGTCCCCTTTTGATCCTACTTTGTGAATTGGGGTTACATTTGCACATCTCCAGTCCATGGGTATCCCTCCGTCCAAGAAAGCTCTCATAATTATGGCTAAGGGTTTGCTTACTTCCTTTAATATAGCTGGATAGATCCCATCCACTCCAGATGGCTTTTTTATGTTTATCTTCAACAATTTCTCCTCCACTTTGCTCTCAGTTATTACAAAATTATCTAGCTCACTGCCAGAGTTTAATTCACCTCTGGTTTTCACCTCCCTGAATAACTCGTCATGTGTGAATGTAGATGCAAAATACTCATTTAGTTTGTTAGCTACCTGAGCAGGATCATCAACAGTTGAACCATTGATATCAAGTGGACCAATCTAATTCATCCCCTTCCTTCTAGAGTTTACATAAATAAAGAATTCTCTGCTGTTTTTCTTTACATCCTTTGCCAAGGATTTCTCGTAATCTGCCTTTACCTGCTTAACCACCTTTCTGATTTGGTTACAGACTAGCTTATATCTATTATAGGCTTCTGTGTCACCAGTTAATTTATATGTATCCCATACATTTTCCTTCTCTGCCATATGTCTCATTAGTTCATCTGACATCCATTTAGGCCTAAACCTTGAACAATATTTCTTAGTTGGTATGAAATGCCTAGTAGCTTCCAAGATTAATTCTTTGAATGCTTCCCATTTTGAATTTGCTGTTGGTAACATCATCACTTGGTCCCACTGTACAGAATTTAAATACTGTCTCAGACCACCGTAGTCACCTTTACAAAAGCAAAAACTCTTCCCTTTACCTTTACCTGATGGCAGTTACCTCTTTAGTAAATCCCACTTCAGCACACTGTGATCACTGCCACCTAGTGGTTCCTTTATCTGCAGATTCTTAGTGCATGAAGAATCACTACTGATAATCAAATTGAGAGATATTACTCCCTCTATTTGCCTCCCGAACATGCTGCTGTAGAAAACAATCATCCAATAAATCCACAAAAGGCTTGCTAGTGTGTGAGTAACCAACCCACAAATTTCAGTCAATATCTGGGAAATTAAAATCCCCCATTATAAGACAATTATTCTGCACCTGTTCTTACCTTTGATAATATATTTCTAGACAAAATCAAATATCTCTATTTGGGGATTACCCTGACTTCTAATCTCTCTTGGCATAAGCACGTCACAACTATTACTTCCTCTACATCTAAAAATTAAGGGTTTTCTCATTTGCTATTGGCATTACTTTTCTTCTAAATTGCTACTCACTCTGTACTAATTTCAAATCCACTCTACCATGGAATATTGTTCCTATATCTGGGGTGGTCACCTCTTAATCTTTCTCAAGCTTCTAGACTCCATTCAAAGGAAGGCAGTTAGGTTAATTAATGACCCAAATCCATCAAATCTCTCCACTCTGTCTCATAGATGTTCTCTCTCTTTCTTTTGCATGCCTTTTTTATAAATATTTTCGTGGACACTGTTCTTCTGAATTGGCTTCTATAATCTCCCCCTTCCCTCTCTTCCAAACTGGTCTGAACACACAACCAGTTAGCATCCTTTTACGATCCAACTTCAAACTCATTGAACCAACTTTTCTTCTTCCTCATTTATTCCTTCAACTTCTGTTTTCTGGAACAACCTCCTTTCACATGTATTTCCTTGAAAATTACAATCTACAGAAATTTAAGTCTAATGTCAACAAGGATCTTCATATTCTGCAGGATGAGAGCCCTGAATACCTCTGCGGAAAAACTTACATGACCCAAGATCTTAAATAATAAAATACCTATTGTACAACAAAATGCCAAACTTTCAAACATTAATTAGTAGGGTAGAAAAATAAGAGATGAGAGAAAAAGAAAAAAGAAAAAAAAAAAAAATGTTGGGAAATAATATAAAAAGTACATTTTATTTCTTCTTAGGAAGTTGGATTAATTTTTTACCTCAAGTTTAAATGATTATAGTGTGGTTGTATACAAATATCTCATATTATTAACCTCTTCGGTAGTGACTTAAAATTTGCTTTTTCATTCCCTACAGGGTTTGATTTCTTATAAAACATATCGAGTTTTATTGATAATGTTCACCACCACCACCTGAAAACTTCGCTAAATAAAAAATCTAAAGCCAAATGTTATCAAACATTAATTAATAAGGTGGCACGTTACTAGAACAATGTTACAAACAAATATTGCCAAAATGAAGTTTTAAGACTTTCTTTTGGTGTGCACTTCGAAAGTGTATCAACAGATGTGCAGAAGTTTGCCTTCAACCAGCGGGTGGTTGATTGTTGGAACAGGCTTTTGTCTGTTGATGTGGAAGTACTAAATAAATTCTTTGAAGGTATGGATGGGTGAACTTTTTTGATTGATGCTATATAAGCTTTGCTCTCTTGCATCATTTGCTATTACTACTATACAGTGGATTCCGGTTATTTGGGCCACCGGTTAATCGAGGCAGCCATTTATTTGGGGCAAATCTTAAAAAACAGAAACCAATCGAGAAAACAGCCAGAGTTTACTTCTTAATTGGGACAGCATGCTGTTTAATCAGGGCAGGAGACCGCAGCACTGGAGATTACCCTACGATTGTCTCCAACGGTACCACGTGGTTCAGTCGAAATTCTGGAGGTCACAACCATAAAACAATAAAAACAATTAGCAGTCATCTGTTTATTGGGCTTTTCTGTTAGTGAAATCTATCATAAACGGACAGTAACTCGATCTTACTGAATTTGCGATAATACCGACAGCTGGAATTCTGTGGGTTATTATGGTGAAATGTGTTTACACTTCCATGAAATCTTCAATCATATAAAAAAATTAATTTTCAGATCTTCTCTTCATTCCTATTTTTAAAAAGTTTTGTAACTCGTTACTCCGTTCTCACTTGCACGTATCGTGTTACTTACAATTTGTGCATGCCGTGTTCTTTGTTATTATCTTTTTACTGTTTTAAATTTTAACCCCCACCCACAAATGTCAGTGAACAGAAATGTCAACTAGTTCGTATATACATATTACAGTACATATTAATTATTCCGATTATCATGTATATTCTTCCGATTTTCACGTATCATTTAATTTTTTAATTGGTAAGGTAATAAAGGGTAAATCTGTGCTTGATATATCTTTACTTTTATAGCCTGTGGATAATATTCGTCCTATTTTCTCTAATTAGAATCGCTGTTTAATAGAATTAAAATTCAATTCACAAACGTGATCACAACGACCGGTGCTTACCACACATCGTATAGTGAACAGTACTTTACTATGGTGAGTTCGCTGTAACGTGATTTCATTGTACAGTGAACTAATTGTAAAGGGGGGGGTTACATTGTATTTTTAACTATTTACGTGAAACTTCGGATAATTGGGGCAGCCGCTTAATCGGGCCAAAATGCACTAGCCCTGATATGTCTCAAATAACCGGAATGGACTGTACTACCAAAACAACCTAGATAGGAATATTCCTACCTTGTTTCCACCCTTCTTGGTACATTATGGCCTCAGCCAGTGCCTCTTTTGGACACACACACACACACACAGTACTTAGAAACTTCTTTATAGTTGGTGGAATATGTATATGTAGGGAGAGTGCTTTTCTCTGACAAACAGATGCATCAATTTCCAAACATCTTCCTGAAAAGATGTCCTCTCCGTTGTATACTTCTTTAACAATCAATCGATCACTTTGTGCCAGAATTCTGGGAGGGATTCCTCTTGTCTACTACTTTTCTCGTAAACAATGCACACATTTACTATTACAATGTTCAATAGGTGACAGAAAAGTTTCCTATACCACCTCCTCCCATGCCAGAAATGTATTCAATTACAGCTTCAATTACAATTACATTATTTACAATTACAGTATTCAATTACATTCATCTGGCTTCTTCACTACTACTTTTTTTTTCATTTCTCAGTATCACTCTGTTCCTCTGTGAATTGTAGACAGCACTGAGACATGCTTTGTATCCCGTCCCTGCTGATAAGCTGACCGATGTACAGCAAAGAACATCTCCTTTCTTCACTTTAGCAGACAATAGTTCCTTTGACACTTTCTTTCTTTGCAGAGTCACAGTTCCACAGATTGCAAATCCATGTTGTTTCAGTTCTTGAAATAGTGTAAGACTTATGAACCACCTGTCTATGAAGGAAATACAGCCTTTACCTATTAGTTCTGGAAAAGGCATATTTTTCATAATTGATGCATGGCTGACAGGGTTCAGAGTGGCACATTCCCTTCTTGCTTTTGTTCCCTTTGATCACTACATACAAAAAAGTCCTAGCCATATACAGTTTTGCTTCGTAAACAAGAATAAACTTTCAGGCTAAATCTGGCCCTCTTCTGCAGGAAATACTGCTTCATTATACACCGAGTGGACAGAAATTGCAGGATACCTACATAGTAATGGGTAGGCACCTGCCTGGATAAGGGCAGTCACACAGTGTGGCATTGAATCCACTAGTTCATGACAGCATTCCACAGGTATTTCCATTCATGCTTGCTGCACCGCCGTCCATAATTCTGTTGCATTCCTTGGTGGAGGATCCAAAGCTTGAACAGACCTTTCCACAGCATCCCAAAGATGCTCCATAAAGTTCATGTCTGGTGAACGATGAAGCCATTCCATGGTGGTAAAATCTGTGGAATGCTCTTGGAATACACACTCTCTCGTCCACGCAAAATAACTGGAAACGGGACTTGGACCATGAGACCAGTCTCCAACCATCCAAGGTCCACAACTGATGTTCTTTTGCCCAGTTGAGGCATAGTCTTTTTTTTTTTTTTTTTTGGTAGTTGTTGGCACATCGGTTTCTGTGGCCATAGTGCACCTCCCAAGGTTTTTGCAGTACTTTGATCCAAGCCCGAGGCGGGATTCGAACCCGCGACCTTTGGGCTGCCAGGCAGGCACTTTACCCACCTGGCTAGCCCGGTCGGCGCACAGAGTCCTGTGTCGTGGTGTTAACAACGGGACTCTGGTGGCTTGGCAGCTCCCATTAACTAATGCGGTTAATGATCGCCTGACAGTCTTGGTGGAGATGTTTCTGGCACCTCCCCCATTGAAGTCTGCGGTGATTTGTGCCACTGCCACTCTTAAGGTTGGCCGAAGCAATGCAAGACAGATGTCAACAGCCGCTTTCATCCTCTACCTTTCTCTGCCCACAGCGAGATGTTATTCCGGAAATGGCATATTCCCAATACACTCTTGATACTGTCGAATAGGGGATAGTGCAATTTCTATACCACCTACATGAAAGAGTGACCTATGCATCAGGCACCCACTATCATCCCTCTTTCAAAGTTGGTTAACTCATGTTTATCCATACTGACACCGAATTACAGTCTATGCAAAGGCAGTGATGTAGCGTAACTATATACCTGCCAAGTGGTGGGTTTGTCCACTAGCAAGAGGTGTGACAGCGTAGTGTTGTCCAGGAACCAGGTATCCATGAATTCTGTCCTTTCAGTGTAAATCTCCCTTTGACGACCATAAGGTTTTATCAGCAAAATTTTTCCGCTCTGGCACAATGTTACCGAACGAAGAGCACAGTAATTCCAAAAAGAGTAGCCTGTTTTTCTCAGCTGATCACTGCTCTCTACATTGTGAATATTGACAAAATATAGATACCAAAGCAGCAACTGGAGTTGCTGCAATTTCAAGGAACATCGGGTCTTAAGTATATAGTCTCTTGTCCAGAACAGTGTCAAATTCAGGTTGTAAATTATACCCACTGCCAAAAATCAAAGAAAATAAAAATTTTAGTTTCTTCATATGCATTCTTTCACAATCTTATTCTTGCAACTGAACTTGCACCTGAAGCAACAGCATCCTCAAGACATCTATATTTCTGTGCACACCTATTTGTCTCAGTGACAATGCAGTTTCCAACATCAGAAATGTATAACTGAAAGCAATACAATGGAATGACATTATGAAACAGGAATATTTGAATATCTGCACTGCCCGACAATGTAGGTCTTATATATAACACCAATATATATACCCATGTCCAGTTTAAAGTACTTCTTTCAGTTGCAGTTATGGCTGGTGATATGATATTAGATGCCAAGGTATAATATAAATTTCAGTGTCACTAGTTCCATCTACACTACTGCTGTTAAAATCACATTCAAACTGCCACTAAATGCTCAAGCATTTTCTCTATGCACTTTTTTTTTTTATTATTATCCCAGCCATGTTAATGGTACACACTGTAGGTACTACATCACAATATAAGATAAGTAACAATACAAAAACAAATGTTATTTATTTCAATCTATGCTACTGTCTTTTAGCACTAATAAGAATCATTTATAAATTCTTTTAAATGCCCAGAAATGGGTCAGAGCATAATACTAAAACGCTGCACCATGCACAGAACTTTTTCAAGAATACTGTCAAAGGGATTAATGGTATCAGCAATAATTTCAAACTTGCTGAGAAGTTATGTTCTTTTATATTGTTGATTATGGTTATTTCTATCGCATTCTTCCTGCTTTTTGAATTTGCAGAAATATGAGTATGTCAAAGTCTGATAACAGATAATCACAAAAGGCAAATAAAAATATGTCAATGAAAAGTATTATATAAGTATAACAATTATTACATCTGATCATTTTTCCTTATACATCAAATTGTGCACTACTTACTCCAAAAGACATTCCAACTGGCTTTCGTAACCATTTAGGAGGCTTCTGAAGAGATATAGACACATGCCTCTGTGTCTGTTGAGGTACAGGAGGTTGTGAAAAAGTATCTGCACCAGGAAATGATTCTGCAATCTTAAAAAATAAAAAAAAATAAAAAAAATAAACAAATTAACTTTTGATAGTGTGGAGGTGTTTTTAGCATATACTATTAAAAAATTTAAACAAATTTCCTACCTTGGGACTACACTGAACTTGCTGTTGTCCACCCATCAGTGAATAGAGACTGACATGTCCATCAAAAGATGAGCTAGCAATAACAGCAGGATTCCTAGGACACCAAGACACATCAAAACTCCACTGATTACTAGTAGACAACTCACACACCACCTAAAAGAGAAATTGACCTTGTAACTTCATTTCTAGAGCCATGATAACAATATTTCATATTAACTAATACGTATGAGGGGTATTCAAAGTTTTCCAATTCAGATATAAACAGAGTAGTTCTATTTAAATATATGAATATTACAGCTATAATACTGTACATAATATAAGCAAAAATAATTTTTAACTCATGATATTAAATGGAACATTTTATCCTGAAAAAGGCCTCTGAGGTTGGGAAAATTCATATTTTAACATTAAATCAGCTCACACACCAACCATAAGAATAAGTATTTACTGTAACCAAAATATTTAAATATTAAAATAAAATAACTATTTACAAAAACTGCTATTATATTAAATTAAATTATATACATCTAAAAACATTAAAACTGTGATAAAATCCTTAAGATAAAATACACTTATCGTGGATCGAGCGCATGGGTTCTGGAACCGTAAATGGCTCGAGAGCCTATGAATCTGTTCATCCGACCACAATATTATGAATAGGGACAGAGGTATGCGTATGCATCCTCTGTTTGAAACTATCATTCTAAGTATGGATGAACGGTTCTGCTTAACACGTTCCCGAGCTATTTCCGCTTCCAGTTCAGACCATGCGCCGACTGCACCATGTGTATAGGTACCGCGAGCCTGTTATATATGGACGTGCTGCAGGAAGTTTTGTTACTGCTGAGGAAGGAAGCCGATGCTTCTGAAAGCTCCAGAGACTTTTATTGTTTTTATCGCTTTTAATCCGGTTTATTTTAGTGTATTTTATCTTAGGGATTTTATTACAGTTTTAAATGTTTTTACATGTATATAATTTAATTTAATATAATAGCAGTTTTTGTAAATAGTTATTTTATTTTAATATGTAAATATTTTGGTTACAGTAAATACTTATTCTTATGGTTGGTGTGTGAGCTGATTTAATGTTAAAATATGGAACATTTTAGTTTCTTTCTCTCTTGGTAACAAAGTAATGGAAATCTCAGAGCAAGAGTTTAAATCTGTCATTAAATTTTTGTGACTGAAAAGAAACAATCCAAGAAAATCTATGAATAAATAATGACCACATGTTACAATGAATCTGCACATGGCTGGAAATCTATGGAAGTTCTCTGGTATCAAAGGCTATCTGAAACTGTCAATACTGAAACAATTTCTGCTGTATAAAAATTAGTAACTGATGCATAAAGGTTTCTGAAACTGCTAGAGATGCATATATTCACTGATAGCATTGAAAAGAAGTTCATCAACATTCCACAAAACACGAATTAGTTCAGTAACTACTGCCTATCAGAAATTTTAACTCAAAACTTTCATGGAAACAGATTTTTAGATAATAATGCAGTTAAAGAGCTACTAATGTCTACTTTCAGATTCAAGTTCCAGAATTTTATTTAAATTACAGTAGATTCTCGATTTTCAGGGATAGATGGTAAAAAAAAAAAAAAAAAACACCGGTTAATCTAAAAATAGAGTCCTCGACATTCGTAAGAGTAACATAAGATGTAACTTCTTACTTCGTCAAGTTTTATGTAACTCGGGAATGGCTAATAACATTGCTACTATATTATTATTGACAAATCTGAATTCACGTGATACTTGTTAATCTTTGACCATTTTCATACATTCTTATTAGTTTAATTTTCTGATTCAAATCGATCGCTTTCCTTTTCTTGGTAGATTTACTAGTACCGCTGTCACTTATTCTCTTAGTCGGCACCGTGATAACTGTCAAGATGAAATTTTCTGTAAAGAACTTCACAGAACTTTGCGAAAAATCACTATTATCACCCTGCGTGAGCTCACATTTTACTAAAGCACATTTCTGGCGGTCACTATCATAAAACAATTTGCAATTTCCATGTTGTTGGGCTTTTCTGTTCATGCATCTAATTATAAACGGGTAGTAAACTCGATCTTATTGCATTTGCAAAAATACCGATAGTTGGAATTGTCTGGGTTTTACGTTATTATGGTGAAATGTGTGTTCCCTTCACTGAAATTTTCAGTCATATATAAAAAAAAAAAAACCGTGAATAAATTGTAAGAATCTCCTCTTCTTTCCAATTTTTTTGCTTGTTACTCTGTATCTCACTTGTGCAATTTGTGCTTGCCATAATTTTCGTTATTGATTGCTTATTATTATTTTTTATTATTTTTTTTTTTGTTTTAAATTTTACAATCCTAAGAGAAAAAAAAAAGAGTGAAAAAAAAATACTGTATCGAAAAATGTTTAGCAACCTACGTAAAAAATATGGCGATAGATAAAAAAAAACAAAAAACTTACCATGTACTACTCTCATGTCCAATAACAATACTTATCTTTATTTTCTGCGATGTTGATTTTAAATCTAATAGCTTCCCTTTATTTTTTTTTATGATGTTGCGTATGATTTGGTCACCAACATTATAATGGTAACGGATGCACCGCTTTCAAACTTTTGAATAATTTCAAGTTTTTGTTTAACCGAAAGCGCAACTCTTTTGCGTTTGCACTTCGTTTTTGCGATTTCTAAACAAAAAAAAAAAAAAAAAAATATATATATATATATATATATATATATATATACACATACAGTAAACCCCCGCTATTTGCAGGTTTACGTTCCTGAGAAATGCTGCGAATACTGAGTTATGGCTCCCATAGCAATAAAGGGGTTCCCCGTTCCAAAGTATGAAATACCATATACTTTGTATAAGAAAAACTAGTCTAAAATTTTGTCTATGTATGTATTATATGTACCTTCATAATATGACTATGTACATAGACAGTGGGCTCCTCCGTAGCCAGGTGGGAAGGAGCAGCAGTGCATAGCAAATGCTTCTTGATTAGACTGGGGTTCGAGTCCATCACCACCAAATACGAAGGATGCGGAAAGGTTGGGGAATGACAACTGCATATCCCGGAGCAATATGGCCTTAGTTGCTAATGCTCCTAAAAACCAAATAACAAACATAGACAGTACGTAGTGAAATGCAAGCATAAGGCATCAAAATGAAAAGAAACAATTTAATATTAAATGTAATATTTATTAGAAATTTCAAACAAATCTTTCAATCTAGCGCCTTTGCTATAACTAAAAAAAAAAACTTATCCTGCCAGTGCTATCACCACTTTCACTAAAGTGTTGATAAAGATGTTTTGCCTTTTCACAAATGATGAGCGAACTTAACGGAATTTTATTTTGAGTTCGGTCTTCTATCCACAGATTTAAAGCTTTTTTCTATTTTTTTCTAATTTAACATCACGAGTTACAGAGCAAATTTTTGAAGCAATTAGCACCTTTTCACGGACACTACGGTAGATTTTTTCTTCTGATTGATTTTATAATGTTTTGCGATTGACGAGCCACTTCACCATTAGAAATTTTGTCTAATAACTGAATTTTACTCGCTAATGTCATCACCTTTTTTGATCTTTTCACAATTCCCTTGTTATTCTTAGCCATATCTTTGTAGGGGTTAGAAAAGAATTTGTCCACAATAAAGTCACTTTCTTCCGTTAACACACTTCAAAAAGTCTGTTTTCACTAACGCACTGCAAAACGGTAGGTTTTTCACTTTTGTAAGCATATCCAGTTTATAAATTGATAAATTAAAAGCAAACGGCGAAACTTTCCATGACAAGCACATACTGAACAAGGATTAGTGAGAAACATCCACGCTCGCAATTTTGACACCCCTCTCCCCCCAACCCACTGGGCGCTGTTTTGACCAGGAAAGATGATTTTAGCCATGCCCATGTTTTTTTATGGCGGAAAATGTTCACGGCGATTTAAAATTCACATTTTTTTAGGTTTCATTTTATATTATATCAGTGATCGCGAATAGCAAGGGGTTTACTGTATATATATATTTATTATAAAAAAAATTGACATCCATAAATAACAAAACAAAATTTCTTTTTGCAGTGCAATGGAACACAATAATCGACGTGATGCACTAAAACAAACTAAACATTTGTTCTCTTTTTTTCATTTTAAGCAGAGGGTGTGAAGACAATGGGGCTGCAATATAATAGGTACATTAATTCACAATGATGACTTATGATGCCGTTTATTTTCTTCCGACTTGCATAACATCTGTTTATACGTATTCTAGTTATTAGTTGAATTTTATGATTTTTTTTTTTTTTTTTAAATTTGGAGTCTTGAAGTGTCTTGAAGTCGTTTGCTTTTAATTTATATGCTTTTAAATTGAATAAATTTATCAATTTATAAATTGATATACTTACAAAAGTGATAAATCTACCGTTTTGCAGTGTAAAACAGACTTTTTCGGGTGTGTTAATGGAAGAAAGTGACTTTATTTGGACAAGTTCTTTCTAACCCATACAAAAATATGGCTACGAATAACAAGGGAAATGTGAAAAGATCAAAGAAAGTGATGACATTAGCGAATAAAATTAAGTTATTAGACAAAATTGTCTCCTCAGTGGCAAAACATTATAAAATCGATGAGTCAACGGTACGATCAATCAAGAAATCGGAAGAAAAAATCCGCCGTAGTGTCCGTGAAAATGCGCTAATTGTTTCAAAAATTTGCTCTGTAACTCATGATCTTAAATTAGGAAAAATGGAAAAGGCTTTAAATCTGTGGATAGAAGACCGAACTCAAAATAAAATTTCGTTAAGTTCACTCATCATTCGTGAAAAGGCAAAACTCCTTTATCAACACTTTAGGGAAACTGGTGATAGCACTGGCGGGATAAGTTTTTTAGCTAGCAAAGGCGCTGGTTTGAAATTTCTAATAAATATTACATTTAATATTAAATTGTTTCTTATTTTCATTTCGATGCCATATGCTTGCATTTCACTATGTACTGTCTATGTACACAGTCATATTATGAAGGTACAGATAATACATACATAGACAAAATTTTAGACTAGTTCTTATATATTTCATACTTTGGAACGGAACCCCTTTATTACTATGAAAGCCATAACTCAGTATTCGCGGCATTTCTCAGGAACGTAACCCCCACTATTCACGGGGGTTTACTGTACAGCACATTATTTATAGTATTTTTTTAAAATGTACTGCCAAGCACACGTGATGGCAGTGAAAATTACCTTGTCCCTTGTTCAATAAAATGATATCTGTTTTCCATTCTTTCCAAAGCCATTTCATATTTCCAATGATAAATAAGCAACTTCTTAATAAGTTTATTGCAGCTGTAGAGGGGCAAAGAGTTTCCATTTGGTTATTCAGTATGACTAACCAAATGGAAATTTGACTTGAAGGGGGCTGGATGGGGTGCAGAGGTGTGGGGGGAGTTAACTAATTGTAAACCTGGGAATGAAAGGAATCACTTCTACAACTGTTTATTTCTATTTAAATTATGCAGTAATAACTGTACACAACTCTGAAGCTGCTGTGCCAAACCACACTACTATAGTGAGTTTTTCTAAACAAAAATGTTCTCGAGTATGGCTCCTCAAATGCAATCCACCTCTAATATAAAAAATATTAATATGATATATTTTAAATTAATGTATCCGTTTAAAATAGTAATAACATTACTATTTCCAAATCTTACTATCAAAATAAATTTCAAAGTTTGCTGTTAGAATATATCAAGTACACACAAATCTTATGGTTATACCACTAGTCATGAATTTTTGTGAGCAAACATTTTATTTTTTGGAACATCTCATTATACCATTACATCTACGGGAAAATGGAAAATACTTCCAGATTTACAATCTATTTTTTCAGGAACACATTGTATTTGAAAATTTGGATATTACTGTAACTTAAGTAGAAACTAATAAACAATAAATTACTATTTCATAATCTAAACAAAAAAAAAATTTAAAAAAAAAACATGAAATTCCTTATACATAAAGGATCTTTATAAAATTATTTAACTTAGGTTAATAATATATGGCATTAATGCTACTGCTGTTGCATACAGTTAGATGTGCGATGAATATAATTTTAGACTAATGCATATTATGGAATGATATTGGAAATTTGCGTGAGGCCAGATGAATCCAGATGAATTGTTCGGTTGCAATACAGGTGGATTAAGCCTATACGGTGGTGGTGTTGTGTGTGTGTGTGTGTGTGTGTGTGTGTGTGTGTGTGTGTGTGTGTGTGTGTGTGTGTGTGTGTGTGTGCACTAAAGGTGCAATTTAATAGCAACATAGTTGCCTGCATTTGAACTATTGCTAACACAAAAATACCTAAAATTAATAATATTAATAGTAAAATGAATGAATGGCTCATGCATCCCCATTTCTGTTGCCCCAATTATATTGTGTCATAGTAGTGTTTTGGCTAGTGGCATTTTTAATGTCTAATAAATTTTTAGCATTTTATAAAAATAAGGCTTTTTTTATTATAAGAGGTGCCAAGGATAATTTTATTTTCTAATATTAATCCAAAAGAAGTTCCTAACTGTGTGTGTGTGTGTGTGTGTGTGTGTGTGTGTGTGTGTGTGTGTGTGTGTGTGTGTGTGTGTGTGTGTGTGTGTGTGTGTAACTGTAATTAAAATGACAGTTAATTAATAGATTATAAAGAATAACAAAAAAAGAAATAAAGCAAATTAAAATAAAGAAAAGCAAACATCAGTGGCTGCATAGTATAACCATGTTTCCTGAAACAATGTAAATTGCGTTACATATGAGGAGTGGCAATAAAGTTCCTGGGCAATAAAAAGAACACAAAGTAAAGGAGCTCAAAAATAGTTTTATTTTTATTCAAAGTAATCACCACCTGATTGAATGCACTTATTACATCATTCTAAAAGTTTTTTAAAAGAGTCAATGAGGGCGTCCAAAGAGATAATGTTCGATTCGGTAGTTATGTTTTTCTTTATGTCCTAACATCCTGAAATCTATTTCCTTTGAGGGCAGTTTTCACCTCGGGATAGAAGAAGTCTGCTGGTGCTAGATTGGAAGAATAGGGTGGATAGTCAATCTGTACAAGGCATGTTTCATCAGAAATGTCTTCACAAGTGTGGAATGGATGGGGGCACTGTAATGCAATAAGATCCAACTGCCTTTTTCTTGAAACTGCATCCTCACTATGGAAACGCACATCAATGGTCTTTGAGCCACCTATACATAGAACACAACATTGACTCTCCCCTTCAGGTACAAAGTTTCGGGTCTTGGTAATGATTTTAAAGCCCACTGCATGCTTTGATACTTCATCTCTGGCTTGTACCGAAACACACAATACTAATCTTCAGTGAACATAAATTTTGCAGAGAACTTCCTTTTCAATAAAACTTCATGCAGAATTTGATGAATCGTCTCCTTATTCACATCCAATTAATCAGCCATCATTCTGAAAGTCAAACAATGATTTCTTCCCACAATTCCCCAAACTTTTGCAACTCTGTCCTCATTTTGAGAGACTGACGGATGCCCACTTCTTAAGTCATTGCAAACATCCTGACACTTGTCTCTGAACTGCTTATACCATTCAAACACACTGGTATAACTTAGTTTCATCACCATAAACACTTTTTAACATTTCATACATTTCTGTTATTACAGATTTCCCCAGCTTAAAGCAAAATCTGATATTCATTCTTGCTCCATTGCAAAATAGTGACATGGAATGCTAACACTAGTAACGAAACTGGTTGCTGCCTACCGGACAATATTTGTAACACCATATGTTGGAAGAAGTTTGAACTACAACATACCACTTCCATTTATTTCCAAACTCATAGCAAATATTTTCAAACTGTGGCAGTAAAGTTCCAGGAAATTTACTACCACACCTCGTATATAACACCTCTTGCAAAAAATGAATACAATGAAAACTAGTATTTAAATATAGAAACGTTGAAGAGAAGAGAGGGGGGGGAGTAAAATGAGTGTTGTGGAAAGAATTTGAATACTTCAGATATTTCAATCAATTTGTAATATCTATTCAAAAATTTGAATAGATATTTCAAATGCAGTGATTCCACAACTACTATTGTCCTGTAGCCTTCCGATGAGATGGGACTTGATGGTTGTATTGTTTTTAATTTTAAGTTGTTTCATTCACTGGTCATGTTATTATGGATGGTTTACAGTATCAAAGTTGTGAAACATCACAACTCTGATACTGTAAAAGATCACATTATATGGCTTTTGTTTTTTCTAGTGACACCAGTGTAAATTGGTTTATAAATTTTGCTGTACTGGCTTTTTATCCGAAGTATTAAAGTTTTAATATGTATTCCTTCCTTCCACAACCTTCCATTCATTTTGCCCCCCCCCCATATCATGAAAACAAACAATGAAAAATCTTTTGTTGTTTGTTTGTTTTCATATGTTGACTGATGTGTTTGAGCTGTGGTCTGGCATCTTAGAGATTCTTTAGCACAGAGTAGAAAACCATGCATGATATGCATATATCTTATGCATAAACTGGTGAGAACAATCATTTCTCTTCTAGATTTTATGTTTTTCTTCCAATACTCAACTTTTGGTTTTATCTGGAATAACTTGTGGCTATTATGTGGGAATGGGTACAATTGTTTTGGAGGACTTGTGGTCAATTTTGCTGTTCTATTAGCATCTTAATTTCTTTTATCCATGCATGTCATGGTATCCAGCAGAAAGCTATTTCATGTTTCTCTTGTATGAAGACTGCTACTATCCATTTAAGTTGAAGAACTGGATGAGTTATACTATTTGTCTACAGGGCTCAAATCACACTTAAGGATTTGGTGTATATCAAACCCTTCAAATAATGTGTGGTTCTGAAGTCAATATGGGTTGAGACTTGTCACTCATTTAGAGAAGTCCAGTCTCAAATCTCACTGAAGACCCCCCCCCCCCCTTTGTAAGGGATCTTAAAAGTCCTCTTCAAAGGAGCTGTAGAATAGTAAAGAGAAACAGCATGGTTCCACTGTTTTATAGGAATTTACCTGTATATCTTTCACTTTGTTGTAGTTAAGCAATATAATTTTGTAAGAATTAATAAAACTAGTTTTTTATGGAAAGTGCCACATAGTATTTCTATTAAAGCTACTTCTTTTTACCATTCTTTTGTTCATCATCATCATCAGCCATTTTCAATCCACTGCAGGATGAAGGCCTCTCCAGCAACTTTCCAGTTCCTTCTGTTTTGAGCACTGGCCATCCATTTACTACTCAAAAACTCATGAATTTCATTTATCCATCTCCGCCTTTGTCTTCCAGGTTTTCTTTTAGCTCCTCTTGGGTACCATTCTGTTATTTTCTTAGTCCATCTGTCATCATGTCTTCGAGCTATGTGTCCTGCCCAAGACCATTTTAGTTCTTTAGTTTTGATAAGAATGTCCTTTACTTGAGTTTGCTGCCTAATCCATGTGTTTCTCTTCTTATCTAACAGTCTGATTCCCAATATAATTCGTTCCATTCTTCGCTGTGTAGTTCTTAGCTTCTCTTCCATTCTTTTGGTGAGTGCCCAAGTTTCACTTCCATAAGTCATGGTGGGGAGTATACATTGATTCATTATTTTACGTTTCAGACAAACTGGGATATTGCTCTTCAGTATGTGACTATATTTCCTGAATGCTATCCATCCAAAATTTATTCTTCTCTTGACTTCCAGCCATTTATCATTATTACAGCTAATAACTTGTCCCAGATAAGTATACGACTCCACCTTTTCAATTACTGCTCCTTCAATCATTATTTCCCTTTCCGTGGCATACTTGTTCATCATTACTTTTGTTTTAGCCATATTCATCTTTAGTCCAAAATCCTTACTAACTGTGCATAACTGATTAAAATTTTCCTCTAATTCTTTGGGATCGTGGCTTATGACCACAATGTCATCTGCAAATCGTAAATGGTTTAGGTACTCTCCGTTCACATTGACTCCTTTCTGCGACCAGTCTAATCTTCTGAAAGCTTCCTCAAGGGCAGCAGTAAACAGCTTCGGAGATATTGTGTCTCCTTGTCGAACTCCTTTCTCGATTTTAAATTTGCTACTGTCTTTGTCTAGTCTAATAAAGGATGTAGCATTCTCATATATTTTCTTCAAAATCATAATATATGGAGTATCTATGCCTTGTCTTTCCAGTGCCCGAAACATTGCCTTATGCTGTATGGAGTCAAACGCCTTTTCATAATCCACAAATGCCAGGCATAATGGTGTTTTATATTCATTTGCTTTCTCCATTAGCTGTGATATTACGTGAAGGTGATCCATAGTTGAGAATCCTGTCCTAAAGCCAGCTTGCTCTTTCGGTTGATTCTCATCAAGTATTCTTTCTAATCTGTTAGTAATGACCCTTGTGAACAACTTGTAGATATGGGATAACAAGCTAACTGGTCTATAATTTCCAATTTCTGATTTATCTCCTTTCTTATGCAGCAAAACTATGATTGCATTATTCCACTGCTTAGGCATCACACCTTTTCTAATGCACTTTGTGAAGAGCCTTGCCAGTTTTTGTGTTATGTCTCTTCCTCCCAATTTTAACAACTCTACAGTAACTTCATCTTCCCCCGGGGCTTTCCGATTCTTCATTTTCTTCAATGCATGTTCTACCTCATCTGGAAGAATATTGGGTATGTCGTATGTGTTGCTACTTTGCAATCCATCTTCCCCACTGCTGGTATCATTCCCTCGCTCCTTGTATAATTCTCTATAGTAGTCTTCTGCTATTTGAATTATGCCTTTTCTGCTGTTTATAAGTACACCATTGCTATTCTTCAGTTTCAGTATCATTTGTCTTTCTGTATTACTGCTCATGGCTGCTGATTTAAATCCTTTGTTTTCCCTTAATGCTTGTTCTACTTTTCCTGTGTTAAATCTTCTTATGTCCTCTCTGAGTCTCTTTCTAATGGCTTTGCATAACTCAGTATACTCAATTTTCTCCCTGTCAGTGTTTTTCTTGCTCTTCATTTGTCGTCTTTGGTTCATCATGACAAGTGTTTCTTGGCTAATTTTTTCTTCTTTGGATTTCTGTTTCCCAATAGGTTTCTTGGGCTTTATCACTTTCAGAAAGTTGTAATATTACTCGTCGATATCTTGGTCCTGAGCAGTCTGCAGAAGCTCAAACTTGTTCTTAAGTTCCAGTACATACTGCTTTTTCTCCTCTTCTGTTATTTCAAAGACCTTTGTATTATTTACACGAGTCAGTTTTTTCCTTTCCTTTATCTATATCAAGTGTACATCTTACCATTCTGTGATCACTTCCAACATTTACCTTATTCAGAACGGTAACATCATTCACAATATATCTTCTGTTAGTGAGGATGAAGTCGATTTCATTAGTTGTTAATCCATTTGGACTCTTCCATGTCCACTTTCTGTTCACCCTTTTCTTGAAAAAAGTGTTCATTACTGACAGTCCTTGAGATTCTGCAAATTCCACAAGTCTTTCACCTCTTTTATTTCTTTCACCAATTCCAAAATTTCCTATAGTTCCTCTTTCTGCACTGTTTTGCCTTTTTCCAACCTTAGCATTGAAGTCCCCCATAATAATAGTGTAGTGGGTTTTCTGCTCATCTAGAAGACTCAATTTCAATGTACATTTCTTCAACCTCTTCATCATCATGGCTCGATGTTGGTGCATAAATCATTATAATCTTTAGCTTGTACCTCTTAGAAATCTTGAATATTAGTCTTGACACCCTTGGTGATGTACTTTTGAATTCCAAAATGTTGTTTTTAAAATCTTTATGGACCAGAAACCCAACTCCACCTTCACTCCTTTCACTGTTTCCATTGGTGTACAGCAGATTTCCACTCGATAAACTTTTAAGTGATTCATTTCTTCTTCTTGTTTCAGCCAAACCGATGATATTCCAATTCACATTTTCTAATTCCTTTTCCAGCTCTAATATCCTGTCTTCACCGATGAGTGATCGTACGTTATAACAGGCCAAGTTCAATTTCCGTGCATGGCAGCCTCCAGAGATTCTTAGCACCCTCTGCTTCCACTCTGATCCTCTCGCTGCCGTAAGAGGGAGAGTGAAAGCTGCTGGGGACTGAGGGCCATTTGTATTGTTGTGCTCTCATCGCTGGAGGGTTTGGTCTTTTCCTCTTCACGCTGACCAGGCGTCTTGAAGAGAACCACTCTACACGTTCGTTGCCACCTAAGTGACGTAACAGGGCTTACCATCGAGAAGGTGTGCATGAGTGGATTTTAGGGAGGTAGGCCAACCGGACTTCTCCTAAATCTTCTGTAATAGAGAGATATTGGATCCATCAGTGTTTTAGTCTGAGTGTCTGATAACACCCAGGATACCTGTTCCCCTCTATTCTTTTGTTAGTGCTGAGTTAAGCTGTTCCACCACAAAAAGGAAGCAGTACTATTGAAACTGCTGTTACAGCAGTTACCTTAATATTAAAATTACCATTTATTTAAAAATATTTTAATAAATGGCAACTTGTTAATAATCAGAAATGCATGTTTATGTATCCACATATATATGTGAAGGCTAAAAAGCAATAAGTCAACTGAAACCTAATAAATAAATTTTATATTTTTATTTTATCAATAAGTAAAATAAAAAATAATTTATCAAATAAGATAAAATTAATAAAAAAATGTTTTTTTATCATTTTAAGATGGAAGAATTTTTTTGCCAATTATCAAAAATTAATTACTTAAAAAATTAGTGCAAAGCATCATTTCAGTTCGTACAAAAATCACTGAAGTAGGTGAATAGCAAAATTTTTGGTATTTCAACTACTTCGGTTATTTCATTATTTCACCTACTTTGGTAATTTACTATGAACTAAAATGATGCTTTGCACTAACCTTGTCGCCTTGTAAATTTCCTGTAGTCTGAGGCTTTCAGCCTTAAATATTTTTAGTCCTTTACTTGCAATATTAATGGCTCAATGCAATAATAATGGCTCAACTAGATCCCTTGAAAAATTGCAAGCATGAACAAAATAGTCTGAGGCTTTCAGCCTTAAATACTTTTTAGTCCTTTACTTGCAATATTAATGGCTCAATGCAATAATAATGGCTCAACTAGATCCCTTGAAAAATAGCAAGCATGAACAAAAAGCAGAACAGTTAACTATTCCACATACATTTAAATTTTGTTCAAATTTAAAGTTCCTTAAACAGAGAAAAATGAAGTTTTCTCCACACTTTTCTATTAATGAGAAGAAAATACTTACCTCTCCACCAGGGATGTTTGAATTAGGGTTCCAACAAAGAATTCTGTTGTCCTTTCCACAAGATAACAAGAGATCTGGATCTTGAGGACACCACGCAATAGACAAAACACCTCTTTAAAAAAAGAAAAACAAATAAATTGTGCATGTAAATATGTACTCTATCCTATCAAAAGTATTTGGACCCTCCTCCAAATGTAAGAAAACAGTATAGACAAGATATAGTAAAAGTGCAAATATCTGGCATCTACCCATCCATCTAAACTGGAAAGTTTGTGTAACCGGAACATTTGGAAAATAATAAATTAAAACAGGGACAGTTGTACTAATCTACCTACCTACCTACTGAAAAACAAAGGGGCTGAATTAAATAAACAAAATGTTTGGTAACACAATTCATTAATCAGTTTTAAAAAGAGCAAGTGTTTTTAGAAATCACTGATTTCCATTAAGAGAATAAATTAACCACACAATTACAACACAATGATAAAACTAAACTGGTCTATTCATAGTATTTAGAATGCTAAATAAACTTGTTTCATTATCACAAGAGATTAATTAATCCTTGATAAAAAGCATCAATTTATTAAAAAATTAAGTTTTTTTTAGAAAGTTGGAAAATACCATATTTACTGTTAACACTGTATCAAAAGTAATTATACATCTGCCAGATTTTGATTTTTAAAAAGTTGGAGATATGATATTTATTGCAGAGAGGAAAACAGGAGATTTTTTTTAAAGGAAAAGCAGAGATTTTCCTAAAAGGAAACTTTAAGGTCCACACTACACTATAAATTAAATTTCACTGACAAAATCCTATACATTCATAGGATTATTTATTAATACATTATGCTGTTAACACTAGTTTACCTAACATGGTACTTCTTACATTTGGACACCCCTCCAAATGTAAGAAAACAATGTAAACAAGATATAGTAAAAATGCAGGTATCTGGCATCTACCCATCCATCTAAACTGGAAATTTTGTATAATCGGAACATTGGTGACTGTGTCGCCAACCCTAGGGCCACACGCAGCAATGACCCCACCTCGACCGCCTTTATCCCATACTACCCAGACATGTCGCAACAACTGTCTAGGGTCTTACAGGCTCATGGGATAAAGTGATTGCAGCTTTTGGGCAGAAGATTGCGTTCCCTCATTTCGAGTGTTAAGAAATCAATTCCCCCACTCCTACGGAGCAGCTTGGTGTACCACATTTCCTGCCATGACTGCACTGGCTACTATGTAGGTGAAACTGGCAGAAGACTCAGAAATAGTCTCTGAGTATGAGAAAGCAATTTTGTTCTGTGGAGGACGTCAAACACTCAGCAATCGCTGAACACTTCTGGTCTACCCAGCACAACATCGACCCACACTGTGACGTCGAGATTATTGACCAACCCTGCCATTACCGTTGTAGTGTCTGGTTGAAATCGCTCCACATCTCATGTTGTAGCAATTCCTTTAACTGAAACAGAGGAGGTCATATCCATCCCATCACTGAAGCAACCATCCCTCCTAAATGACAAACATTGGCACATGCAGCCTAGCCAAATGTTACAGCTACAACCACAAGCCTCTACTTCCAACAACTAATTGCTCCCTGCATGACCACCATAACTGGGCACATGACATTTTGTAATGCTTAGAACTGAAGGGAGTCTACCATCCAAAAGCTATTGTGATTTAATACTTTTATTTTAATTTGTTCCAAGTTTATTAAAGTAATTTTACTTCAACCCGTTTTAATTTTATCTGTTTTTCTCAGCGATATTGCATTATTATATTTAGAAACAGAAATAGATCTGAATTTTTTTTATTATTTTTTTCAATAATGGCTAACTGAAAAATTACAGTAAACTATTCTTAGGTGTTTAGTAGGCCATATTCTTTAATAAAATTAAGAAAAAATAATAATAATTTGCAGAATTCTCTTAAAATTCCAATTTTAATGTAGTTTTAAAATTTTTCAGAACAAGACAGAAAGAAAGTCTTTGCCAAAAAAGATAAAAACTACATATTATCAACTCTAGTATTATAGAGAAAGGATTAAATTGAGTTAAAAAGATGGATTATTTGCATAAAATCCAGAAAGTTGGTAGCTATGTAAATACAAATACAAGAGACACTGAAGTCTTTTTCCCAAATGTTGCCATTAAAAGTAACAGTTACTTGACCACATCATATTTGTGATCTCTCTGTGACTTAAGCAAGCATTTTTATATAAGCAAATTTCTTTTCACTTGTGTTTTCCTTTTTTCTCTTTCAGTTTCAATGTTTTGCTGTCAGTGGAGGAAACAGATTAAACATTTTAAATTGCTTCAGTTACTATACTTCACTGCTTCAGTTACTATGCTACAATTAAAGTATTCCTAGAAATCACCGCACAGATGAAAACTAACATCTCAGAAATAATTTTTCCATAGAAAATAGTACAATATGGCTGGATCCCTCCTCAAGGATGTATTAATTTGGGTTACAAATAATACAAGTGAATTTTGGAGTATTGCAGTATAATTATGTACAGAGAACATTAACTGCAGCTGGTAGCAATAACTTAAAAAATTTATAAACTGTTTGCCAATTCATGCACAACTTGAATTATACCTTTAACAGTTTTTATCATTCTAAAACCCCGGGAGCTCACATCTGGTGAGTATGGGCTTGGCAAACCCAGGGTCCTGAGCTGGATATCATCATTCTTCTCTTTTTTGGTGATGCCCCCCTCACACGGGGGGGGGGGGGGGTAACTCGGGAATTTTCTTTTTTGGCTGGTGCAGCATAAGCCTCAGGCTTCCTTGTACCATATTACTAATAACAATTGTGATTTCATCCTTGAAAAGAATGAAAATCACAAACAACACTGCTGTTTACAAAAATTTAACTGAATATACTGCAACTGACAAATATGGTAGCTGGTTCTCCTCTCAGAGGAAAGTGTTTAGTTTTGAAAGCATCTTGTGTGCAATAATAACATTTCATCAATGTAATTTTTATTACATCTCTAATTGAGGTAGGACAAAGAAGAAACTGAACATCCACATTAATTACTCTCAGATAACTATTGTTTGTATAAAAATTTAATCATCTAAGTGAGGGAATATACTTCAGAAGAGAATGCAACAACTGAGCAATCCATACTTTGGAAACCATTACAGTAACTGGTTCTGCTCTGAGATATGACAAGTTTTCTTCTCTTAGCATCTATTGCGAAATTTATGTTTTGTCATAAAGTGAATTTTTTTTTATATCCCTCTTAGGAGGCACGATCATATACATTACATCTGAAACTCAGTATACTGAAGCTGCACTGTATATAAATAAATAAAAGCAATTGCAACTTATTCCCAAACAGAAAAGGATCATTTATATACCTCTGATGGTGTTCTAGAGTTTTTAAAGGAGATGTTGCAAATCTCAGGTCCCACAACTGGATTACTGGACTGTGATCATCTTCAGAAGCAAGACATAACTGAGTTGCCACTTCAGGATGCCAGGCCACCATTTTGCATCTAATCTGTAATAAGAAACCTTATATGAAAATCATTATTTACAAAATTTTATTTCCATATTTTCAAAAGGCATGAACAGAAATAAAAGGCAAGCAAATATGAGGGATACTTAGAATTCATGTTAAGAATAAATGTAGGAGGAAAAATGCACATAACAGGAAAACATTTTCTTACGCATGGTAGAAGAAAAAGCATCTGGCAGTACTCCATATATGTATTCGTGACATGATGCAATGGTAGCAATGACAGAAATATAAACAAAGGTTAATGTCAGAAGCACCACTTAGCATTTCTGTGCCAAAGACACTTGCAGCCAACATTGCACTGGATACAAGGAATGTTAATCAAAGGAAAAAAATTGTGCAGCAAAAATGTGCACCAAAGTAACACTATGCCATTCAGAGGTTGCCAATATTCCAATATGAATGTTCAAAATAACATTAGCATTTAGCATTAGTAGAGGCAAGAAAGCAAGCTTATGCAGCATCAGCCAAAAAAAAAAAAACCCTCCCATTTCATCCCTCCATTCGTTCCAAATCCTGTCCAGCTCAGCCTTAAATTTATTTAGGCCATCAACTTCCACAACAAAAGATGGAAGTTTGTTCCATCAATCAACTGTTATTTTGTTATTTGGTTTTTTTTTTAGGAGCATTAGCAACTAAGGCCATATTGCTCCGGGGATGTGCGGTGGTCATTCCCTGACCTTTCCGCATCCTCTGTATTTGGTGGTGACGGGCTCGAACCCCGGTCTAATCAAGAAGCGTGTGCTACACACTGGTGCTCCTTCCCACCTGGCTACGGAGGCGCCATCCATCAATCAACTATCCGCTGGCTAAAGCAAATTTCTGCACATCTATTCTACAACTGTCTTTCCTCAATTTGAATCTATGCCCCCTCAGGTTCTTAATTTGAGCAAGAGGAAGAATCCATCAGCATTCATCAGCTTGCTCAAGCCATTCAAGGCCTTGTCCAAATTTTGCTGATCAAATTACCACCTATTTGGAACACTTAAAACATGTCACAGAAGAAATTTTCAATTAGTGAAGCTGTCATACAAACAATGTTGGTACAGGTGAGCTGCATATCTATGAATTCATTCATTGGTGGAACAAGTGTTTAAACTTGGGTGGCAATTACTGAAAAAAAATTATGTTGATACCACTGCTATATCTCAGCTGATAAATGAATGAATATAGTGGCACTGCATACATACCTTGCTTTTTGAATACTTCCCTCTAAACATACAGTATGGTCCTTGAGGTTGTCACAGAAATTCTCTCGGATATGCCAGACAAGCTGTACTTGCTACCTGGAAGTCTAAAACGTTGATGGAACTGATATTCGGGTGACATTCAAGTCAAGTGGACCCAATTTTGGTGAAGCCCAGACGGTCTGTGACAGTCAAATCGTGTTTGGCATAAAGGTCTTCTAAACAAGCTTCCATCTTATGGTTTGCCAACTGTTTTTTGTAATTGGTTATCCAGTTTTCTCTCCGATCGCTCACTGAGGGTGATGGTAGATGGCTCTGTCTTCTAACTTTTCCACTAATGCTGGTGTCCCCCAAGGTTCAGTTCTTTCCCCCACTCTTTTCCTCCTGTATATTAATGACTTCTTCCATTGACTGGAAATCCTATCCATAGTTTTGATGATGATAGCACGTTGCAATCCACTTTCCATTTTGAGAAACCTTGCCTTGCACAATCAACTTCAACTTCTCGAATATCCGCTACCAATTCCTTAAATGCTGATTTCCAGGTAATTCTCAAGTGGAGCAAAGACAATTTAGTTGATTTCAATCCTTCTAAAACTCAGTCTTGTCTTATATCTTGCAAAAAGGATTCTCTGCTCCTATGCTTATCTTTGGTTATACTCCAATTTCTAGGCAAAATGATATATATCTCTTTTGCGCTCGTGGCACAAGCACATTACAAATATTGCTTCCTCTGCATCTAAAAAAAAAACCTTTGTTTTCTCTTTTGCTCTCAGCGTTATTTTTCTTCCAAACAGCTGTTCACTCTGTACAAATTGCAAATCTGCCCTACCATGGAATATTGTTCCCACATCTGGGGCGGTGTCCCCAAAACGTCTTTCAGGCTTCTAGATTCCATTCAGAAGAGGGCAGTTAGGTTAATTAATGACTCCTCTCTAACAGAGTCTCTCCACTCGCTGTCTCGTGACTTACTGTTTCTGCTGCTGCTGCATGCCTTTTCTACATATACTTCCATGGGCACTGTTCTTCTGAATTGGCTTCTATAATTCCTGCTCTCTCTTTCAAAACAGTCCGAACACGTGCCACCACCAGCCAGCATCCATTTACTGTCCAACTTCAAATTCACAGAGTCAACTTTTCATCTTCCTCGTTTATTCATTCAACTGCCGTTTTCTGGAACCACCTTCCTTCATACGTATTTCCTGAAAATTACAGTCTACAGAAGTTCCAAGTCTAATGTCAACAAATACCTTCTTTCGTCTTCTCAACCTCCAACCCAAGCACGGTACTAAGTACTATAGGTTCTAATACCTCTAGTGTTTGGGGTTTTCATGAAAAAAAAAAAAAAAAAAAAAAAAATTAATTTCTTAAAATGGAACAGCTTTATCATGTATTATTCAACATAACTTTAAGACTTTTGAGAGGTGGTGAATCAGTTGTGGGCAAACAGTCAGCCAATCACAGACACTAATTCAATAAAAAAAAACCCTTCAATATTTTTGTACCCACTTCATCAATACTCGCATAAGCCAAATCAACCAATAAGAACTAACTTTAAATTAATTACATATCATTAATACCCATCTGTATCTCTTGCTTTAAGTATACCATCTTTACTTTCTCAAAGCTATATAAATAAAGTTTCAGCTAAATATTTTTCTTCTTTTCATGGAATCAAGCATTGCATAAACCAATAAGGACAGACTTTAAAAACTTTGACCAGTATAAACTCATATGTATGTTAAAGGAAGCAATGCATGCAATACAGGATATTTGTGAATACAGGATATTTGTGATGTAACAGAGAATCAGAAAATACAGGATATTTGTGATGTAACAGAGAATCAGAAACAAGATGATTATGTACTCAAAATCTTAGTAAGATATCAGCCTACTTGTAACTTTAATAAAGCTGATGGCACTTTTAACTTCTCTTTCCATGACATGATCAGTTCCATATTTGAACAGTTCTGTGCTGAATATACTGATTCAACACTTTCAGGACATCCTACTGATTTCCCACGTGTCTCTGAAAATCGCTAAAATTGTTCTCGAATTGTATGTTTACATATCTCACATAGCCTTATTCTGATAATATACACATGAACTGATTTTCTGAAATCCACAGCACAAAAGGTATGATATAGACATGGCATCGGATATTCTGTACATTAACGTACATATTCTGGTGGCTTTTTTGGGGTGCAAAAACTTGAATTCATAAGCTATACCTTCCTCCAAGAAACAAAAAAAAAAAAAAAACCCTTTTAACCAATGAAAAAATTTTGCATTTTGATCTATAGGTATCTGTAAATATAAAAAAAAAGGCCTCTGTAGCCAAGCGGTCAGGAGTGGGAGTGCAGTAGCACACACTCTTTGAGTAGACTGGCGTTCAAGCCTAACTACTAAATACAGTTGATCCGCCAACCTGCACTGGACCAGAGTGGCAGATTATGGTCCATTTTCCTCAACATGAATTGTTGAGAGGCTTCCATCCTGCAGTGGATTGATAACAGCTGCAGTTTACCTTTTTTTTTTTTTTTATCTGTAAATATAAAATGTTTTAAAAAAGTTTGGCCCTCAGACTTTCAGATCTTACTTTGTTCTCATATATAGCTTTTAACACAAATACACACTCTTCACAAAAAATTAATTACCTGTGTAATATTGAAATTAATGATGTATAACTCACCTTCAAGAATGAATCACTTCAAATTCATAATGGCAGAGATTCGACTAGACCCCTTAAATTGTTTATATCAATAATAGGCCATTCTGAAAACAAATGAGCATGTAATTCATCCATGTTTAGTGAATGTTGTGTTTTTGCTTACCATTCAAGATAGCCCCATACATTCCTTACAGAATTTAAATCTGGTAACTTGGCTGGCCAATTTAAAACATAGTCGAAACTCTGTGAACTGGACAGATATCCTAGAATACAGTAATATTTAAATCATGAATACTCCTCAAATGTTCAGCAGAAGACAAAACCTGACTATCCAGAATATTTGTATAGCCAGTCTGATTCACATCCCGGTTGATATTTCAAGCAGGGGACCCAGTTCATAACAGTTAAAACATCCCCAAATCATCACCGACCACCACCAGCTTGTATGACACCTTGCACACAGTCTGGATGAAATGCCTCAGTGCTGCTTCTCCGAACTTGTAGATGCGACCAATTCTGCTAAATTAAGCGGTCTTCGTAACGAGCTGTTACATGATTGTATGTGGTCTGGACTTTGTATGGAAAATTGTAAACAATACAATACCAAGAAAGTGCAAGCTGGTGTAACTCAGTGTGTGCTTAAAATAATTACAGCATAGGTAACTGGAATAACAAGCACAGACTTTCCACCACAATTCTGCCACTAATTTCTGGCTACTTTTGATTTGCACCATTCCTTAAAAACTCTATTATCATTCTTTCTAAAATACCAGCAAATCCAGCTACTTCTTTAACAGGCTGTCCCAAACTAACAAATGCTATCACTCCTTTCTGCCACTCACTAACATCTTTACTGTGCCTCATCTTTTGTGGTGGAAATCCTTCCTTATTCAGTCACAGCTGAGTATACCTGTAAATAGAGAGAACAGGTTAAACTCATCCTGTAATCTCGCTTTTATGCTATTAGAAAACTAGTAACATAAAAGCGAGAAGTATTCAATCTTATATGCCCTAAATACAAGTGACTAATTTTTTGTTCAGTGTCTGTATCTTGAACGGTCAAAGAATGTGATTTTTTACCTTTATGCCATCTTACAAAAGAGACCTCTAACTATAAACTATTAAAATAATAATTAGTTGAGCATGTGTACTTTGTGGTTGGTAACATGATATAATATAACTTTAGTTTTATGTATTTCATTATCTTTTTGAAAAACATTTTTCTTGCAAGCAATGAGACTTGACAAAAAAAAAAAATCTCATGAGGCATTTCAAACTTGCATAAATTGAACCACTGCTATGATGTGGGATTTATGTGTCTCCAATAATCAATCACCTAATATTAGAAAAGTGAATGGCAAATCATTTGTACACCTGTTAAATCAGTTCAAAAACTACAACTTCTTCAATGAAAGAAGTTGCAGTTTTTTAAGTATTTGTTTTTATTTTAAATTTACAGATGCAAAATTAATCACTTCACTATTAGCTCTGAATTTGACTTAAGTCAAAAAATAAACTGGAAATATGTTCTTAAACAATAAATTTCATAAAGTAACAACGTTCTCTATTTCATTTTACAGAAAGTGCAAGCAGATTACAATAATTATAGAGGTGGTAGATACAGGCATAACCACAGGACATATTCAACCCAGTCACCATTTTGGGCATTTATAGTAGTCTATAAAATTGTTGATAGTCACAGTGGGAGAATGATGTGCCTTGCTGACATAATAACTGCACAACCTTTTGGACAGTTTTACTAGACAAGAAGCATTGCCACTGAAATGCAAGAAAAGTTGGAAGTCTAATGGTGACAATCCCATCCTCCTTACAGTCCCAGCTGTAAGGTAGGGCTTCCCAGTGCCAAAAAAGCAGTGTGGGTTGGCTGCTTTGGGAATGTTTTGGTGTATTAACTACTTCAGTCATAGTGTGCCACTTCACACACTATATCAGTTTATATGGTTTATCATCAATAAGTGCATGTTCATGAGGTAAGCTGAATGTTGTAAAACACAAGAAAATCCACCACTCTGTGCCTAAGATCAAATAACTAATATCTATTAAAGAGGCCTTTAAGAATTCCTCCAGCTCCAATGGGATTTGAACTCAGACCCCTGCCAGTGAGTGACATGTATCATGGAGGTTGGCATGCTTTTGTCTGGGTAAGGTAACAGTGTTGAGGGTGGGCACTGTCAGGTAACAGCAACACTCCTTACTGTGAGACCAGACCAGGACTTCTATAGTGAACAGCATTCTTCAATCAGATAAATACACTGGTGTGCAAAACTTGGACCAGTCAGGTTTTCACCTGTAGCTTCTCATAGGAGTGGCCTGGATATGGGAAAAGCATACCAAAGGAACCTCATGAGGTACAGAAATGAAGGAAACATTGACACACCAACGGAAACAAAACGGTACAGAGGAACTTTACTCAAAAATGGCAACATAGCACTGGCTGCCATGATAAAGATGCATCACTGCCAAAGATGGAACAAAGTGGTCCTCAGTAGGAGATATGGACACCCCTAATCTTGATGCAGGCTTTGCACTGCCTATCCATACTGTGAACAATGTTGTTGATACGTTCTTGCAGTAACATCGTCCATTCCTCTGTCAGCGCCATTTTCAGCTGGTGAACATTTTCTGGTGGGTGTGGACATGCCGCTACGCATCTCCCCAGAGCGTCCCATATGTGTTCGATGGGAATCAGATTGGGAGAAACGGGCAGACCAATCCATATGAACAATGCCCTCACTTTCCAAAAGCATATCAACAACTGCAGTGTGATGGGGTGTGGCGTTATCACCCATAAATACGAACACAGGGTCAATGGCACCTCGGAACAGAAGCACCCGGGGTAGGATTACCTCAGTATAGTAACGTGCACTGGTTACAGTACTGCTTTCCAGTATCTGGAGTTGTGTACATCCATCTAAGATAATGCCTCCCCACACGAGAACACCTCGACTGCCATATCGATCCCTTTCAGTGATGTTTGGGAGTGATACAGTGTGCCAACTTCTCACCAGATTAGCTGACGTCCAGAATCGTTGCTGAGATTGAATCTACTCTCATCAGTAAAGAGTACCTTACCCCATTGCGCTGCTGTCCAGTCCTTGTGTTTGATGCACCACTGTAAACAGTGTCTCTGATGGGCAGGCGTTAAAGGGACACAGCGTACTAGCCATCAGGCAAACAGTCCACCCTTGTGGAGTCACCTGGCCACAGTAAACCGCAGTATCCTGCGTCCCGTGCAGCTGGTTTGCAATGGATCCCGCTGTCTGGTGTTGGTCCCTCTTGGCCTGTAGGAGTATATAGCAGTCATCATTGAGCATTGATTTTCATGGACGACCACCCCTGGTCCTTTGAACAGTTGTATCCATCGTTCTGAAGGCCAACCACTCACGTGAGACAATGCTATGGGCAAAACCGAACTCTGCAGCCACACTCTTCGCATTTCAACCTTCCTTGAGCTTCCCAATTATTCAACCCTGGGTCAAGTCATCCAGATGTTGTCTACTGGCCATTTCATTGTCTGTAGCATTGTATGAAACCAATCGAACATCTGTAACAATCGTGCTCACCATTCGGTAATTTGCACATAACTGCTGAACTGCTGCTTTTATCTGTTTATGTGAGCCCTCTCATCACGATTCAAATTTTTGCATGTGCACCAGCTTTCTACTGAATGGCCAGAGTTATGCAAATCGCCACAGGCTATTTCGTTTGATTTTGTGGTTGTAATCTTTAGAAATAGTGTTGGTTCTTAAGTTTTGCACACCAGTGTATAACCTGATAAGCAGCTGAGTTGACCACCTCACACATAAGGAGAAATCCACCATAACACTGTGGATGTGTCAGAGTGAACATGCCATTTGTGCTAGAACCTTTGCCACACTAGTCATCTTAAATTTTTTTCTTATTTGAAGAAAAAATAGGTTGTTTTAATGACATGATTTTTGCTTTAGCTTCAGGACAGCTATGAAATGAAACTTTGTCCTTGATGGTGATCTGATTCAAAGTCCACACCATTTTGAGCAATTCTGCCGTGCTTGATTTCTTCTGATCATTGGTCAAGTGTTTAGGCATCCACCTACTACAGGCTTTTCAAAGGCCAGATACTTATGTACAATGTCCCACATGATGGCAGGGTAAAACACTAAATGTCTGTTCCAACAGCTTCAGAGGTGCATGTCTTGCCTTCTTGCACTGCTACTTTTGCATGATATATTGTGTGTATTATTTTATATTTAAAGAAAGAAAAGTGCAATTTACTTAATCTAATTAAATTGATCCACTCATTATCTACATATACAGCTAAAACTTAAAAGTGGGACTGGAAAAAGAAAAAAAAAAAAAAAAAAATATATATATATATATATATAAATAAAAAATAACTGATTTACCCGTGAAGTTGTGTCTGAAACCTTAATGATAGGTTCATTTTTGCGCAAGTCCCACACAACACACCTTGCTGGAAAGGTAGATGCCAAGATATGTTGCACCTGGCAGTTCCATGCTACACAAGACACTTCTTCTGAAGGCTGAAATTTAACACAACTAAAATCAATATTTATAAATTATAATGAAATTTTATTTAAAAAATAAAAAAGAGGGTTCATATAAACGGTTCATACAATTCTGATATACGTACAATTACATTGGAATTTTTCAGGTGTAACCAATGTAAAAAAAATAAATTACAGTTCAACCATGTAAATGAGTCTGCTCATAAATACAATATTTAAGTTACAATAACCAAAATAATGTCAAAATTTTGCTCCACACTTATTTCAGTAGCTGTGAAAGGGAATCCTCAGCTTGTTTATATTATTATCTCCCGAATCTTTCATTCTGTCTTCTCGTACTTTCAAGTTTTTCGTCTAGATCTATCCGGGGTGGGGGGGGGCATTATGGTTAACTTTGCTGCTCCACAGGTTTCCCCAGAACTCCTCTAAGTACCTTTTAGTTGGTGAGGGCCCATTGCCTTCCTTCCACATTCTTTCCCTTCCCATGAAATAACATGATCAAAACCACTTTGATTTGTTCTAGGTTTCAAGTGGAAGTCATTAAATAAACAACAAAGTGGTTTCAAACCATGTTCTGCCATAATAACAAAGATATACATCAATAAAAAGTTATTGTAATCTTCATTATATATTTTCACTGAAAACAGCAGAGGCAATAAAATAAAAATATATTGCAAAACAAACCAAAGTGGCATTTAAATATTAGTTTGATTAATTTTATGATGCAAGAAAAAACCCCACACAATATTTATTAACAAAAAAAAATTTACCTGTGACTTTACACCTGGTGTCATGGGGGTGTTAGGGTTATTTAAATCCCAAATAAATATTTCCGAATCACTTGCTCCTGAAGCCAATAAGTTGGACTGGAAAGAAATAACAATTAGATCACTTCTCAACAAATAGTGCCTCTCAGTTAAAAACCATCACCTACTTAGTGGGTACAGTAAATATATATAACTGTGTTAAAGGACTACTACTCAAAGAAAAAACTGCCGACACGAGATTTGTAAAACGTTCAGTGTGGCAATTTTTTTTTTTTTTTTTTTTAAATGTTAATAGAATACCTCTACATCTGTTACCTGGTTATTTATTAATCCATATCAAAAGCATAATAATGAAACAAATATCACTCTAATATATTCATACCCCAACCACTTTTAGAAGTCACATAAGTTAACACTGGCATATTCTTTATATTTCACAGTATTGTTTATTATGCTCCTTACCAGAGTTAAAAAATTAAGGCAGCAATAACAATTACAGCCCATTCTGGTTATTTGGGACACATCGGGATTAGTGCATTTTGGCCGGATTAAGCAGCTGCCCCAATTATCTGAAGTTTCACGTAAATAGTTAAACATACAATGTACCCCACCCTTTACAATTGGTTCACTGTGCAATTAAATCACGTTACGACGAACTCAACATAGTAAAGTACCGTTCACTATACGATGTGCAGTAAGCGCCGGTCATTGTGATCACATTTGTGAATTGAATTTTAATTCTATTAAACAGCGATTCTAATTAGTGAAAATAGGAGGAATATTATCCACAGGCTATAAAAGCAAAGATATACTAGAGACGGTCGTGTTCAAAGCCGCTAAGTGGATTTTTCTTATTTATTGATTTGAAATTATTGTTTTTCTAAAACTTTTGATTTAAATTTAGTAGTATAACATTATTTTGTGATTTTCTGATTAATTTGGTGTATTTATTCTTTACTCGGCCTTGTAATTGCATAAAAGTATCGGTAAAGGTTTCCACGTGTTTCAACTCCGGTACCGTTCGTAATTTTCCCGCCTTTGTGATACAATAGTTATATACCGTACTAGATAGTGTTAGTTGAACTTCGTTAGCAGTTAAATTGTACGTTTAAATAAATACATATAACGACTTAGATTACAAACGTAATATAATTAATTATATTTAACATAATTAATAATATAACATAAATTATAATTAATTAATAAATTAATAGAATCATGACTCAGACCAGAGCGGCAAAGCAAAAGGCTCAAGCTAATGGAAGTGCTGTGGCTCAGAGCAGAACTGAGGGGGGCAGTTGTCCTCTGACTCACAGCCTTATAAAATGCACTGTTTGCTTGATGTTTGCAGAGCAATCGGGTACGGGACATGATACTGCCAAGGGGGATGTCTTTGTGTGTGCGCGATGCCAGGAGTGTATCGATATCAAGCAACAACTCGGCGTTCTTGTGGGCCTATATGAGAGCTTGAAGGACAGGGTGGATGCCCTCGAAGAAACTAAATTGAGGGGCCCATCAAGCTCTCAGCTGCCCACATCAACGCCAGAGCTTGCACTTGGGCATCGCGTGACACAGAGACAACCCCCAAGGCAGAATGCGCTGGTCCCGAAGGAACTAGTAGTTGTTGGTGACTCTATTGTCAGGAAAACGGGGAACATGCTTTGTAAAAAAGATAGGTGGAACAGGACCATGGTATGTCTGCCAGGGGCAAAGGTTGATGACGTTGTAGAGCGAATATCATCTTTTAAGGGCACAAAAGGTGATATAGTTGTACACGTTGGCACTAATAATATTAAGAGTAGGAGACCGGCAGAATTACTTAACAAGTACAGGTCACTGCTGAACAAAAGCCGAGAATTAGGGTTGAATTTGAAATTGTCTGCAATTCTGCCCAGACACTATAGGAGGGAGTACATGATGAGAGCCTTGTCGATCAATTCGGCCCTGGAAAGATTGTGCAAGGCTCAAGGGGTAGAATTTTTTTCAGCCTGGACTGTACTTGTTAACAGGAGAGATTGCTTCTACATGGATGGGATACACTTAAATAGAAAGGGTGCAAGAATATTTGCTGATGCTATCGAGGCAGTGTTAGGTGGGTCGGAAAACTGCTAGCTTGGGGGGAGACAAAGACCAATAGATTGACAGTAGCCACTGGCAGAGGTGAAAGAGATTCTTGCACTGCTTCTATTAGAATGAGCAGAAGCCTGGAAAACAAGATGCATGGTATTTCAGAGACTGCTGGGAGCCTCTGCATTGCGGTACAAGTAAACACATGGGTTGTGTTAGGGTAGCTAAGAATAGAAACAAGTGCAGGTATACTTGCGTGTACACCAATGATAGGAGTTTAGTAAATAAATTTGATGAATTTGAGGTATTGCTCAAAACATCAAAGGCAGATATTGTTGGGATATCAGAGACGTGGTGTCACACAGATATAAGGGATGCAGAACTGCAATTTGGGGAGTACAACGTCTACAGAAAGGATAGACAGGATAGGAAGGGGGGAGGGGTTATGCTATTAGTTAAGAAACACATAGAAACCAAGGAAGTGAAGCCAGTCGACATCGCCGGACAGTGCAGGGTTGAGTCAGTTTGGTGTGACATAAGCATTGGGAGATCAAAATTGAGAGTAGGAGTGTGCTATAGGCCTAATGACTCTGATGAGTATAGTAAGGAACTATACAGGGAAATAGAGTGGGCCAGTAAATCAGAGAGTTTTATAATGGGAGATTTTAATTTCCCAGATATTGACTGGAATTTGGGGGCTGGTTACTCACACACTAGCCGGGCTTTTGTGGATTTATTGGATGATTGTTTTCTACATCAGCATGTTCGGGAGGCAACTAGAGGGAGTAATACTCTTGATTTGATTATCAGCAGTGATTCTTCATGCATTAAGAATCTGCAAGATAAACGAACCACTAGGTGGCAGTGATCACAGTGTGCTGAAGTGGGATTTACTCAAAGAGGTAACTACCATTAGGGGTAAAGGGAAGGGTTATTATTTCCGTAAAGGCGACTACGATGGATTGAGACAGTATTTAAATTCTATACAGTGGGACCAACTGATGATGTTACCAACAGCAAATTCACAATGGGAAGCATTCAAAGAACTTATCTTGGAAGCTACTAGGCTTTACATACCAACTAAGAAATATTGTTCAAGGTTTAGGCCAAAATGGATGTCAGATGAACTAATGAGGCATATGGCAGAGAAGAAAAATGCATGGGATACTTACAAATTAACACATGACACAGAAGCCTATGATAGATACAAGTTGATATGCAACCAAGTTACAAAGGAGGTTAGGCAGGCGAAGGCAGATAACGAGAAATCCTTGGCAAGGGATGCAAAGAAAAACAGCAAAGAGTTCTTTACTTATGTTAACTCTAGAAGGAAGGGGATGAATCAGATTGGTCCACTTGATATTGATGGGTCAACTGTTGATGATCCTGCTCAGGTAGCTATCAAACTAAATGAATATTTTGCATCGACATTCACACATGAGGAGTTATTCAGCAAGGGGAATGCCAGAGGTGTATTCAACTCTAGCAGTAAGCTACAGAATCTTGAAATAACTGGGAGTAAAGTGGAGGAGAAACTGTTGAAGATAAACACAAGAAAGGCACCCAGGGTGGATGGGATCTATCCAGTTATATTAAAGGAGGCAGCAAAGGAAGTAAGCAAACCCTTAGCCATAATTATGAGAGCTTCCTTGGACTCAGGGGAGGTACCCATAGACTGGAAATGTGCAAATGTGACCCCAATTCACAAAGGAGGATCAAAGGCTGACACAAGTAATTATAGACCTGTGAGCTTAACTTCTGTTCCAGGAAAATTAATGGAGGCACTGGTTAAAGAAGCACTGCAAGATCATTTAGACAAGACTTCAGTTATAGCTCAGACACAGCATGGTTTTGTTAAGGGGAAGTCTTGCCTGACCAACTTGATTGGATATTATGATGCAGTCACAAAAGAACTGGATGCAGGGAATAACTTTGATATTATATACTTGGATCTTAGAAAGGCTTTTGATACTGTTGCACATGGAAGACTGCTACACAAATTGGAGCAGTGTGACATTGGAGGCAAATTGCTGCTATGGATAAAGGGGTGGTTGAGGGGGAGAAGACAGAGTGGTAATCAATGGACACTGCTCATCGTGGACTAATGTTATTAGTGGAGTCCCTCAGGGCTCAGTGTTGGGTCCATTATTGTTTTCTGTATTTATAAATGATATTAATGATGGTATATCAAGCTTAATGTCCAAGTTTGCAGATGATACAAAGGTTGGCAGGGTTGTCAAGGACACTACTGACACTATGCTGCTGCAACAGGATCTGGAAAGGTTGAGCAGATGGGCTGAGAGGTGGCAAATTAAGTTTAACATTGCCAAATGTAAAGTACTACACATGGGAAACAGCAACCCCAGAGCAACGTATCAACTCTGTGGTACTACACTGACAGTGGTAGAGAATGAAAGGGACTTGGGGGTGGTTGTGCAGGCAGATATGAAGTTCTCTGAGCAGTGCAGACGGGCTGCAAGAGTAGCTCATGGAGTATTGTCAATGATATACAGGAATTTTTCCAGCGGGGATAAGGAGGTGATTATTCCATTGTATAAGGCAATGGTCAGGCCACACCTAGAGTACTGTATACAGGTCTGGAGGTCTCATTTCAAGAAGGATGTAGAGCTGCTGGAACGAGTACAGAGAAGGGCAACAAGATTAGTGAATGGAACAAAGGGGTGCTCTTACGAAGAAAGGCTTAAGTTTTGCAAATTACAGTGTCTGGAGACTAGGCACCAGCGAGGTGATCTGATAGAGGTGTATAAAGCCTTGAATGGTTTAAGCATGCTCAATGCTGATGGGATTCTTCCTCTAGCTCAGAAAAATCACCTGAGAGGGCATAAATTCAAATTGAGGAAAGACAGATGTAGGATAGACGTGAGGAAATTTGCCTTTAGCCAGCGGGTGGTTGGTTGGTGGAACAGACTTCCATCCCTTGTGGTGGAGGTTGATAGCCTAAATAAGTTTAAGGCTCAGCTGGACAGGTATTTCGAACGAACAGAGGGGTGAAGTGGAAGTGGGTTTTTTTTTTTTTTTTTTGGCTGATGCTGCATAAGCTTGCTTTCTTGCATCAAATGCCTCTACTAATGCTAATGCTAATATTAAGCACAAATTTACCTTTTATTACCTTACCAATTAAAAAATTAAATGATACGTGAAAATCGGAATAATTAATACGTACTGTAATATGTGGGTGGGGGTTAAAATTTAAAACAGTAAAAAGATAAGCAATCAATAACAAAGAACACGGCACACACACAAATTGCAAGTAACATAATACGCGCAAGTGAGAACGGAGTAACGAGTTACAAAGCTTTAAAAATAGGAATAAAAAGAAGATCTGAAAATTAATTTTTTTATATGATTGAAGATTTCATGGAAGTGTAAACACATTTCACCATAATAACCCACAGAATTCCAGCT